>NW_005842286.1:1193925-1204904 GCF_000455745.1 Alligator sinensis
CGTCCCGCCATGGCTTTGCACACGACAGCATTGTGGCTGCTGGTTTCTTTTGACCCAGAGTCATGGCGTGTCAGAAGCATCCGCTGTGAGCCCAGTGGTTCAAACAGCTGCCGGGGAGGGTCATGGGTTGTGGGGAGCTTCCTAGGAGGTGAAACCTGTGGTGTTGAATCCTCTGCCACAGAGGACGGCAGGGACCGGGTCCCCTCCCTCTGCCCCAGCCCTCCTGACCTTCTTATAGCCATCTCCCTCCGTCTCACACAGCCCGGGGTGTGCACGAGTGTGTGGCATGATGTGCGTGTGCATGCATGTGTGTATACGTGTCGTTTGGGCTGGGGCTCCTATGTGGCCAGAGACACCCAAGGGCCGGGGTCAAGGCAGGCCTGTCTCTGCAGTCCCCTGTCCGCTGGCTCGAGGCCGACTGCTGTCCTCAAGGGCGACGGCTCCCCGTGCACTGGGTGCCCGTTCTGCGGTGTGCGCCTCTCCCCGGCTAGTACCATGGGGTGCTCGGACACCTTGTGCCAGGGGCTAGAGTCTATTCGAGGGGCTGCAACACCAAAATCCTGGATCTGGGCTCAGCTGCTGGGGTGAGGGCAGTACTTTCAGTGTGGTACTGAGCTGTCTCCGGCCATGGGCCAAGCTGCTGGAGCTGGTGTGCACTATCCCCACCAGCCTGGGGATGGGGAGCAGAGGCAGCCCATGCTGTTCTCGTGCGAGGGGAAGGGGCCAGCACAGCCCTGCTCCCGTGCTGCAAGGAGAGGGTCACTCTGAGCTCTGTTCCCTCGCCCCTGCCCCACCACGCTGGCAGGGAAGAGGCACCCCGGAGCATCCCTTTCCTCCCAGCCTTGCAATGGGAGAGGAGGAGACCTCCAGAGCAGAGATAAATGGTGCAAAGGTCCGGAAAACTGGGGAGCTGCTGGGGCGGTACAGGGATGCTATGAAGCCGGCTGAGCTCGATCTCGCAAGGACGGACCTTCACTAGTGCTTTGCCAGCTTGTTCTACCTCTCCCGGCGGAGACAAAAATAGCACGGAGCTAAACCGGGGCTGGGAGGAGGCAGCTGTTGGCTAAATAAAACCGAGGAGGGAGCAGTATCGACAATAGCGCAGTATTACTGCTGTGGTCTGCCTTCTGGGCTGAATCCGATACCTTTACATAAGCGTCCCAGCCAGGGCGGACATGGCATGTGTCCACCCTGCAGATTATCTTGTGGCACTAGCACAGGGGATTAAGGCACTTTATGTGCGATACTCACGCTCTGGTTAGGCAGAGCCCAGTTAGCCATGCGTATGCGTGATGGATGAGTTGCCTGGGGGTCAGTACTGAAAGCTTAGGTAAAAAGGTCACTGAGAGAGGACAGAAAGTCCCCACTGAGGACAAAGAGCCATGGCTGCACCCAGCCTCAAGGCTCATAGCAGTGACTTCACTTAAGCCCATTGCAAACAGCACGCCCTGGCACACAAATGTGACTACATCGGGCTTGTCTCTACCACCTTGGAGGTACAGCTGCTGCTCTCAGAGCTGCTAAAGCGAGGGCTTGGGAACGGGTGCTAGGGACATCCTGAAGTGGTCTCACTCGGAGGACGGGTGGCTCTGGGGCACCCCAGAGGACTCAGGTGGATGAGGCTGGTTCAGCCTTTGCATCTCAAGACCCAAGGCTTGCAAAAGCAGAGACTGGCCTGGCTTCGCTGTCTGGCTGAAGTCCCTCGGACGACTGACAGCATGCGCTGCCAACCCCGGCTTTCATTCCTCCATGCAGTTCGTGAGCCAGGAGCCTGCTTTGGCTCGCTCTCCAAGTGCTAGTGCTGCAACCCACAACTCACATCGCTCAATGCCAGCAAAAATCCTCCGACGTGGGAATGCCTAGCAGATGGCCTGGTAGCGAGATGGCTAGCTGTAGCCTGTGCAGGGATATGGGAAGACCTAGCAGACGACCTGGCATTGCGAACCATCATCCAGGCTGAGTTGCAGCCTCGGTCATGGCATTTTCCTACCTACAAGAGCCCTCGCCGTTCGCTGGCCTGCAGTGCTTGTGGTTTGAAGGTGGCTGCCCTATCCTGCTGTGAAGGGGGTGGTGGTGCAGAGAGACTTTGCTGCTTTTCACCGGCATGCCCAGGAGAACCCAGTGGGCTGGCGTAGAGGGATGTTGAAGCCCTCTTCCTCGCCCGGCACACGTTGATGCCCAAGGCTGTGTTTTCAGAAAGCATTATCCCATGTAAAAAATGGGAGCTCTTCTATACAAGACCCTGATAAGCAGATGCTAACGGCTCTGATCACCGAGTACGGGGTCGTGACTTCGGTCTCGCTTCCCCAGGGTGAAAGGTCAGCAATGCAAGTGCAAAATAGCTATCGTGCTCCACATTCACACCCAGGCTCTCCGGCAGTACCGCCCCTCTGCAGACAAGCCCTAAGCAAATATTTGAATGCACGCAGAACATATGGCAAATAGCGCAGAGTGTCATCTGCCTGGAACGAAGCCCGTCATACCTGACCAACACGATTTCCTTCTACGATTCAGCGACAGGATCTGTGGACGAGGGGAGAGCAGCAGCTTTAGACTTTAGCAAGGCTTTAAACACTGCTTCCAAGACACTCTCATTAGCAAGCCAAAGAAATACAGACTGGGGGAAAAGTACTGTAAGGCAGAGACATAACTGGTTGGATCATTGCGCTCAACAAATAGTCAGTAAGGGGTCAATGTCTAGCTGCGAGGAGGTATCCAGTGAGGTTCCCCAGGGGTCTGCTCTAAGTCCAGTATTATGCAATGCCTTCATTAATGATTTGGACAATGGGATCGAGTGCACGCTTGGAAAATTTGTGGATGACTCCACGTTGCAAGGGCTTGAGGACACTCCGGAGGATAGGGGTTGGATCCAGACTCAACGACATGGTATGGAGAATATCTACCATCGCCCGTATGAAATCCAACAAGGACAAGTGCTAAGCCCTGCAATTGGGATTAAATAATTGCATGCACAAATACAGGCAGCGGGGATGACTGGCTAGGCTGCAGAGAAGGAACTGGGAGTTATGGGGCACTATCCGCTGAATACGAACTAGCAGTGTGTTCTTGTTGCAAAAAAAGCAGCCAACAGCATCCTGCGTGGTCCTGCAAACAAAAGTCGTGATTCTTTTGCTCAGGTCAGTACTTTGAGGCCTCGCCTAGAGCCCTGTGTCCAGGTTGGGGCCTGTCGTTTCAAGGAAGATGGGGACAGATTTGAAGGAGTCTGGCAGAGAGTGACAAAGATGATTAGTGGCCTGGACCACAAGACTTAGGAGGAAAAGCCAGAAAAGCAAAGGCTGGTCTGAAGAAGGGAAAACTGAGGAGGGAGATTTGATGACAGTTCGAATACCTGAAGGGTGATTGCAGAGAGGATGGCGGTGGGCTTTCCTCTGTGGTCGCAGGGGACAGGACTAGGTGCAATGGCCTCAAGCTGTAGCAGAGGAAACTGAGGCTGGAGATAAGGAGGAACTTTCTGACTCCAAGGGTGGTCGGGCGGGCTGTGGCACAGGATGCCCAGAGAAGTGGCGGCATCTCCATTCTTGGAAGTCTTCAAGAGCAGGTTGGACAGACCCGTGGCTGGGATGGTTTAGTCAGGGATGGTACAGTCTTGAGCAAGGGCTTGGACTAGATGACCTGGTGAAGTCCCTTCCAGCCCTATGTGCCTGTGATCCTAATACTAGCAATAGCGTTGAAATAGCAGCTACCAGACAGGCAGTCGGTCAGCATCCCTCATAGAAAGTGTCCCGTGCGGTGCTGCTGTGCATGCAGGTCCAGTGCAATATTTGCACACCCCAGATAAGTGTCATCCCCTCTGACTTCTGCTCCAAGATAGTTTCCCAGCTTCTCTCCACAGCAGGGCTTGCAGCCTGGGCTGAATGCCACTGGGATGCTCCAGGGGTTTGGGTTGTAGCCGTGTTGGTCTAAGGACATAGGCAGACAAGGTTCCTTGGGTGAATTTGATATCTTTTATTAGACCAACCCAAATGGTTGGAGAATAGTTATTAAGCAAGCTTTCGGGTTCAAAAACCCTTCGTCAGGCTCAGGAAGCTTCAGCAGTTGGTGTGTGCTCTTCCTGGATGGGATGCTCCAGCACTGGAGAAGGATGGCAGAGCTGCATGTGTTAGTGAGCGCCAGGGTCTCCAGCACTAGCAGCCTTCCAGCCTTGCCGTGAAGCAGTGACCGGGCCGCAGGAGCTGGCAAAACAGCAACCTGTAGCCTGCGCCCGAAGTGGTGGAGGTGCCAGCACTCAGGCATCACCATGGCCACACTGGGATGCGGCCTGCATCAATCAGGTGGTGGGACCAGAAGATTGATAACCTCTCATATATATGAGAGGCCCAAGAGCTGCAATATCCAACATGCTGGTGACTTCAGTCCTGTATGAACAGACTGGGAGACAGTTCCTCAAGGTACTTACAGTCCAGACTGTTGTATCTAGCATGGTCATAAGGCTCTAGGTTAAAGCAAAGAGTTGGGGGTGAGGGGAAGTGGGAGCCTGATGGTTCGGATTAAACGCATCTGTGTTTTAGTCAGAGCCTTTTCTTCCTTTGACAGGTTTTATGTGCAAGGGCTGCTTGGTCCTGCAGCCTGGCTCGTCTCGTGGCCATGTCATTGCTGCCTTTGCATGTCCTTGCTGAGCGGCTGTGGTGAGAGGCAATACTGGTTTCTGTGGGTCCCCTCCCACTTCGTGTCCAAGATGAAGCAGTGCGCCACGCTCCTTTGGCCGGCACAACAGAAGCGGGGGTAAAAAGCAGCCACGCGACCTCCCATTTCTTTGCTGTTAAAGCTTTGGAGGGTGAGCTCGGATCCTGGCAGACACCCACTGCCCTGCTGGAGCTGCCCGCAGTCCAGCACAAGCGGGCCACAGGTGCTTGACTTGAGCAGAAGGCTTTCACCTCTCGGACCCGTTCATTTCCCCAACATAGCCCGCCGCCCCCCATCCCCTCCATCTAAACACAGCCTCTTGCAGCACTCCAAACCCACGGGCATGCTGGCTTCGTCCATCACCTCTTCAGAGGCGTGCGGCACCGATACAAGCGGACGCTCATAATTTGCAAGGGCTCCTAAACGCAACTTCTCTCCTCTTGGCTGGCGCAAGCAGTGCGCTGCTGTATACCCAGATCAGCCTGGTTGCATGGCATCTCCTTGCCTTATTTTCCTCCCTGTGCAGATTTCTTTGGATGAGGTGCAGCCCACAGAGGTGGCCAGACTCCCCCTCCTGCAAATGGCTTCCCGTCTTGCTCCTGGATCTTCTTTGTTCTCATTCAACCTAGCTTTGTCTTAACCAGGGTGATTTCCACCGCCCCCCTACTCCAAAGGCCCAGCCTGTCGAGCTAATCCTGCAGTGGGGAGTTTCCAAGCTCTACTTCCCCTTCCCTGCAATGAAGGCTGTCTCTCAAAGCGTTTCCATCTGCACAAGCAACCACAATGACCAACTTTGTCCCTAGCTGTGACGCAGCTATTGGTGGCTCCCACTGCTCTGCAGCATCTCATAATAAGGCAGCTTGAGCACAGGAGCCAGAAGCCACATAGTGATGCTCCAGATCAGCTCACAACCCCTATGGACTCATAGAAAACGAGGGTTGGAAGTGACCTTGGGAGGTCACATCTAGTCCAACCCCCTGCTCCAAGCAGGACCAGCCCCAACTACATCATCCCAGCCAAGGCTTTGTCTAGCCAGGTCTTCAAAACCTCCAAGGATGGAGAGTCTGCAACCTCTTTAGGTAGCCTGCTCCAGTGCTTCACCACCCTCCTCCTGAGAAAGTTTCTCCTAATATCCAATCTCAACTTCCCTTGCTGCAGCTTGAGCCCATTGCTCCTTGCCCTGCCATCTGCACCCACTGAGAACAGCCCGGCTCCATCCTCTTTGCAACCCGCTGCAGGGAGTTGAAGGCTGCTATGCAATCCCCGCTCCGTCTTCTCTTCTCCAAACCAAAATCAGCCCAGTTCCCTCCTGTAACACTATAAATACAAATGCACCCCAGAGGAGAAGCTTGAAGCCCGGGGAGAAAGTCAGGTGTCTTCTTCATTGCATGCAGGCAACGGGAGCCTGAGAGAGGGGCTGAGCAGCTTGCCCAAAGGCCTCGCCATGACTTGCTGGAGGAAAAAAGGAGCAGAGCTCAGGGACCTGGACCTCTGTCCCAGATCTGCAAGCCTCAGCTCTTGCTGGCTGGTGCAGTTGGCAGCCAATAACCAGGGCTGGCTCAAGAGAAAGCAGTTTCCTGAAGATATATCCCGCTAGCGGGGGGGCGGACACACACACACACAGGGACAGCTGAGAGCTGCCTGGCCAGACTTTGGGCTCCATTTGGAGTAGGGCTGCTTTAATACTGCCACGCAGCCAGGAGAGCCTGGCAAGCAGACCTGCCATTGATTTACTGTGTGCCCTTGGGCAAGTGATGCAGGGCAGCTCCATGCCTCAGTTTCCCCATGCAGGGGATGGAGGTGGAGGAGGGAGGGAGAGGGACGGTACCACCAGGCAGCCCCAAAGTGAGTAGCTGCTTCTGGACTTATGACCCACCCAAAGGTAGCTGCGAAGGCAACTTGCCGTGGCCCTCCCCGGACTCCAGTGCCCTGTGGAAAGCCCCCCCCCCAAGAGAGGAAGAGAAGAAAACTTGGAGACAAAAGTCCGCTTGAAACTCATGTGTTTTATTTAACGTCCTGACGTCCAGACATAAAACTAGGAGGCTTAAAAAACCAGATGGCTAAAAAAACCCCAAAACAACCCCAAATACACATATCAGTAAATAAAGAAGGCAAAGGTGGGGACCCTGTTGGCTGCAGCTTGGCCGACGCCAGCCGGGTTAAAAAGCAGATCCCCACGCCGCCCGCATAAATAAGGATGTAAAAACAGACAGGACTAGAGGGCCCGACGCTGCGTGCTAGCGCTAAGCCCTACTGTAAACAATGGGGTAAACCCTCCCGTGGGGCTGGGGAGAGAAGATGGGAGGACATGAGCTTGGGCTGGGACAGAGACACCCGCTCCAGGTCCCTGCTATGCCTGGCATGTGGCATCTGCACGGTGACATCTGAGCCTCCCCCAGCCAGGAGGAGGTGATCCGTGGTCCCGCGTTACCCGATTCACTGGTACAAAGTTGGGGAGGTGGGGGGTGCTGAAGCCCTCAAACCTAACACTTCTGACCCACCGACGAGGGTCGGGCACTACAGAGCTGGGCTCGCGAATGAAACACCGTGGCACGCTCAGCCGTGCAGCGTTCCCGGGGCCAGGACTGTAAGAGGCGGCTCGACGCCGCTTTCCGAGGCTGGGCCCTCTGGAGAAAGGCCCCCATGCATCAGTCTTCCCCGGGGCAGCAGCGCCCGCTGCAGACCCCTGCACTAGGCTCCAAGTCTCGGGGTCAGGGGCAGCCATTTGTACTAGCAGCAACTGCCCCCTTGATTGCAGGGCCGTGCCCCCACAAGCCGCCCTGGACTGAACAAGCTGCGGCGGTTAAAAGCAATACTGCGGCCGTACACCAAGGCCCTCCCCGGGACATGCGCTCGTGAGCACGGGGACGGGAGCCTGGCTGGGGTGCTAGGCATCCTCCTCAGTAGCAGCCAGCGCTGGGGCCTGAGCTGGATCCCACATCAGCTCTGCAAAAGCTGTCCTGGCAGAAGCCGGAGCAGCCCCTGGACACTGAAGTGGGGGCCGGGAGAGCCCTGCCCTACAGCCGGGGGACTGGGCCCCCGTGCCAGTGCAGCAGGGGAGAGCTCAAAGCCCCTCTCCAAGCCTGCCGGGAGAATCCCCCCCATCCCGGGACCCAGCACTTACAGCTCCTTGCTCGAAAACCCATCGTGCCCACAGGCACAATTAAAAGCCCGGCCGAGTGCATTCTGGCTCACTGGCCAGGCAAGGTCCTATTCAGCACATGGAGCAATATTTGCTGCTCCCCCGGGGGCCAGAACGCACTGCAGAAGTGATGTTCGCCCAGGGGCCAGGACCCCCCGGCTTCCCTGTGCTACTATCAAGTCCCACCAGCACCTGCCCGCCCGAGAGCCACATTAGACTCACTCAAGCTGTGTGGCCAACCCCTCCCCTTGCTCAAAAAATCATGGGTCTGCCGCTTTCTCACCCACCACAAGACCAGGACATTAAATACAGACACTGCTTTGTTACATTTCCTTCCTGGCTCCAAGCCTTCCAGCTTCCCCAGGGCAACCGTTCCAGCCACGAAGGCTAGAAACTTTGGGAAATGTATTTTTAAATGAAGGCAGAGATTCTCCTCTCATCCCATGACTCCAGGAGCTGGGCCTTGAAGAGGAAAAAAACCATGCCCTCCTTCTTCCCAGGCTCACCATGATATCATGAGAGCTGGCAATGCTGCAGAAGAGCTGTGCCTGGACTAATGCTATCACCGCTCAGACGCTGCTGTGGCCGGAGGGCTGGCGGTTCCCCAGGCTGGGTCTTCTCCAGCACGGGAAATGTGCCCAGGGTTTGCTTTTGTTCATAAAAGGGAGCTAGGGAAGAAATACTGCAGACAGATCAAGTCAATGCCCCGGCCCCCGAAGCTGTCCCTGCCCCCTATGTTGGAGTGTGACGTGCTCCCTTGTGCTGGGTCCCGTGGGAATTAGGAACATGCTCCGGGATCAGGAAGAAGCCTCCCCTCTCTCTCCCAACCCTCCTCAACCCCCCCTTGTAAGCACACAGCTGGAGCATACACCCAAGTCCTTGCCCTGTGCACCGAAGACCTTGGAGCAGGTCCCCCAGCCCGGCGCCAAGCTGCCTCCCGCCCTCCCTGACGAGTCCTTCTTTAAAAGAAAAATGCTTTTGGCCATGCCAGGCACCTCCCTAGTCTGTTCCCGCTGGCATGTGCTGGTGCCACGTGGCCCCCAATCCTCCGGGGGTGCGTGCGGAGATCTCCCGAGGGGGAAAGGGGTGCCTTCAGCATCGTCCAGCGTGTGCGTTTCTTGGGTGGACGGTCCAACCAGAAGCCTCCGGGTGAGCTGCCGTTCAGGTCTCCTGGCGCACGGGGGACTCAGATGATTACCTATGAACAGGAGAGGGGAGAGATGTGGGGTTGAGGAGGGATGCGAGACTGGGGGATCGGCTGGCCCAGCAAACCTGGGGGGGGGTGTTCGCCTGCCACAGAAGCCTTGGGAGGGCATGGAGCTACCCTGCGGACCTGGTGCGAGGAAACACCTGCTCAGCCCTGCCACTGACTCTCTGTGCGGCCTGGGGCACGTCACTGATCCTGTGCCTCCGTTTCCTCCTTGGTAAAAATGAGGCAGAGGCTCCTTCCCTTCCTCACAAAGGAGCTGAGGAGCCACACAAGGGTGTTTCAGAGGGCGCTTGGCAAGCTGAGATGCTTCTCACCCCTACTAGCCCTGTTTTTTCTGACTTCAGCTACCAGCAGGATTAAGGGCAGCCAAGGGCCCACCGGGGGAAGTGACCTACTCTGCTGCTCCTGCAGCCTGGCAAAATCCCTAGGGAAGAGGTTTGCATCTGAGCTGGCTGCTCTCCGATACACAGTCATGCACACCAGGGTGTGCACATCCTGCGTCCGAGACACAGTGCACACACACAGCCCGCTCTGGGGTGGAGAGAGACCAACAGCAGGTGACCTCCCAGGGGCGGGTGAGGGGCAACTGGGTTCCCCGTGGAGACAGGAGTGGGCAGAGGGAGATTGCAATTTGGGCTGAAGGGTCTCTGGGTTTCAGGTAAGCCCCATGGACCCCCCTTGTCTGCTTCACAAGGGGCCACATCACCTGGCTGTTCGTGGGGCTGCACCATCTCAGCCCCGTGGGGTCCCAGCTCCCCTCCCCTGCGAGATGAGCCCCTTGTAAGAGGGTCCGTACGCACAGATCAAGACTCAGATCCCAGGAAGCAGACCATAGAGACAGCTGGCGGGAGCCGCACAATGATGGATACACCCTGGAGGGACACAGCGGCCCCCACGATGGGCGAGTGCCATCCTAGGGCATACCGTGCCAGGTGGCATCGCTTGCAAGAGTGAGCAATGCTGGCTTCCTCAGAGCCCCTATACTCCTCCTCACCCCAAAACCAGCGGGTTCGTGTCTAGTACCCCCGAGCAGCACTGCCGTAACCTAAGGGAGGCTTTGGCCCGAAGAGCCTGCAGCGTGAAGTCAAGCCAATGAGCTCATTCGTGAATAAACAGAGCGCTGGGAAATCCGACTGAAGAGGAAGGGGGTGGAAAAACTGGGATTATTTAGTCTGGAGAAAAGGTTTGATAACACTACAGCAGAAGGATGGCTGGACAGACGACAGGGAGAGCGCAGCTGCATGGGACAGGACAAGGAGTCATGGTCTTAAATTGCAAAGGGAATCGAGGTTGGAGGTTTGGGAGATCTTTGTCTCTGGGAGGCTACCCAGGGAGGCTGTGGCACCTCCACCCTTGGCAGCGCTAAAAGCAAGCTGGACAGACACTTGGCCGGGAGGGTTTAGACAGGGCTGATCCTGCCTGGAGCAGGGACGGACGACACGTGACCCGAGGACCCTGCCAGCCCTGTTTTTCTGACTCTAGCTACCGGCACGATCAAAGGCAGCAAGGGGCGGACTGGGGGAAGTGACCTGCTCTGCTGTTTAAAAAATGAATGGCAGATCCCTAAGGCAGCCTGGCTTGTCCAGAAATTACCCAGGGATTGAGGATAGGAGCTAAGACCCCCTGTCCTTGCTCGGCTGGACCCCACAGCCCAGGGAGAGGGTGCTGCAGGGGAAAGGATGCATTTATTATAATGGGTGCAAGGGTTTCTTAATGTGGTTTAAGAGGCGTGCTGGAAAGCCTATAACAGAGGATGTATGCATATATCATATATTTTAATAAGAAAAAAAAAAAAAAAAAGAGGGGGCTGCAGTCTGAATGCCTGCTCTCTGCCTGTGGGCTGGGAGGTGGACGGCTCGTTAGGCGATGCGTCTCTCAGCCCAGGCCTGGCCCTTGGGTCCTCTCCCCTGGACTAGAGCAAGCGGTGGCTCACGGCACTGGGCGCCAACCCAGAGGCAGCACAGCCTGGGCGAATCCGCCCTT
>NW_005842286.1:1204922-1251354 GCF_000455745.1 Alligator sinensis
CGCTCTTCCCGGCCCTCCCACGGGTGCTACAGCGATCTCCCAGCCAGGAGCCCGGGCTGTAGCTCCCCGTTGGAGACTGCTTGTAGGATCATAGGAGAAGTAGGGCTAGGTCATCCAATCCTTGCTCAAGGCAGGCTCACCCCGGACTAGCCAAGTGTCTGTCTAACCAGCTCTTGAGGACTTCCAAGGATAGAGATTTCACAGCGTGACCACCCTCAGAGCCAGAAAGTTGCCCCCAGCCTCCAACCTAAATTTCCTCCGTTGCAGCTTGAGGCTGCTGCTCCTAGTCCTGGACCCTACAGCCACAGAGAAAAGCCTCCATCTATTGTCTCCAATCATCCTTCACGTATTTATTGTGCGTCTGAAACTCATGCCCTTCGGGGACAATACCACCCGCTTCTTAACCTCCGTGGACTTGCTCCCGCAGAGCTCAGCCAAGCAGGCTGGTGCCAGGGCCAGGAATCGAACCCAGGAACCCGGCTTCCCTTTTCCCCTTGCCGTCACCATTACAGGGGACTTTCCGGGTGCTTCAAGAAGTTCAGGGAGGTGTTACCCTGAATTTCTTGCTGCCCTTATTCCAGGCAGGGAATGGGAAGTCAAACCAGTCAGAAGAAACTCATGACAGCAGGCGTGCCCTCTCCGAGCTCAGGACTCTGGATGGGGAGAGTCCACCAGGACCCCTCTAGCCATCGTGACCGTTCAAGCCCCAATGTGCAGAGTCAGCATCTTCTTCCTGACTCAAGTTGTTGGCAGGTTTGACGGGCAGGTGGGAGCCCATGTGTGAACGTGCCCCATAGTAGGGGCAGTACATGCCCCGAGTCCGAACCCGTGCTGTGAGCCTGTCTCTGAGCATAGCAAGTGCAGACCCCGCACCTCTTAGAGCTGCTGGTGGACAAAGCCTTGTGCCCTTCACCATACGCCACTGCCAAGCGCCCTGCCAAGCAGAAAGAGCCCGCCCAGGCCCCCCAAAGCACCGAACCCTGCACCGGACCGGCAGAAGCAGAAAAGGCCATGGCGTCCCCTCACCCTCCGCCACCGCAAGTCCAAAGGGCTGCGTTACCTTCAGATAACAAGGTTACTCTCGCGCAGTCTAATGACGTACGGGTTGTTCTGAAACGAGCAAGCGGGGTGCGTTCAGACACGGGGCGGGGGGCTGAGAGGATACGGGGCTCCTCCTCCAGCATGGGGTGCGGACAGGGCTGATGAGCCGAGTTTTCACAACCCGATTCCTCTCCCAGAAGCACTAACTTGTGGCCTCTCTTTCTGGGAAGGAGGTGGGTTGATGCCCAGGACACATGGGAGCCAGGGAGCAGCCACAGATGAGTTACCTTGGCAGGATAGCAGTGTCCCCCACACCCAAATCTGGCCCTGCCTCACACCCCACAGCCCTGGGTCGTGCCACCCCTCCAGGCCCCTCTGCTTGGCCAGCCAGAGCATCTGCTCTTGCTGCAACCTGTGCACTATGGCTCCTCTCTCAGCAGCCCTACGAGCTCCCCGGCCTCCCTGTGACAGCCCCGAGGCAAGAGCTGATCTCAGCCATCCCCCTGGCACTGCCCTGGAGCTGGGGGACGAGATCTGTCTGGGCTCCCACAAGCAACGTCCCTTCGTGGCCCATGCTCCACCACCGTGATACCCGTCAGCTCAAGGAGGACACCCAAGGGGAGCTTACAGGGGATCCCAAACCCAGCTGCCTGCAGCACAGCCATTACCAAGGAGGCCAGAAAACAAAGCCAGTCTCCCAGACCCAGGGCTCCCCTCAGTCCTCACCCCGACCCGTGCGGCTCCGGCGTCATACCCGGAGACGGGTGCAACCAGCAGCAGTTTACAGCCCTGCATCCAAGCCTTCGGCATTATTAGCATGCAATGGCGTAGCACCGCTGCTGGGGACATCACTCCCCCGCTCCACCCTCCCCGCTGCTGGGTCGCCAGCTGTTTTCCTTGCTCACAATAAAACAGTTTCCACGGGGCTCCTGTCACGGAGCGTGTGCGTGCGCACAAGCATCACTGCTGCGGCAGATGGCCGTGCTGGAGCTGGGCCCCGTTCCCAGAGCCCCCGGCCGTGTCGGTCCGGACTTTGCTCGCTTGGTTCCTGACTGCTCTAGCAGGTGGGAGCTACTAGCACGTTCATCCCAAATATGCCACCTCGGGGCACCCCAGTCCAGATCACCTGAATCAGCCCGTACCCATTGGATACCCATGCTGAGGACACAGCAGAGAGGTAGCCAGGTGTCCACATTAGGCGCCCTGTTACGGTCCACATCTGACAGTGCAGAGTGGTTAAACCTGCCTGGCTCTGGTCTGAGTTTGGAAGGAGCCCTTTGCAATCGGATTTAGGGGCTCGGAGGCGCTGATCTCTGGCAGCTCCTATGGGATTGGCACCATGAGAGGGCAGCGGGTGCGATGTCGAATGCAAGTCTGCTGAATGAGAGGAGCCCTGGAGATACCGTAGCACAGGGCCCAGCAGGCTGGCTCAGGGGGGCCTGGAAAGAGCCCACAGGACCCCTTCCTCCAAGCTGGTTTATGGGGCTGTGAGTCTGCTGCCTCCAGTCCAAAACAGCAACATTTCCTCCCCTCTCCTTGGCATTGGCAGCAGAGAGGTGACAAAGGGCATCTCAGCCACTGTGTCGGCTGCACTGAGGGTGCATGCGAGGGTCACGCTCCCCTCGCTCCTGCCCAGTGTGCTCACTACAGGTCCAGGTTTTACCTCCTTTCCAGCCTTGCTTTAGAAGACAAGGGCCTGGCGAGGCCCGGGTTCAAGCAGGTGAGGAGAGAGGGACGCGAAACCTGGACCGGAGCCCTCTCACCGCCCGTGAGAGCTGGATCCCAGGTGCCCCACGCGCACAGGCCGCTCACCTCTTGCTGGCTGTCAGCCGTTTTCAGCCACGTGGACCGGGCTGCTCCATTGCTCACCAGCGGCTTCTGTTCGGCAGGGAGGCTGCAGCGGGGCGCATCCGATGCACCGGAGACGGGGCTGCATCCGGGGCGCAGCTCGTTTCCGCCGCTCTCGGAGACGGTCCTCACCTCCGGGAGGCTGGGCTTCTGCTCCGGGATGCGAGCCACCCGGAACCTGGGGGCACCGCGGTGCGTGAGTCGGGCAGGTCCCGGTACCGATCCACCCCCGCGGGGGGAACAAGGGGCAACCCCCTGCCCTCCCCTAGGGGCAGGTATACGCTGGCCCTAGGTGTGTTGCTAGCAGCAGGGAGAGCACTCAGGACCCCTGGGATTAGAGACCACTGTCCTCTGCAGCTTGAGGCCTGGCTGCCTCTGCTCAGAAGTCAACCACAGGCTTGGGAGCCAGCTCAATGATGCTACAAAGCATTGCTGGCAAAGCTGCAACCTGTCCCCATCAGGGGATCTGCATTCAAGGCCCAGATCCCTCAAAAGCCTGGACCCCTGCTGCGAGCCAAGTCTAAAAATGTGTTCCCAGCAACTCCTGCCTACACCGCACCATGTCAGGCAGGATCACAGCACCCACCCCCAAGCAGGGGCCAAGCAGGCTGCCCCTTTCTCCCGACACCTGGCCCTGGCTGGGCAAGAGAGCCCCTTTTTCCCTCTGGGCAGATGCTGACCTGGTGTTAGTGCCAAGCTAAGTGGTCGTGTGTACCAGGGCTTGCTGACCGATTGCTGCCCAGCCCAGAGAGCTGAGCTGAGCAGACCAGGGCACCTGGAGAGGTGTCCCTGTGCCGCTGGCTGACAAGACACCGAAAGCTTCCCTTGCTCCGACCCCCTCAGATGCCCACTCTGTCCCGCTCACCTGCCTACGGAGAGGATGGTGATCTCCCCAGACCTGCTAGCCTTGCCACCTGGCTTGGAGGGCTTGGCAGGGACGGTACTGGTCATCGTGGGGATGGGAGCGATGGCAGCAGCAGTGGCTGCAGCTTCAGGCGAAAGCAGCACCTCCGGCCACTTCTTCTGGCTGCAGCGGGTGCAGCTAGGGCCCGAGCGCAGGGCCAGGCCCTGCACCGTGTGCAGGTGGTGCTGGTGCCGGCAGATGGGGGGTAGCTGTGGCAGGAGGTGCAGCCTGTTGGGAGAAACACAGGGTCAGAAGGGAGGGTAGGAAGGACAGACCAGGGTCCCACCAGCCCCAGCCCATATCACCTCTGACTACCCCATGGGATCCCCACCTGCCTCAGCCCGGACCCCATGTGGGACTTAAGACTTGGCTGTAGCCCAGGACTATGCTGGCAAGTGATGCATCTTCCAGTTGCTCACTATACACCATGCTTGCCCCTTATGACAAACCCTACCCAAAACAAAAGCGTCAGTGAGCAGGGCAGCCTGTCTTCCTCCCCAAGGAGCCAGCTCTGCCATGCTTGCAGGAGCTACCAGCCCGGAGCAGCTTCTTGCAAGCAGCCCTCTGGGCAAGGAGGCTATAACAGCTCATTTGAGGTCCCTCTGCAGAAAGCCCTGGTCATTCATATGGTCACAGCACACCAGCACAGGGGCAGTTGAAATCCTGCTGCAGTCCTGCTAGCCCAGGGGTACACGGGTGCAGGGGCCGAGGCCTGTCTCTGCTAGACCGGTCCCTACCAGACCTGCGTGCGGTTCTTTACTGCAACTGGGTTCCTTGCCAGTGTGTTTTGCCCAGGGAGACCCTTGGGGCAAGATGCTGTGCTGCGAATTGCTCCTCTCTCACCATGGCTGCAACACCCAGGGCTTTTCATGGTGCTAAACGGGTTCCCAGCAACTCCTGCCTCCGCCAACCTCCACTGAGCCTGTGCATCATCCAACCTGCCCTGTGACAGACCCCCGGAGCCAAGGGAGGCGGTCTTACTTGTTAGTGGACTTGTGGGTCGTCTGCACCACCTGCTTGCTGTGATAGTCCTTCAGCAGCTCCTCCAGGGCAGCGGCGTTCTCTGTCGGGGCCAGAGCACCAGAAAGGACCATGAGCTGCCGGCTGGATGCATTTTGCGAGCCCCATTCAGGGGTTATAAAGGCAGCAAGTGGATTTGTCTGGGATGGTTTGGATGGGGCCGATCCTGCCTCAGGCAGGGGGTTGGACTCGATGACCTCTGAAGGTCCCTTCATGCATATGGCTCTATGAATTCGTTACCCAAGCTTGCCAAGGTGCTGTTGAAACTTTGCAGTGACTAAGGTTATACTAAGATTTGTAATCCTGTTGCTAGGAAAAAGAGATGTAACCAGGCATCACCTTGTTTGGGCACGAGTGAAGTGTGATGGGGAGCGTAGGGTTTTCAGCCAAGAGGTATAAGGAAATTTTAAAGCATGCTTACATTGGATTAGCCAAGTCAAGCTCATACAAAGGTAAGAGTAGAGACAGACTGGCCAGACATGCCTTCAAGCCTGCTGACCTGGAGAGACTAAGGGCTGTCTGATCCACGCTCTTGGGACAGAGCAACCGCTTAGCCGGGTAACTAACCCGTTGCTTGTTAATGCATTTTGTTCTCTCTAAATAAATGTGCTGGATAACTGGGGAACGCTTGTGTCTCTTTATACATCTCACCCCTGACCACGCCTGAAGCAGGGAACAGCATCTGCGGGACGCGCAAAGGTTGAACACCATTCGGACAAAAGACGAGGAGATGGTGCCGGAGCTGCACGCGGGAGGCTCTGGCAGCTGAAGAGCGACGGGTCGGCGCTCTGAACATTTCCCACCTCTGCCCTGAGCATAACCGCATGAGCCGGGACCCTCCGGCTCTCTCACAGGGTTGGAAAGACCCTCCAACCCTCCACTGGGTTGGAAAGAGCCCTGCCTCCCTCGCCACTGACCTTTCTTCTCCGTGATCAGCCGCACCAGGACCCCGATGGTGTCTTCATTGGCATCGTCTAGCCTGTAGGTAGAGCTGCTAGCTGCAGAGAGAGACATCAGGGTGTGAGCATCCCATATTGCCTCCAATGCACAGAAATACCAGGGCATCTTATCGTCTTGTCTGTGCTGGCCTTGGGGCCACACAGAGGTCCACAGGGTCCTGCCTGTTGTGGAGGTGGAGGAATAAAGGCTTGTCTCAACGGCTTGGCCAGGGACAACCCCAGTGTCCCGAGTCTGCTTCCCCTGCTTTAAAGCAAGCGGAGGAGCATGGAAGTTGTTTGCTCCCAAGCGACACCCAGTCTCTTGGACAGAAAGAGACAACCTGGGGCATCCAGTTCGGTCCTCCCCAATCCCAGGAAACCATGCAACAGCCACGGACACTTTGGCACTCAAGAAGAACATCCCCCCAATGCCAGCTCCTGCCACGAGCTTCAAAACACCCCCGAACCCTAATCCTAGAGTCCCTGCCCCCACCGACCACGCACTATGCTCCAAATTAGCAGGTGCCAAATGGAAGGTCTCAAATCACCCATCTTTTATCGCAGTCACATCTCCCAGAGGCCCCAGAGCCCACTGCTCTGCATGGATGCAAGGTGCTGTACATGCACGATCTTCCTAGCTGGAAGAGCTTACGGTCTCAATCGCTCAGACAAAGGGCAGTATGACCCCTGTCCTCCAGGGCCTAGAGGGTTTAGTGACTTGACCAAACTCACGCAGGACACCTACAGCACAGCTGGGACTGAAGCGTATCCACATCCCCATTTGGCTGTTATCAGGCAACAGAGACTGCCCGTGTCGGGGTTGCTTGGGTGTGGACCAGCCCCGGTGCAGCTGGCCCTTCTCAGGACTGCCCGCAAGAGAGCAGCCCGGTCGCAGATCCTAGATCCAGCCTGGTTTCGGACGCAGCTTGGGCCCCTCTGCCAGAGGTGGGTAGGACACCTCTAGTGCTGCCCCACACTTCACCTCTAGCCCCTGCCAGACTTAATCGTGGCCTTGCTCATGCCAATTGGTGTTGGTGTCTGTTTTAGAGGTGGGGAAACCGAGGCACAGGGGGCAGTGGCAGAACCGGGACTAAAACCACGGTCTCCAGAGATCAGGGTCTCTGCTCTGCTTTACTTTACTAGGCTGCCAACAAGATCCTTCTTCCTCCTTAAGGGTCTATTCTCCTGGGCACCTGTTTGTAACCTCTGGCAGGCACCCCAACACCCACCCGTGTCAACACAGCTGGCCACAGGCGAAAGGACCCCCAAAGCTGCTGAAGATGCAGCTGGATAGCGAGTGTGGAAACTAGTGGGGTTGAGCATCCTTCAAAAAGCAGCTGTGTTTCTCTGTGCCTCAGTTTCTCCAGCTGTGGAATGGGGTGTGCGGTCGTGGTTGGAAAGCACACGGGATCGTAGCAATGCCAGCTCCTTGGTTAGAAAGCCCTCGTCAGGAGGTTTTATAAGCCTGGGCTTTGCTGTGCACATCTCCAGCACCCCCCTCTCGTATCCCGTAGGGCAGCTTAACTGTAGCCAAGTCTGCTCCAGAAACTAGGTCAGCACTGGTTTCGTCTCGTCGAGCCCAGCAACAACCGGTGCCGCAAGCACCAGGGACCCATCTTCATGGTCGTCATGGCGACATGCGCGCACGTCAAGCATTTTGGGGTTATTTAAACTTTCACTTTTCTCCCAAAACACTGGGGGGGAGAGGCATGCAGGGCAGCGAGGAGCACGGCGGGCAGAGCAGCCACGGGCTCTTGGACGACGACAATGCTGGGCAGAGGCAAGCTGCTTCAGGCGGTGCCTGAGGATGCAGCCCAGCTGTGCCACCCAGGTGTGCTCTGGGCACAGGCCGGCATGCAGAGGAAATGGGTTGAGCAGGGCACTCGGTATTCAGACGGTGCCTGAGGATGCAGTCCAGCTGTGCCACCCAGGCACCGCTGAGCAAAGCGCCTCTCTCGAGGATCTCCCAGTGAATGGGATTAAAGAAGAGAGGGCGCCTTCAAACAAGCCCGTTGCTGGTAGAGGGACAGCGACGTGCCACCTAATCTTGCTGTGCCCAGGGAGGAGTCGTGCTGGCAGGCCGGGCACTTTCATCTACTGGGTGATGGAGAAGTGCCAGTCATTCCCAGCATCAAGGCCAAAAATATATGTACCCGTTGCTGGAAGTGACCAGCAAATCTAAGCCAGCCACAGGTCAGCCCTGGGCAACTGGGTGGGGGAACAGACCAGTCTGGGTTCCTATGGACAGAGGCCTCTGGGTGACTCGAGCATTGCTTGTCCTTGCTATGCAGGCCCCCAAGAGTCAGGAGACACTTGGTTAACCCTCACATCATGCCCTGTACTGCATGGGCTATGCTTGGCACAGCACATCTAACAGCTCACACCCTCCGCAGCCTCAAGATCTCTCCGATTCGGAGACAGCATTGCCAGCAAGTCCCTCAGCACCAATTTTGCGCCAGTGGAAAAGAAACAGGCTAGGAAGAGAGAAGAGGGTTTTATCATTCAGCTCCCTGGGCCTGGCCTGGGGTAGGGGTACAAATATACCTTGTGCTCCCTGCTGGAGAAAAGCCCAGGAGAGATGCAGCGAGTCAGGAGGGAATCGGTCACATTGGCATGTGCTGACATAAGCCATCCAGAAAGAGAGCAAAGCAAGCAGATCCATTTTGGGGAGCTTATTACTAGGTTTGGGAACAAGTCTGTGCCCCAAACCCCAAAAGGGGCTAGTGCTAGAGGGTAGGACCAGCAGCTGGGTGGAGTGAAGACCCCCCTTCCAGCACACCCACCCAACCTGCAAAGCAGCCAGAGTCTCTGTATGGAGGCAGGTATCCAGGTTGCTGCTGTATTAGTCTAGAGGCAAAAGGAATCAGGACTTGTGGTAGAGGTGATATTAAATTAAAGTTCTTTTGCAAAAATCTAGTTGGCCTAATCAAAGGTATTACCTCTACCACGAGTCCCGATTCTGTATGGAGGCTGCACTTGTGGACGCAGGAGAGGGGCAAGGGGCATGCAAGGCTCGGACAGACCCAGGCCAGGATTGCTGGAAACCACAAACTCTCCTGGGGTTTAGGTCAGTCCTGGCTCTGGGGGCTTAGCTCATGACCTGTGAGCTCCTGGGGTTGCAGAGCGGTTACAGGAGAGGAACTGGATTCCCCAGGCAGAGCATGCACGCACACATGCATGCTACACAGAAGGGCACGGTGCTTAGCAGAGCCGTGCTAGCCTCTCCACTAGCACACCTGGCAGCTTTGCGGTAGGGAGAAAGGGGTCTCTGCTTTCTCTTCTCCCCTCCAAGCTGCAGGGCCCAGCCTCCTCCGAAGGACAGCCAGCCCTTGTGCCCTTGCTGCTCGCTCCTAGCCGCTGGGACTGCAGAGGCAGCTCTTACTCAGCATCTCCCGCAGCGTGCCCTGCCCTTGAGGCACCCTGCCGAACAAAGCTTTGTTCCCTGCTGCAGAACCAGTGGCAAGGACAAAACTCATGGAGCCTGGGAAGTCCTCTCGCCCCCCTGACCCCCTCCCTGCTTCAGTCAGGAGGCTCTTCAAAGGAGACTAGGGGATTTAGGCACACTGCTAGGACCAGAGGGTTTGGGTGGACATCTATATTCAGGGTGGGAATGAGGTATCATTGGGGGCTTCCCCACAGAGGCAAGGAGGGTGCAAAGCGCGGTGGATAACACCCTGGCCTTCCCCACCTTTGGACGCTGGGTAGCCCAAAGGTCTGTACTGACCATGGCCACAGCCAGCACTGCTGTCCCAGAGCGAGCTGCCGGGACAGGCCTGATGCCATGTCAGGGGGCAGACACTGCCCTGGTGTCTGGGAGGGAGCGTGAGCTGGCGATCAGAGCAGGGGCAGGGGTAGGCATGCCCGCCCCTGCCACCAGAGGCCTTGGCTGGTCCCAAACTGTGTCCCAAAGGCTCCCAGCCAGCCCCAGGCTTCCTCCCAGGCCTCCCACAGCTTCCAATTACAGGGGCTGTTCTTGGTTCGCCTGTCATTTAGAGAGCACAGAGCCAAAAACAGGCTTGGTGTCTGTTCCTTGCTCCTCGGTTGGCAGGATGGAGCTGGGGACTAAGACGCTCATCGCCCCAAGGACACTGAACAGCTCCCCACCGCCTCCTCCACCCAGCGCAGCCCATCCCATACCCCAGGGCAGGCAGGGTCCCCGGGGTCTCAGCACCTTGGCCTCCACACTGAGGGGCTGCCAAGGTGCCCAACCCTCTGCACTGCCACATGCCACCCTGCCCACAGCACGGGTGGGCAGCCTGGAAGCTGATCTTCTCCTGCACCCAAGCTCTTTGCAAGCCGGGCCCTATTTGGGACTGGTCTCGCGGGCCACAGATCACAACTTGGGGGTTTCAAGAGAAGCATGAAGGGGCACCAAAGAGGCAACATACCCGGAGCGGGGCTGGGGGAGAGGTCTGGCCTGGGTTGTACCTGGGGAGGAAGAACGCGTCGGCTCCGGACACCCGACGCCACTTACCGCTCCTCTCAGGCTTCGTCGCCTCCTCGTCCGTCTCCTTGTGCGCCGTGCAGTGGTAGCCCTTCTTCTTCAGCAGGTTGCAGACCAGGATGCCCAGCAGCCCCATGACGCAGAAGACCGGCACGATGGCCAGCACGGCATACTGCGTGGCGCTCTCCTCCGGCTTCCCGCCCTGCGTGCCGTTGGACGCCTTCTTGTCTGGTCTCTGCAGCGGGTCAACGTGCCTCACCAGCCGGGTCAGCCCCACCTTGGAGCCTGGGGAATGGAAGAGAAAGCCCCAAGTCAACCCAAGAGCAAGATGGGCCCGGAGTCGGGAAACACCCTCTCCCCTCCCTTTTTGTGGTTTCCCCAGTGTGGGGTTCATATCAGGAAACATTTGCAGGTTTGCAGTAACAGAAAAAACAAGGGGAGGGGTTTGCTTTCCATTTTTCCTTCAAAAATAAAATATGGTTTCTTTTTTTGCTAGACAAATTTTAGAAAAAAGCTAAGACTTTTTGCAATGTGCTGCTAGAGGCCATTTGGCGGTTTTCCCAGCCAACATGAGGGTCCCAGAGCGGCCGGGACAGGGCCTGGATCCCTCTTAAATCCCAGCTGCCAGCAGCAAGGTGCTCCCAGATCCCCGCTCCTGCCATCAGGTGAACGGGGAGAGGGACACATTGCAATTGAGACTAGAATAGCAGGTAGGAGGGTATCAAAACTGAACGGAGCCTCTCCTCCCACAGACTCAGGGAGCCCACACCTGGCTCTTCGTCCCAGCAGGTACTGGACAGTCCCACCAGGTTGTGCCCAGCCAACATGGCAACCCTGGCACCGAGCGTGCTCTTGGCGCCCCACAGCAGCCTCTGTCCTGTCTGCAGTAACAGGTAGGGAGCCGCTTGTCTGATGCTGGGTGGAGCGTCTGCCCCGCTGGGCACAGGCAGGGATGAGGAGGGGAGATTGGTGACTCTGGGGCTGAAGGACCGGCTTTTCCTGCCATCCCCACAGAGAAGGCAGGTGTCCTCCGTAAGTCCCTCAGAAGGGGAGCGCTCCGAACCTCGGGCGGGCAATGCCAAACCCAGCGAGGGCGCAACCAGTTGAGGCTTGTCCAACGGGGACCCCAGCTGCTCGGTGACTGCCTGGGCTTATGTAGCATCCCACGGTCACACCGTCTGCCACCTGGGAAATGATGGCTCCCTGGGGACTTGACAAGCCACGGTCTGTGCTGGTAGGAGACAGCACCCAGCGCTGCTGCCCTTTCCACAATCAAACGCAAGCAACAGAGCAAGGTGCACGACCACCTCCCAGGTCCCTGCGGCGGCAAACAGCGCCAGAGCAAGCGAATGGTCTGGACTGCTCCAGGCCATGGGGAGGAGAAGTGAAACCCACAGGACCGTGAAGACAAAAGCCACGGGCAGAAGCAAAGCAGGGGCCATGAACCAGGCCCAGCAGCAAGTCGTGTGCCACCTGCCTGGGGTGAACGGCTCCGTCACCTGGGCCTCGAGCCCTGCCAACCCCGTTTGCGGAAGTGGGGAGGGAGGCAGCCAGACGCTTCCCAGGGAAACAACCTAGTGAAGACCCAAGGACGGTCCAAGCTGCTGAAGATGCCCATGAAAAGCTGTACAAATAGCACGGTCCCACCTACCAGATCCCAGGGGTCTCTGCATTTGAGGGGCCGCGATACTTGCTGCTGGCTGCTTTGTGCCGAGGCAGCGCGTGCGCGGCGTCCTGCCCCTCCTTTGCCCTGGCCATCCACGGAGCTACCAGATACGTTCATTCGAGCAGCCCGTAGTTTCCCAGCTGGTGAGCACAGCCTTGAAAAGGCTGGCTCCTCGACTAGCAGCTGCCAACGTCTGAGCTCTTCTCTTCTCCGCCAGGCCTGCTGCTGCAGCCAGCAAGCCGACGCTGCTGCAGTCCCGGGAGCGGCCGAGATGGAGGCTGACCCTCATCAAGTATCGTGGGCAAAGTGCCGTTTGCCCAACGAGCCTGCTCGAAGCTGGGCTGGCACCGATTATCACACTAGCGGCTCCTGGAGAGACGAGCACTGTTGTGCCCCCGTACCCATTGTTCACTGCTTGCAACAGATACCTCTCTGTCCATGACCCGCAGCACATACGAATCAAAGGGCATTTGTACACATGCTTGCACCATGCGCCGGGTGCTTTTAAAAGCACCTGGCGCTGCAGCGCATGCATTCGTACGAACAGCGAAACGTGTGACCTAAACCAAATCAAAGGCTTTTTAGTTCAAAAAGGGCACCCCTACCATTTTCTGCACGTGGCAGCCAGCACGGAGGGTCTGACGAGCCAACACCAGGGTTCCCCAAGAGAGGAACCTGTGTTTCCATGCAGACAGGACATGGCTTGGTCTCCCCACACCTACGTTAACACACTGAATTACAACCTGCCAGTTCAAAGAGGATGCCACATATGCCCAGTAGAGCACTACCCCCCCACACACAGAGATGTCACCTCTCCTGCAAAGCATTTATCTTGGTACCACAGGGAGATGTTAAAGCCGCTACTGGAGCTTTGGCATCCGATTTCTCACACCTGGCCTGGGCCCAATGATTTATTTTGGAAGCTGTGAAAATATTAAGCCCAACAGAAGGAGGAAGAGCCGGGTGAGAAAAGCACGTCCTCAATGAGGGTGGAAATCAGCACCACTCTCACCCCCAGCGGTGCCAACAAGCTGATGCCAGCTGGGATCTGACTGAGTCTGCAAATACAAGGTGCCAACAATGCAACATGGAGCTCCTCACATAGCTCCTCTGCCAAGGCAGTGCTCCAGGACCATTGGCACCATGCTAGGCCCATGCGCAGTGCACTGGCAGGCACGCGCAGGGGTGGTGATCCCCCAGGAGAGGGCTGCAAGGCAGGGAGCACTGATCTCTGGGGAGCGCCGGCAAGAGCAGGGTGAGTTTGTGCTGCTCCTCTGTCTCCCCTCAGCCTGCAGGCTGGCACTTAATCTCAGAAAATGAGGGTTAGAAGGGACCTCAGGAGATCATCTAGTCCCCCCTGTTCAAAGCAGGACCATCCCCCACTAGATCATCCCAAGGTATTGTCTAGCCGGGTCTTCAAAACCTCCAAGGAAAGGTATTGTCTAGCCGGGTGTTCAAAACCTCCAAGGATGGAGATTTCACCGCCTCTCTGGGTAACCTGTTCCAGTGCTTCACGACCCTCCTAGCGAGAAAGTATTTCCTAATATCCAACCTCAACTTCCCTTGGTGCAGCTTGAGCCCATCGCTCCTGGCCCCGTCATCTGCCACCGGCGAGAACGGTCCAGCTCCTCCTCTTTGCAACCCCCCTGTGGGAGATGAAGGCTGCTATTCAATCTCCTCTCAGTCTCTTCTCCAGACTAAATCAGCCCAGGTCCCTCAGTCTCTCCTCACAAGTCATGTGCTCCAGCCCTGCAACCGTTGTCACTGTCTTTAATTTGTCCACATCCTTTCTGTAGCGGGGGCCCAAAACTGGAATAAAATACAGGTCCCTGACGTTCCAGGCAGCCCCTGCTATTCTGCACTTAAGAGATGCTTTTCTTATGGCTTCAACCCATCCCTGGGGAGCAGCAGTGCTGGGGGGACAGAGGGATCTGAGCAGAAAGGGCAGAGCAGCATGGGGATTTGGGTCTATGGCATCCTCCAGCAGTATCTCAGGTTTGCCCCTGTGACTTCTCTACCTTCTGCCACCTCCACAACAGAGATCCAGAGTCACCTCGGCCACCGGAGGATTTTTAGATCTCCAGCTAGGAAGCAGGTTTCTGATGCCCAAATGCAACAAAGCCGGAGCTGGGCGCAGGGGGTTACCAGCCTGATGCAGGAGGAGGAGAAGGGACCTGTCAGTTTAGTAAGAGCAGAACAAAAAAAAGAGGGGAGGAGAGAAAATACTCTTCGGAGCACGTACCTGGCACTAACCCTCACTTCACACTGAATGGACCAGCCACACTTCCAGCTGCATGCTAGACATTTTTGTGAGGGTGAGGTGGGGTTAACACCCTACCCTCGTGCCATGGGAGTGTCAGTGCTCCTCCACGATCTAGATTAAAGTCTTAGGTGTTAAAGACAAATGGGTTTTGCTATAGGTGCTCTGGAAAGGCCAACTGGGACCCTGCTAGGATCTGAGCCTACTGACCCAGCAGCTTGCAGGCATGAGCCTTATAGCACCTGCAGGCGATCCCCGAGACACAGACATGGCACAAAGCAAAGGATGCCAACAGACTCCTCTCATGCTTATCCGAGATGCCTCAGCCTCCTGTGAGGATCAGCCGCCCAGCAAAACCGTAGCACCTTGAACAACTCATTGGAAAGTTGCCTCTCTCTCCTTGCCCAAACAGGCCAGCCTGGCCCCAGGTGCTCCCTGAGTCTCAGCCCCGTCAGATATGGCAGGTGAATCACGCCCCCACTTTCTACGCACACGTGAGATTGCCTCCCATCCGAACGCACCTCCTATTGCAACACGCACTCCAGGACTCCTGTCTCAGGCGGCTGGTGGGACTTTCAGGCAGACAGGCATCCACTCGATTGGGTTTCTTTCCAGGAAGCTTTGTGCATGGCATGCAAATACCTTGCTATCTATCCTGGCACTTGCAATCCTAGCCTGCATGGGCAGCACCCGCCCCCCCGGATGCAACCAGGCAGAGGCGGCAAAGCCATGGAGGGCACGTGACTTGCTGCTCACCTGACATGGGCTCGCGTGAGACGAGTGGGCACTCATGGGACCAGACAAGTGCAGCCGCTGCTGCAACGCGTTTCGGCTGTGACCATAATTACTAACCCCAGCCATTCCACCCCGCCCCCGCAAATTCCTCCGTGGCTCCTTCAAGGGCCTCCGGCTTCCCATCCTGACCAAGGGAATAGCAGTGCTGCGCGCTGGGACAGAGTCTGAGGTGCTGCGTCCTAGACAGGGCTGCACTGCAGCCATCTCCTGCTCCAGTGCACAGACCGGTACAGCCCAGGGCCTTGCAGCACCCAGCAAGTGCAAACAGAGCAAGGGAGACCCTCTCTGCCCTCAAGGAGCTTGCTGACAAGGCAGAGAGATGTCAGCAGCAAGAGACTCACGCTTGGAGCCCAACTCCAAATCTGCCCCCTTCGCACTTCAATCCAGATGTGCGCGAGCAGCCACATCTGGCCCAAAGTCTCTGCAGAGACAGAAAGGGCTTTCCTAGGCGGTTTTCTTTGTAGCCCGCTATCTATTGCAGTAATTGCCAACCTTTTCAGGTTCGTCCTCAGACTGGAGGCCCCCTCCACAGCTTCTGGGAATTGAACGGCACCTCATTTCAAAGAAATGATTGATTGATTGATTGATTAATTAATTAATTAGAGGGCTTACCTCCTTGCTGAGGGGGCAGGCAAGGCAAACCTGAGCTGAGCCTGCCCTTATCTGCTTATATCCTCACACCTCCTGCAGCACCCTTCAAAAGGACCTCCTACACTCTGGTTGAGGATCCCTGAGCTACCGTCTGCCCTCAGGTGCTTTAATGACCCCCTGGCACAAAGAGGGCGTTGTGAGCTGCATAAATACCTATAGCTCTAAAACAGCTCCGAGAAGGCACAAATGGCAGAAAGGAGAAAAAAAACAAAAAACCACGCTCCACTCCTTGCCACAAGCAGCTCAGTGGATTCCCAGAGGGAAGTGGGTAGGCAGGGGCAGCTCCAAACGCCAAGGAGATGGAGAGCAGGATCCCGGGCGCCTGGTAATCCCCCGCAGAGACCAGAGGCCCTGAAGGGAAGGACAATACCTATGACCTGCTAGAGGAGACCCTTGGCAGCGGATCAGATCCTTGTCCCTCCCTCTCTGGTTTTGCAAAGAGCCAGAACCATTCCCTCCCCTCCCAGAACAAGGAAAGCACAGAGGGAACAGAGCTGAGCCAAGAGAAGAGCTGGGAGTTTTGGCAACAGAGTCCATCAGACCCAAGCTCCATCCCGGTGGTGCCTCCAGAAGGGGATGATACGAGTACAGACCTCTCCAAACCTGGAGGCCTATCGCCTGCTTCTCCAAGCCTTAAGAGCTGCCTGGCTGGCTCCAGCATGGTCAGGCCATTTGGAAACAGGCTTCTTGTTATCAGGCAGGCTCTGTGGCACTGGCAGGGAGACGGGACCATGGGTGGATGCTTCCCCCGCTTCTCCGATGACAGGGATCTCTAGCTGCACATGGTGGGTTGGTGAGCAGGCAGCAAGTCTGCTTTGGGGGGCTGGCAGGGCAAGGCATTCAGGGCAATGGACCAGCTGGACTCACAGGAAGACAGTCTCAATGAACAGCAGAGAGGGGTCTCCTTGCTCCCTGTGTCTTCCCCTCTCCCCTGACCCTTCCAGACACAGGCCATTCACAGCCTCGTATGCAACGGCTGTTGCTTCCTTCCCCATCCCCGGCACTGACCTGGGCACCCCGGTATGCCTTCGGGAGCAGAGGCGCACGGCAGGCATTCAGCGGTGGGGTCCATCTCCCCTTCAGGGCTGTAAAACCTGCCGAGATTGAAGAGAAGTTAGCAAGGGAGTGGAGAGGCGGACTGGAACAGCACCTGGGCATTACTGGGGAGGTGCAAGGTCACTTGCACACCTACCGCGGAAGCAGCTACTTTCCCACCACATCCTTTGCTAGCCTCTTCCTGTCCCAACACAAGCATTGCTCTGCACTGTTATCATGTGCCGCATTCCACCCCAGAAGTGGCTGCATTTCAGAGGTGGAGTGAAGTTAGCCAGTTCATTTGCGGCTTATGGAAACCTCCAGAAGGAAAAGTGCAAG
The DNA here is from genome assembly GCF_000455745.1 of Alligator sinensis. Lineage (NCBI taxonomy): Eukaryota > Metazoa > Chordata > Crocodylia > Alligatoridae > Alligator > Alligator sinensis. The sequence goes on from NW_005842286.1 coordinate 1,221,864, forward strand.
ATTTTCCCAGGGAAAAGTGGGCAGAAACTCACTTCCCCCTTCTGCAAGCGGCCTCCACCCAATGCTATTGACTCAGCAGATTTGCATCTGCTCCAGTGCCTGGAAGAAGCCGGAAGCAGAGAGAGGTGACTAAGGGAGTCGGCTCCCCTCCGCCTGGAGCACAAACTGGGTGAGTTCAGCCAAAAGCTTCCCAGTGACTCAATTTGCAGTCACCAGCTCCTGCCCCCTCCTTGCTCAGCAGCTTGGAGAGTTTGTGAGGCTGCTGTCCAACTCGGAGCCTTGCTGCTGGCTTCGGTGATGCCAGACCCACTGGCCCGTCTCAGGAAGGGTCAGAGCCAGGCACCCCATCTCCACAGGCCCACAGCAAGGCATGGGCCCTGCCTCCAGGAACAAGCAAGCACGCAGCCCTTTCCAGAGCTGCAGATGCACTGGGGGACTGCAGACATGCAACCAACAAGTTCAACCCTGGGGTGGTGGGGAAGAAGGAGGCAGTCGGTCTTACCTGCCCCGGGGACTCAAAGCCCCTGGCCACTGTCACCTGCCTGCCCCTGGCTACTGATGCTGCGGTGTCTTGCACCCAGCTGCTACTGCATGACATGGGGGCTGCTGGCATCGGGCAAAGACTCCCCAGGCAGCTGCCACTTCAGTGCCCCCTTTAAGTTAGTGTCCAGGACTGGTGCCCTGCATGCCCAACCCCAGTGACGCGACTGGGAGCGAAGACCCCAATTATGCAGGTACCCAAAGGCAGACAACAGAGGCAGAGCAGTTAAGGCGATTGCTGCCAACCCAGAGATGATGGAAGACACTTCCCAATCCACCCAGCCGTGAGTGGGCACTTGGTACCAGGCAGGGAAACCAAAGCTGGACCCACGGGATTGCTAGCCACTTCAGACACGGCCGGGCCTTAACCGAGAGCCACCACAGCCCAGGCTGAGCCTTGAAGTGGAAAAGGCCACGCACCAGCAGGACCTCACTTGCCATCCCCTACATGAAATAAAGTATAGATAAACGGTATATAAAGCGCGGTTACCCTGGCACGCAGTCTCCACATCGACTGTCAGCTGTAGCTGTCCCAGGACTGGCAGAGACCCTCTTCCTGGCTTCGCAGAGGGTATGAGGCAAGCAAGGTGCCACTCCATGGCTGGCTGAGAAGGTGCTCGGAGAACAGGCTTGACAGGTCACCCCCAGGCCTTGCCCAGAGCCGCACATCTGCAGGCACCCAAATGAAGGAGTCAGTGGTGCGCGGTAGGAGACACAGTGGCTATCTGTGCTCGGGCGTTAGGTGTGGTGCTGGGAAGAGCTCCCAAGACCACGGGGCTGTCCCACCTCCTCTCCCAACTGGACCCAAGTCTGCATGGGGCATCGTGCCTGGGTCTCTGCCACGGCTGCCCTGTTAGCACTGATTGGGGCTAGTGCCCCACGGCTCAACAGTTACTGCCAGGAGAGGGCTTCATAGCCCTACTGGGGCTCGTCGGATCGAGGGCTAGGAAGGACAGACCTGCTCATCCCCACACAGCAAAACAGCCCTGCCCCAAGAACTGCCCTGTCGCCTGGCACGAGGGAATCGCGGCTTACCCTGTCTGGCTCCTCTCCCGGGGGGCAGGCCTTGCAGGGAGCGCAGTTGCCCTCTGCGGTCTGGTACTCCTGTTCCCCACATGCCAGCACCCATGCCAGGTGCCCACTCAGCAGCTGGAAAGAGATGGATCAAATCAGTGCCCCAGAGCTCTCCCAGAGGTCGCGCGGGGGGGGGGGGGAGGCGGGCTCGTGCCGGCAAAGCGACCCCAGAGCCCTCCCAGAGGTCGCGCGGGGGGGGGGGGGTTGGTGTCTTTAGACACCAACCCTAACCCTAACCCTTCCAGCTAGGCTCAGCATCGCTGTGGGGTTGAGCAGGAATAGCCTGGCCGTCCTGCCGGGGCTAGGATGCTCTGCTCCAAACACCACAGCAAACAGAGACCCTTCCCAGTACCAGTGCTGGGTCTAGCGCAGCGCCCAGTCATCGGGAGAGTGGGCCCATGCTCTAGGGTAGGGGCGGCCAACTTGTGGCACGGGTGCCTTAAGTGACAAGAGCAGCCTGTGTATGTGGCACGAGGCAGATCAGGAGGGGACAAGGAGCCAAATCGCAGCTAGGGCAGGGAGCGGAAAGCAGAGCGGCAGATCAGGCAGGGAGCAAAAAGCAATGCAGCTGATTGAGCAGGGAACAGAAAGCAGAGCAACAGAACAGGCAGGGGAAGGGGATGGGGGTGGCACACCTGCAAAAAGGCTGCCCCCCCCGCATTGTTCAACCCCCAGGACCTGGTCTCAGACCCCATGCCCGGGAGTCTGTGCTACACCCTCAGGGTAGCAGGGACTGGCAGAAGCCAGGGATGGACGAGGCCCAGCAGGCTACATTTAGCCCCTACTCCTACCCCAGGCAGGGCAGGTCTTTCCCCTACCCCCCCCGAGTCGCCAGGTCACCCTCCGAGCTCCCACTAAGTGTCTGCAGCGAGGAAGCGGCCAGCACTTTGCTTTGGAAGCAGTTACATCTGCAGGTCCCCAGAGACCGATCGCTCCCCGCCGCCCAGCTCCTTTATCAGCTATTTCCATCACCAAAAATAGCTCCCAGACAGGGAGCAGGTGCAGATATCCAGACACCCAGAACCACTCGGGACTCCTAGGACAGGCCGCCCGAGCCCACAGAGCGCACCGGGCCTGGGCTCCTGCCCCTGCTGAGGCACGCACCTCTCCTTCCAGGGACCTCTGCCCAGCAACCAACTGATCGGATGCTGGAAGTGCGGGGGACCCAGCACTCATCTGGGTCTGTTTTAGTGGGCATTCACTCTGCCCCCAGGATGGAGGCACCGGGCAGTCGCAGGGAACTGCTGCAGATGGTACCGGACCCTCGAAGGGGCTCCGGGCACGGGCAGATCCGGAGCCCTGCCTTTGGAGAGCTGGCATCCCCCACTTGTACGGACATCCCCATGCTCAGCCCCAGGAGGGTGCAGCCTAGGGGCAAAGAGGGGCTCTCCAAAAGTCCCGGTGCTATTTCACCAGAGGGCGAGGCTAGGTGCAGCCTGTTTCAGGTATGTCCCCACAGCTTGGAAAGAGGTGCCCCGAGCAGGATGGAAGAACCAGCCGGGCTGGTTTCAGTAGCCCAGAGGCAAGCACAAAAGGAAAGAAAAAGAGCAACAGCCAGACTTAACCAGAACTGAAGGGACTTTCTTATGTCGTGCCCCATGGACAAGCCGGTTTTGGGCAGAGGAGCCAGGCACACGCCCTCTCAACACCCACAGTTTGGCGGAAGTCGGAGCAAAGACGGCTCATACCGGCAAAACATCTGCTCCAAAGAGCCCGCAGGATTCAACCAAGATCCCCCAGCATGGAGCAAGTAACAGCTCCAGGCTCGGCTTTTTTTGGGACACTGGGTTGATCTCAGCTGTGCAGCGCCCCCTTTGCAGAGGTCTGTGGGTGACAGCTGCTTTCAGTCACCTCCCTTCCCCTTTCACCAGGGGTCTAAGCCTCGCCAGGGCTCCCACGCGACTGTCCCGAACGAAGCCTGATGGTGGTGGAAAGCTGTCCCTAAGCAAACAGCTCACCTGTTGGCAACCCGGTCTACCTGCCTGCTATCTATGCAGGGCTGTGCTGTGACTGCCGACAGCATGCTCGCCGGGAAGGGATGCCAGCCCTCCCTGCACTGCACGCGCTCGGTGGGTAGCGACATGCCACGAGCCGCTGCCCAGGCCACAGCAAACATCCGGTGTGTCCATTCCTACCTTTGATTTTTCTGAGACAAGGGAATGAATCGTCCCCACCCCCTTTTTTTCCTTCTCCAGCTCCCTGGTTGCAGCCTTTTGGAAGGTGAAACAGGAAAAAAAACCCCCACAAAGGCAAAGCAAAAAAGAACTCGGTGTGAAATAAACCCTGTCGTTTCACAGGGGAGGGAGGGCGGTGGGATTTTGAACGGGAAAAAAAAAAAAAAAAAAAAAAAAAATCACAAGAGCTTTGCGTGTTTGCAAAAAGTGGCTTTTCAGGACACAAGATGCAAGCCCACTAGTTTTTCTGGCTGGCTGGGATCTCTCTGAAGGCCTCTGGATGCAGCCCCACACACAGGCCAGGGATGGGATTTGCAAAGCAGGGATGTTTCCCCGTGTGCCGACGTGGCCCGTGGTAGATTCCCTGCCAGGGGAAGATTAGAGAGTCCCCACCCCACGCAGCAGCGCTCGTGCCATCCGGCTCATTTTTGTGGTGGCGAAAGCTGTAGTTACAGCTGCCTTGCGACTGCTGTTCGAACCCTCTGCGCTGCCTTCATTCTCCGCTTTTCCATGTCGCTCGATCCTCCCGGGGGCGTTTATTTGGGAAAGACTGGGCAACCCCCAAACGCAGCTGCTCTGAGGGCGGCGTGAAGACCAGAGGGCTCTGCCTACCCTAGCAGCTCAGCACCGTGTCCCTAGCTTCGTCCTCCGCTTTACCAAGGCCTGCTCCGAGCCGAGCTGTCAGCGGCTTGCAGGGATTACAAGCTTGCGGGATTACAAACTCCTCACCTGCTAGTGGTAAAATCAGTGTAGGAAACGAAGGGGCTGCTTTCATACATGCACCCAACGGGAGTTTAAAGCAATGGTTTACGTGGCAGCTGCCTGCAGCGGCGTGCCTCTTTTCCTTTCGTGGAAGTTTCTCCCAGGAGGTCTGTCTCAGGGCACTCTTACCCAGATCAACCCAGTGCGAAGGGTGCTCTGGGACCCCCAAACTAGTTGGGGCACCTGTCTAGGCCTGCAAAGAGCTCCTACCCCCCTCCCCAAGGTTTGCAGGGCTGCTAAATCCCGATCGGGTCACAGCCAACAGAAGAGCTGTACTGACTGAGAAGGTCCCATGATTAATAACGTTTGCTTGCGAATGCGACACAAACCAACTCCAGCACGTGTCTTAAGACCGTGTAGTACGGGGATCGGGGAGTGAAGCATAACTTCGTCTCCCGACTCTGACAGGTACGGGTTAGACAGGCGATGACGGTATTTGGGAACAGGAATTTGACCCAAATCAGAGGAGGGGACTGGGATCTATTGCTGGACTGATGGCAGATCTCGAGAGGTCACGCCATTTCTTTCTGCTGTGTGACTGCCATCAGAGCCATTCACAGGTTCACAACTTCTCTCGGCATTTTTTCCCCACCAAGGCCTGAAGCTTCTTCATGCCTCAGTTTACCCACCTGTAGCATGGGGACAGTGCTGCTGGCTTCCTTTGGAAAGCCCAGATGAAATGTGGATGTAAAAGCCTCGACCAGAGCTGGGGATTAATGGTGTTTTATTTAAAATTAAACAAATTTAATAACTATTCATAAAAGCATTGCCTCAGCATCCAGAACCTCAGATGGGACCTTTTACATAGTCTTAATTGCTTCACACATAATTGACCCCTTAGGGAATTGCACCGATTGCCCTCAGAAGAATTGTACTGCCGGCTTTGCAACAGATACCTGGGCACAGACCAGCCCCTTGCTTATACCCGGTAATACCTCAGCGAGTGAGTCAGCGGTGAAAATCTCATTTCCCAAGAGCCTGCAAGCTGAGCAATGCAGAGGGGGAGGGGATTTTTTTTCTTCCCCACGATTGTAAACCTGTTCTCATTCCCTCTAGCGCCAAGCAACAAGCCAGCGCTTTGGAAAAAGGCGATCTTTGTTAATAAGGCAACAGGCATCATTCATAGCCAGGCCACATTTGACATCTCGAAGAGATCCTCCGGCAAAGCCAAAGGAGGTGCTTCTGGCCAGGACCCCCGGCTCTCCGTCCTGCCCCTGAGCATCCTCACAGCCCACCCGGGAGCTCCCTGCACCTGCCAGCCCCTGCTGCAATCCCCCTTGCCCATTCCTCTCGATGCCACGGCTTTGCCCTCTGCCTTCTTCATGCCACTCTGTGGCTCAGCATCAGGGGCTGCCGGTGGCCAGGGTGAGCCACCCTGGCAGAGAGCAGGTACTCACGGCAATGAGCATCCAGGAAACCAGGCTCCTCTTCATCCTGCAGGTGGATGCTTGCAAAAAGCTGGAGACAAACCTGCTGGGAAGAGGAACACAAAAGGTCACTGGAAAGTCAGCAAACGGTGCCCAAGCAGCTTGGCACCCTCTCATTACGAGCCCACTCAGCCCCGCTGTCCTGTTTATCCCTGCAAATTACAAAGCAACCGGCAGGACATCTCGGGAACCTGGAATCTAACAACCGGAGGCTGGCGGAGCCGGTTCACGGGCTTCCTCTTGCCACGCATGGTCCCTTTGCAGGGAGGGGGGCAGGGGAGAGGGGTGAAAGTCAGCAGCAAACGTGGCCACCAGCCTTGGTAGGTAGGTGCCACTTGCAAAAACAGCTCCTGTATGTAACGAGGGCCTCAAATACAAGAACCCCCCCCTAACCCCAACAAAATGCCCAGCCTCCGTGTGTGTGTGGAGCATGTCCTGCATATGGTGTGTACTGTGTTGCACGGTACATGTGTATGCAGCACGTGTGATGTGCGCCATGCTGCATGTGTGTAGCATGTGATGTGTGCCATGTAGCAAGTGTTGCATGCAGCGTGTTGCACACGTGTAGCACATGCATGGGTAGCATGCGTGTACGAGCTGCTCCCTTTGACAAACATGCCTGGCTGTCTTTGGTGGAAGAAAGATGCTCCCCAAAGTCCTCAGCCACGTCTCCCTGCAGCAGAGGCGGTGCCGTCGTTTCTAATCTCCGCAATGCTCCAAGCCTCTCGCTCTGCGCAGGGAGCTGAATACAGCTCCCGGGAGCCTGGCCTTGGAACGGCGGTGAGGAACGATGCATTTTAGGCATTAATTGTCTCTGCAGAGCCTGCAATGAAATGCCCGGCGAGCTGCATTCATTTAAAAGTGATGGATGCGAAGGCTGGTGAAGCCGCCCCTCCCGTGCCGCAATCGGAGGCATTACTTGGTTGCCAGAAGCACGTCCCCGGACGACTGCACTTGCTTTGCGGAGCTCTCCAGAGCCCTGTGGGGACCCTGGGATCGGGGCCAGCAGCAAAGCAGAGAACAGGAGCTGGCAGCATCTCTGCGCAGTGCAGCGGGAGAGAAACTACAGCGTTACCTCCCAGCTCCACTCGAGTCTGGGGGGTTTGTGTCCTCCTGCTCCACGCAGCCCAGGCTCCCCCCATGGATTTTACTGCATCTTTGAGATGGCATCAGAGCTCCGAGCAGAGCTGTAGCCTCGGGACCGAGTGCCGCATTTCCAGTGTCTCCTAAAAACACCCCAGTCGAGCCATTCCTCTTGCCTCACCTACAAATATCACCCACGAGAGCCATTGCGCTGCCTCCCAGCAATGAAAACCCTGTCCAGGATGCATATGCAGCCACTTGGCTTTTCACCTCTGGCTTCAGAGCATCCCTCAGCATCTGCTACTACCCCAAGAAACCTTTGCCCATCTGATCCTTACTGCTTAGCAGGCAAGCAGCAAGGAGTTCAAAGCATGGGGAAGCAAAGAGCAGCTGGAGGGCACTGGGCATAGGGGATGCGGCTAGGCAGGAGGAGATCAGGTACTAGGAGTCCAGATTACACCCGGCCTGTTCGGATAGCGTCACTGGACAACGCGATTGGCTTTTTGCTGCCTTGGGATGGCAAGGAGCTTGGACATCGATAGCTGGTAATGGCAAAAACCAGCCTGGTGCAACAAAGGGAAACTGAGGCAAGATGGGCAGGCAATGAACAGGCAGCTAGACGCACGCCAGACCGATTGCGGACCTGGGACTCGGGTGTAGCGGGGGGGTGTTCTCGGCGCTAGCACCGACTCCTCGTGACCAAGGGTCCAGGAAGGGTGTTCATCCTTGCCTGGTCGAGGGCCGAGACCTGGGACTCAAGGGTCCCTCTCTGCCCCTAGGCTTGTCACTCCCACAGCTGATCGGAGCTGGCAGCGTCCTGGGTTTGCTTTCTCCGTGGCTCTTCCCATGGAGAAGCTATGATTTCACACCGGAAAGTGGGCACGCTGGACACTAACTAGTGTGAGCAAGGTCACGACTCTCCACGGGAGAGCTAAGCGCCGCCCCTGCAAAGTGACATCCCCAGCCGGCAGCCCGGAGACCCACAACACAACACAACACAGGAAGCGAGGGTGTTGGAGAGATGCTGATTACAGTCATTCAAGCCCATGACCAAACCACTCCCTAATTTCCAAGTAGTGTGTGTTCACGCGGTTCCCCGCAGGCCAGCACCCCCGAGCTGGGGCGAGACCTGCTTCTCCCAAAACCGAATGGACGGAAAAACAGCCGTGCTTCGTTAAATGACAGGAAGAAATGCAAAAGGGAAGTCACAGGGCTGATGCAGCAAAGGAAGCAGGAATCCAAATCAGACCCTGTCGGGACAGGGGAAGCCACGTAGGATCAGCTAAATGCCAAGGATGCCTGGTGCCAAAGCCAACAATTTTACTCCAGTTCCCTTCGCTGCTGTAATACGTACATTCGTTTTGCAACTGGGTGCTACTCAATTCACACGAATTAGGGGAAGGGGTGGGGGGCTCGAGTCCAAAAAGGTTGAGGACCAGAGACAAGAGGCAGGTAGCCGGGTCAGTCTGAAGTCCAGCAGGCAAGGCTGTGTAGCACCTTATAGACTAATTCAGAGAGGCAGGAGCTTTCACAAGCATCTCTGAATTCAGCCTGTCTATAAGGGGCGGCTCTGCCCTGCCTTCTGGACAAGCTCAGTGGGACTGAACCGCAAGGCGGGAGCGGGGTCTGGCCTCTAGGGACTTTCAATTGGGGCATTTTGAAGCCTTAATGCCGAAGCTGGGGAGCAAGGACCTGCAACGAGGGGCTGAATGAATCTGCAAGCTATCAGCCCAGGGCGAGCCGCCCCTGTAACAATTGGCCTCAAAAAGGATGGATGTGACCCAGCCTGGGCCGGACGCCCAAAGCAGCCAGGTTGTAAAGCAGAGCCTCCAGCTTTTTCTTGCTTCTCCAGCCTGAATGCCAAGCAGTAATGGCAGATCTAATTGAATCTAAAGCCAACCCAATTACCTGCCAGCGCACGCAGCCGAGCCCAAGGCAGGCCAAGTGCACCGCGAGATGGGAGGCGATCGATATTTTGATAGATTTCCTTTATTTCCCCTCGTCCGTCCTTCGGGGAGAGGGATGGGCCAGAGGCTGTTCAAGTTCACAGGCTCGTCTCGAAGGCTTCTCGTGAACCCGTTTGCTCTTTTGCCTCAACCGCAACGCAGTCCCAAGAGACCCGCGGCACGCTCGCTTCCAAAGCAGATGAGCACAAGGACACGGCCGTTTTGCCTGGGAAAGGCAAATGCATTCAACTGGGGAGTGTGTAGCAGCCACCTCTCCTAAATGGAGACCTAAAAATACTCCAGGCATCTGAGTATTGCAGGCTGCAGAGGACAAAAGGGTGTGTTGTAGAGGGTGGTATATTTGGAAGGGCATCGAGTCAAAGCAAAGTAGTCCAGGAAGAGAAGTCTAGACCAAAAATGGCAGGGGAGTGGGACCACAAAAACATTTTAGCAAGGCTGCAAGAGCTCTCTCTGATTTAATTACATTAAATTAAATTAGTTGAACTTAATAAAATGATTGAACAAACAGTTTAATTATTAAGAAAAATCTCATTAAAATGAGAAAAAAAAAAAGTAAGGGGTTTGGAGTCCATTTATTTTACGAGACCAACTGTACAGTTGGGAGAGCTGAGAAACAAGGTTTTGGGCCCTTTTCGGTTCGAGGATAGGAGCAGGAGAGGAGGGCTCAGTCCCCATATTGCTTCAGAGCTGTTCTGCACAAAGAGCCACCACCGAGATCGTGCTCCCCACTTCCCAAGGCACTCGGCCGCTCCGTCGCTTGGCTCATTGGAAGGAGAATTATCCAAGAGCCTAAATACGAGAGTCACGGAGCCGGCAATAGGCCACGGTCCTGCCCATGTGGTGCCTGCTAAGAAGCAGCCAGTGTTCGAAAGCAGGATTTGGCCATTAGAGACACTAAGCATCAGACGGCACAGCTCGCAGGGCCCAGGCGTGCATTGGGAGCGCGGAGGGTGCTCGGGTGCATGGAAACGTGCCTCTGCCTCCAGCGCACAGGTACTAGCCACAGCAGAGCCAAGACACCTGCCCAGGTACCCCCCCCGGGCAGCCGACAAGAGGTGGAAAGCACAGCTGTACCCCAAAGCAGACCCTTGGGCTCCAAGTGCCGCCACTCAGCTTGCACAGAAGTTTTTTGACCTGCCGGCATCCCAAATGCAGCTCAGGATGTACGAGTTTGCAGGGGTCCTGCTCTTCTTGCAAGCATGAAGCCTCTAAAGGACTCTCCGGGATCTCTAGAGGAGGCAGCCAGGGTTTGGACAGATGTTGCTGTGTATTGTTCCCAGATTGCCTCTGGCTGCCCCCTGCTTCCAGGGGCTTGTAAAACCCATTTGAGTCTAGCCATTCCCCTCATTTCACCTCCAAAGTCCTCCCCCAGGACAGCAATCGCGCTCTCTCTCAGAGCAGTAACAGTCCTGCCCTCCGGTCCAGCCACTTGACTTGCAACCTTTTGCTTTACAGGCAGACACAGCACCTGGCACCATCTCCGGGGAGCCAGGTCAAGAGGCTTGGTATCCAAGCCAAGGGAGAAGCAGGATGCTGCCGCCACAATGAGCTTTACTGCAAGGCTGGAAGACACGCATATCGTGCTCCTTCCCCAAGTGGTCTTATTCAGGCACGCCGTTGTGCCTCCTGTAGCGAGAGAAGCTGCAATTTAAAGATGTTCTCTAACAAAAGGAGACCGAAGAAGATGGTCATTAGGAGACGGCCCCACAGTTAAATTTAGTGCTGCTCAATGTTTCAGGTCCGTGAGGCAGATGAATGGCACGGGACGGTCCACAGGCTGGATCGGACCCTGCACTACCCCCACCCATGTGCATCAGGCCCTAGGTGCTGCGCTGCCCCAATTAAGTCCCAGTGCCAAGACCCTGGGACCTTGCGCCACCCCACATGCTGCAATCGAGCCCTCACATTGCCTTGCGTGCCAGATCTAGTGCTCAGGGTTATGGCTTGTGGGGCTCCCCATGTACCTGTGGAGAGCCCCGCGGGCCAGATCTGACCTGCAGGCTGGGGGTTGAGCACCCCTGAGCTAGTTCTAGTTAGTGAGAGATGGACCAAGGCTCTGCAGAGGTCGCCTACTGCTCCACAATAAAGCTGGTTGTCAGTTCTCATTCACACACACCTGTGATCATGCTTTCACTTCCAGCTGCAAGATGCCAGGTATGTAGTGATCCACAAAACCCCCCAGGGCAACAGAAGTACAAGTCGATTTTCTCCACGAGGGCTCCAGCATTCAGCTGGAGCTGGAGCTCACGTGCCGAACCTTGCCTGGCTACCCTGCCGTACGAGCTACCCATAGCATGCCACCATTTCACAGTGAGATGCCTACTGCCCGTTCGGTCTCTTGCTTATCACATGCCGAACCTTGCCTGGCTACCCTGCCGTATGAGCTACCCATAGCATGCCACCATTTCACAGCGAGATGCCTACTGCCCGTTCGGTCTCTTGCTTTTTTGTTTTGACAGCAAAGGCAAGGCCTAAGGAAGGTCTCCCTTTTATTCTTTGGGCCTGACCCCGAGAGCAGGCAGGATGCGAGTGCACCCGGTTTTGGTAGCCCCTCCACCCCATCTACCTCGGATGCCGTGGCTTTGCTAGGACGGGCTGTGTTGGGGAAGTGCCTTGGCCAAGTGAGCTGCTTGGCAAGGTCACAGGTGCTAGGAGAAAGCCCTGTTGCACACCCAGCCCACCAAAACCTCCAGCCCTGGGCCACGGGCAGGAGAAGTTACGGCTTCAATGAACCTCTGTCAAGACTGGTCAAAGCCTGGTTGGCTTCTCTTGTGCCTCAGTTTCCCCCTCTGAGGAATGAGGCAAATGCCCCCTTCCTGGGGCAAGGGAAGGATTACAGACGGCAAAGTGCTTGGTGCCTTTCAGAAGGCTGCATGTGCGCCCAGGGAGCTGGGGCTTGTCACCAACATGGCCAGGCTGAATTAGGGATGCTGCCCACCCTGTGTGGATACTTGTCCTTGCTGTAGCTAAAGCTCGTTCCTCATGGGAAGCCCCTGTTTCAACCAAAGCAGAGCCAAAGATTGAGAAGAACTGCAGAGGCTGTCAATAAAGGCAGGTGCTACTGTGTGCAGAAGAGCCTGCTAATGTCCTGCAATGGAGAGCTAACAAAAACTCCCCCCGCACCCCGAAGAGCTGAGCTGACCATTTCTAGGCCCTCTGCAAAAGCACGTCTCCCCTTCTGTGAAGTCTGCCTGATTTGAAATCCAGTGACTAAATTTTGTTTTAGCCATCCATTCTCCCCACTCAAGAGGGAAGTCGGGCACGAGTCGTGCTGCAGGTCACTCCTTGTATTCGCCGCATTGGCTCGAATGCAATTAATTTACAACCATTCGAGGGGAAAGAGAGAGGGAGATAAAATGTGTGTGCGTGTTTGTGTGTGTACACACATACACATGTATATGCATATATAAAAATAGTCTTTCATATATACATATGCACATTATAAAAGCATAGGGAAGCCGGGCTGCAGCTTCCAAGGTCATCTCATCCAACTCGGGAGGTCATCTAATCCAACCCCATGCAAGGCAGGATATATTATTACATACACAAGGCTAACAGGAATGAGGTTATTTTCTCCCAGGACCTGGGAACCAGTCAGATAACACCCCCTCCACCTTCTTGTAATAAAATTACTGTTTCAGACCCATCTTCTGTCTGACAGCATCCAACTAGGAACAGGGGGAAGGGGCTTCCTAGCCTAGAGTCCAACCCTCTGTGCTTGGAGGCAATCATTTTGTGCAAGGAAGCCTCCAAATCCCACTTCAACCTCTCATGCATGGGTACAAGGCCTGGGACCCCCAAGACGCCCTACAAATAGGCTGTCAATAAGAGCAGGGTCGAGGGGACACAGCCAAGGCCTGCCATTGCAATGCCAGGCAAGTACCTGGTTAACACGTGCTCAGCAGATGCTAGGGAGCTGTCCATGCTCGCGGCTACAGAGGAAGGCACAAGCCTCACACGTCAGGGGAACACAATTCCTGACTTCCACGGATTTCCAGCGTCGGCACAGGCCCACCGTGTCATTACGACTCATAGGTTATAGCGAAGGAATTCACCATGACAGTGCGGCCAGCTCTGGGGGAAGGAGCGGCCGTCGTATCACACCGCAACGTGCCATTGAAGCAAACGGGTTATCCAGCGGGAGAAGGGATAAGTCTCCAGCAGAAAAATCCCTGATGTCTTGCAATCAGAGGAGAGTCCCGAGAGGCAGGACGCCTGGGCCTGCCTGCCACCAGCTCTCCGCAGACCTGGGGGCACTGCTGCAGGGGCCAGGAGGCGGGAGCAAATGTGCACGTGGAGGCAGCGGTTCTCGTCCGGGGCTGTAACACCTACAGGCTCCCGGCAAGCCCACCCAGACGCACTGAGGGAGGCTCCCTTGGCTCTGAAGAGCTGTTTTAGATAAAAGACAAGGCAGGAAGCAGGGACGGGCACAGGCGAAGTGACTTGGCTAAGGACTCTCAGTTGATCAGTGGCAGAACTAGGAGCAGCTCCCAGCCACGTCACTGCAGGTTGTAACAGGCAAGAGGAAGTAGCCCGAGACGATTCACCTTTTGGCTGAGCAGTTGATGCCTCGTAATTACTTCTTCCGAGCAGACAGGCATAGGCACAGCCGGCAATCATGGGCTGCACCTTCCTGGGAAAAGCCAGACTGCAGAAGTCCAGACCGATGAAAGGGAGCTGTGGGATTTCCTCCATTTTCATGACTTGGGTCCCGTGTCTCATAGCCATGTGCACCACAGCTCTCTTGGGGCCCACTCCTTTGGGTGCGTGCAGCACCCTGCACGGTGCGGCTGGGGAGCTGCTCCAGCTTCTCCAATGCAGCTGAGGTTAAGAGTTGGGCAAGGGGAACTCGGTGCTGGGATCTCAGCGAAAGACGCTTCCTTTTCCAGACCACCGAAGCGCTGGAAGGCACAAAACCCGCCGGCTTTGCTTCAGATGGGCAATTCTCCCGCCCAGGCCCGGGCTGTGCCCAGAGCAGCTGCAGGGGGTGGAATAGAGGAGGCATCCTCTGCACTCGGGATGCAATGGAGGGTCTTGCATGTTCCCAGTTCCTCACCAGTCGTGCACTGGTCTCCCTGCGGCCACGGCTGAGGAAGCCCATGCTCCTCGGGCACCGCAAGGAAGCAGACACCCACAGCGCAGTTGCTGGGCACGTGCCCGCAGGCTGATCCAGCCCGGAGGTTTTCCTAGCTACAGCCCAGCACGGGCAGTGGGCGCAGCCCCCAGAGACCAGGCACAAACAGGCCCTTTGTTCCCCACGCGCGAGACGGGGGAGGTCCCCCCCGCCCCAGCGGCTCTCCGGTGTTGTTCCCCATCGCACAATGCGGTCTTTGTCGTGCGGGGACGAGCCTCCGCGCAGCCACTGAAAGCCTCTTAGTCAAGGAGCTGGCTCCAGGCCACCGTGGGAAGCTGGGGTCAGTGGTGTAAGGGGACAGACCGGGCACCCACGTGGGATGGTTGCTAGCTACGAGGGGCAGGATTTTACATGACTGCTTTTCAACTCCAGCAAGGCTTTTATAGAGAATAAGCTTGCCAGGCAGGTGCTTTTTGGCTGCTTCTTGTGGAGTCCGGTCCTACAGAGCTGCATCCTACAGCGCAGTTAGGGCCGCCGATTGCCTGGGGCCTGCACGGAGAGTCAGATCAATGCCACTTAAAAGTGGTGACGCACTTGAGCCGGTGCCAATGCTGTAAGAGCCACATGTTGAGGGGGAGAAACAGAAACACCCGCGCCTGCCCAGGGGCTGAAGACTTAGGGAAAAAAAAATTAATTAATTTAAATCGCAGAGAGGTCGGGCTGGAAGGGACCTCCAGAGGTCACATCTAGTCCAACCTCTGCCCAAGGCAGGATCATCCCCATGCAAACTGTCGCAGACAAATCCATCATCATCTAAACTCTTCGTAAAACTGCTGTCAACCCTGGCACAGCACCCGAGCCTGCCACTGGTAAAACAGGGAGACCACGGCAGCCAACATCCTGCAGCTGTAAGAGGTTGTTAATGTACCCTCAAGAGATCCTAGACAAAGGCTGCGCCCCTGCTACAGAGGAAGGCAGATGCTGCCCCCCGCATCCAAGCATGGGGGGGAACTTCCTTCCTGACCCCAAAATGTGGCACTGGTCTAGCCTCAAGTGGAGGGGCAAGACCCTCTAGCCAGGACCCTTTGGGTTTAAGTCCCAGCAGAGGCATTGGCACGACCCAGTCACCATCCCTAGGCTCAGCTGTAGCCAACATCCAGTGCCTCAGAGAGACTTAACCCCCCCCGACATGTGTAGCAGGACAGGTGGGGAGTGGGGTTCCCTCCCAGCCCCATGCAGCAGTCAAAGCCCCAAAGCTTGGGGAGTTTGCTGTAAATTATCTTCGGGCAAGGGCCTGGGGCAGGGTGCGCGGCTGGAAGAGCATCGATGGGTTGAGGAGAAGCTCCCCAAAGTGGGAATCGGACTAGAGCCCTGCTGAGATGCAGCACGTTGTTTCAGGATGGAGGCAGGGGGCAGGTGCCTGGCACCCCAACCCCCATCATGCCCAAAGCAGGCGAGGCTCATTAACCTAGCCACCTGGAAGGAAAACTTGGAGGACCAAAACATTCACTGGCTCAGCACCAGGCTCTCCAAGCCCAGTGCCCACAGCTGCAGCCGGCATCAGAAGGGGCGTGCAGCCAGATAAAGCTACTCCCGCGAGGCCAAAGGGACCTAGGATCAAACTGTGGGGCAGAACTAAAAAGATGCCACTGATCCGAGTTAAATGCAGACAGATGGTCCAAGCAGCCAAATCTGGATGGACGGGAGAGACGATCAGGCCAGCAGCCCCAAAGCTCACGTTGTGCCCTTACCCAACGTGCCAACCCGATGCTGCAGTGAATACCACCCTGCCTTTTGCAGAGGGCACGAGCTGCAGTTCGCTGCGGCATGTGGAGCTGTCACAGGGTTTCAGCTGTCAGCCCGGGGAACATTTTCCCAAACGGCAATGCGGGGGAACACCTGCCAGGCATTCATTGTGCCTCTCGCTGCAGAGGATGATTGCTGCGGTGAGAAACAATGTCTGCAACAGCCACGTCAGTGCCGAGAGCAGAGAAGAGAGGCCATATGAACTGGAAAGCACAGGCTGTTTGCAAGCTGCCTTCGGGGCTGGAGTGTGTGGGTGCTAGGAACACACCCGGCTGGAGAGATTTGCACGCTGGATATTTGCTATTTAAATATTAAAAGGCATTGAGGGGGGGGAAAAAAAACGGGTCTGCTCCAAGATCGCAGGCCTGCGTGTCCCAGAGAAGTCAGTACTATTTGCACATGAATTATTCCCGCAGATGTCAGTGATCCCCCACCAGCCAGTCCTGCTTTCAGGGGGGCCAATATGCATGGATTTGCATGGGTAACCTGCACATCTAGAAAGAGAGCAGGTGCCCGGCCTGTTTCTCCTGCTCTTGTCACCTCCCATCTCAGCCACGAGCAGCACAAGGAAGTGCTGCATACTCCAGCCAGTTCAGAAGCTGCTTTGCTGAAAAAGTCCCTGCAATCCCGGATGATCCCAGAAAGGCACGCGCATGGCTCAGGGAAAGTACTTATGTACTAGACGTTGTTCGAGATCCTCGCCGAGAGCTGCTCTGGGGGGAAGCCACTTGCTGCGGACACACAAGTCCTTGTGAACAGAGGGGGGTGGGAACCAAAGCGGTGTCTGGTGGTGGAAGCAAGAGAGAAAGGGCCGATTGGACAGCACTCGTGGCACAGGATGGAGCAAGGAGAGACGCTCTGGCGTGGGAACGGTGTTCCCATCAGATAGCAAGGGGATGGCTCTAAAAGGGAGGCTTTGAGCGAGGCACCTGGGGACAGGACCGAAGCAGCCGGGAGGATTTTCTTTGCTCAGATGCAATGTGAAGGATAAGAGTGGAAGGAGGCTGGGCACCTAGGATGGCACAGGGAAGGACAGTTCAGCGGAGAGCCAGGACATCCCCCCCCATGCGGGGGGGGGTCTCTCCCGCAGTGTCTCACAAGCACGGGGTCAAACCAAAAAGCACCAAGGACATTAGGAAGTCCCAACCTGAGAGCAGAGCCCTGAAGGCGAGGCTGTAAGAAGCGGATGGGAAGAATGATCCTGCAGGAGGGATGGACCCACGGCCCGGTGGGAGTGGGTGTGCAGCACTGGGGTCTCCCTTGGTTTCTGCAGCTGCTGCTCCAAGGCTGTGGCTTGCTGTTCAAAGGACGTCTCTGGCTGCAGCGTTTTTGACTACAGAAAAATAGGAGCGCGGTTTTTCTGTTGCAACGGCAGGATGGTTTTAATTCCTATTCGCAATCTCTGGAGTCATCTGGCGAACCGTGTTTGCACCCCTATCCGGACTGGCGCTGCGTGGCACCCTGCAGCACCCCTGAAAGGATCTCTAGGCACCCCAGGGGGATGCAGCACCCCAGTAAGAGACACTAGTCTAAAGGGAAAAAGGCAGGGAAGGGAGGCAGGAATCATTCCCCACCATTTCTCTCCCAGAAATGATTATGAAATCCAGGCCTCCATGTCGCAGCCCAGGGCCCCGCTGTCCCACTCCCACATAGGGTGGTGTGCGGTTTCTCTTGCAAGGTCCTTGGGGCACCACCATGGGCCTGTATAAGCAGCACCAGCTCGGGATTAACATGCAGGGAAAAGCACCCCAGTCCCTTGGAGCTGGGAATGGGGGAATACTGTAAAGCAGCCCTCACCCCGTCCCCTCCTGCCTGCGGGATCCCATCCGGCGGAGACCGGAGAGACCCGACTTGCTATGGGCTGGGCTTGGGTGGCAGGACCTGCCACCCATGAGCAGCAGAGAGGTGGCTCGAGTCCCGCTGGGCGCTGGCTGCTCAGGGGACTTGCATGCACTGCGGCAGCCGGGCGGGGAGAGGAGGGGAGCAGCTCATCCGTGCCTGACCCGGATCTGTCATGCAGCGAGTCGCCAAGTAGGAGGCCTGCGACAAGAGGCTGTTTGGCTCGAGGCAGGATTAGCGTCAGCACTGGCTTGTTCTGGGGAGCTGGGAGGGTGGGGGAAGGCTTAAAACCTTCAGAGCCAACAGTGTGGCAGGGGCTAATTAGGACCCACTTCCCTTGAGCTGGCCTGGAAACAGGCTAATCCCTTGCAGGGGCCTGGGGAGCTTTAATGAGATGCAGGGAACAGAAGCTCCTCTCCGACAGTGACCGTTCAGGAGCGCCCAGGGCTGCGGTGGCCCCACAAGTGGCCGTATCTGCGGAGCCATGAGCCCGTGGTGGCCAACGTCGAGGGGAAGACCAGCCGTGGGGACAACGGGCTCAGCTGCAGCACGGGGAAGTGGCTTCGAGCCTCTTGCCTCTCCATTTCCACCTGTAAAATGGGGGGAGGTGCTATCTCCACCCCACTGCAACCAAGGGGCACGTGAATTTACTAGCGCTTGAGAGATGCTCAGACAAGAGAGGCCATAGTGGGTCTCTGCCATGTAGCCTCAGTTCCTCCATCCGGGAAGCACAGGGCTGCGGAGGGATGAGCCAGTGCTTGGAAGGCACCAGAGCTCCTCTAAGAAGTGGTGCTAGAGAAGCAGGCCGAGTTGGCCCCGACAAGCAGACAGGGTCCTTGTTTATTTAAGCCTCTCTCCATACGGGCTAAACACCCCCCCCCATCACGAAATCCAGTTGGACGCCAGGGGAAATCCAGCTACTGCAGGACGGGCAGATAAGGACTGGCCAAGGGCATCACCATGGCTAAGAAACCCCTGGGGTCTCCGTCCAAGCCACAGGCAGCTCCGGCTTCCTGCCCCGCTAGCAAAGAAGCTTCAGGTCACGAGAGCTGCCAACCAACGCACCCAGCCCCATGCCACCCTCCACCGAGCTTTCACTGCGCACAAATCAAGCCATTAGGTCCAGCCACTGCCAGCTTCACTGCCACCCTCCCCTACCCTGGGCCCATCCGGTGCCTGGCGAGGCACAGGTCAAGGTCATGGACGGTCTGCTGGGATCTGAGCCATCAATCAGGGTCCAAGGTGAAGCCTTCCCACCGAGTCGGGATGACCTCAGGGAGCTGGAGCCCTGGGGGCAGCTGCAGGATGCATCTCGAGGAAAGGGGGAAAAGATGTGCGACTGGCATCTCAAGGGGGATCGGCCCTGCGGGAGCACCGAGGGGAGCATCTTCCCTGCAGGCTGAACCCACGTGGGGGGCATCTCCCATGGGGTGGGAGAAGCTCAGCGTGCATGGCTGCACTTGTTTCCCAACGCGGGCAGTTCCTTGCACAAGGGCACAACCCCGGCTCCAATCCCCTCCACCATGGACCCTGATCGAAAGCAGCCATGGCCTCAGCTGAGAGGGTGCCTGTGTGTCTGGACAGAAGGGAGTTGGGGCACCACCGCTGCAATCACCTCTTAGAAATTTGGCTACAACACAGTGGGCATTTTGAGGCACTGAGGGACAGCCAGGCCCTTTGCAGGGCTAAGTGACGCCCTCACATGGCTTCCCTGTGGAGGGCACAATGCCTTTCGTGTCAGCCAGGTGCTCCTGATCCACCCCGGCACAAGAGAGATGCTAGTCCCTACCCATTCCTCTATGCAGAGACCCCCTCCATCCTCTTGTCCTTCCCCCTCCCACCCCAGTCTCCTTGTCCTGGTGCCCTGGGGCTGGAAAGCTGCCCTGCAATTCATCCCCGCTCTGTTGCTGAAGAAGCCGAATGTTTTGACGGATGCAGCGAAGCCAACGAGGGATTTCCTGCTCCAGAAGGAAATCGATACGCATCTCCCGCGATGAACGGCGGCAGCAGCGGCCTGAACGTTTTGCCTTTAATTAGGCCACTAAACAACTCCCGCACGCTTGACACGATCCAGCCCGTTTCCTGGGAGGACGCGCCGCGTGCCTCGAGCCAAGTCGAGACATGCTCCTTTGGATGCGTCTTGGGCCTGGCCCATAGACACCTGGGGCCCAACGCCAGGCCTGCTGCCGGCCCCGGCTGCCTCTGCACCTGGCAGGGCTTTCAAAGACGCCTCCCGGTGCCGTGAGCCTGTGCCCCAAGGGAAAAGACATGTGCACGTGTGTCAGGAGGAGAGCGTGGCTCTGAAGAGCTAATTAGCACTAATGCTTCACGTCAAGACGGTTTCCAAGGGGGAGGAAGCAATAGCAGCGGCAGAGTACGCCTGTTCCCGCTGCCAGCGAGGGCGGAAGCTCATGCTCGCCCATGTGTTCACCGGGGCCCCTCCTGCCTGCACATCTCTCCCCTAGGAGCACCCCACATCTCTCCCCATCCCTCTGGTCCACACAGCCTCTCCCGAGGCCTTTTGCCCTTCATGCTGAGCATCCTGGGAGCCAGCCTGCCTCAGCACCAAGTGCAGGATCTCGGCTTTCCCCACTGCACTCCTGGGAGCATTTTGCAGGTGGGGAAACTGAGGCAGGAGACTGCAGAGACTTCTCCAGGCTCGCATAGGAAGTCCAGTGGGGAGCTAAGGCTGGACTTCTGGGGACTGTACTTCAGACACCTGCCTATGCCCCCATCCCACCCACCGAGCCACTGCTGCCACGATGCTCGACACCAGGGCAAGCCCGCTCTGCCGAGACAGCCTCCTCCCTCGGGGCTGCCTACAAAGGTCACGGCAAGGCAGAGCCAAACACAGCCGCCGTCTCAGGGGGGATTTAGGAGACTCTGTCCCACACCCCATCCAAGACCTCTGTATCCTTCACTCATTGCTCTCCCACCCCGCCAGCTTCCTAGGCCCTGGCGATGCAGGCTATGGCTTTGGCCAAGGACATACTGCTAGTGGCCACGTCGGAGCAGACTGCCTACATCCTCAATGCTGCTTCAGATGGGGAAGGAGGGCAGGGAGTGGTGGGGTCAATCCCATTTAAAGGAGACTTTACATGGGGCAAGGAGGCGGGTGTGGGCAGTGCATCTCTACATGAGCACAGAAGAGACACGGGCTCAATCCAACCCAGGCTCGTCCCAGCTCTTTCTGTGGGCTTTGCCTCAGTTTCCCCCTTGGATCAGCAGAGATATTACAGCCATCCTCATGCAGATATAGGCCCTGGGACATACGGGTCTCTGTACAAGTGCTGGGCGGCTCACAGCAGAGGCTCCTCTGTGCCCCGTCTACACTGCACGCCCGCTCGGGAGGAAGGCTTCAGTGCCACATATCTGCCAACCTGTGAGAAGGCTCCCAGAGCTGCCGTGGTGCCCTCAGCACAGACTGGGCCTTTTGTGGGGCACGTTGCACCCAGGCAGAGTCAGGGAAGTGCACACGAGTGCCTGGCTGCATCCCAACTTTGACCCCATGCAGGCACTGATGGCTAATACCAGCCTCTCACCTGGCAGGGGGGCGAACGAAACCCCTGCAGAAGCAGAAACGCACGGGGCTTCGCATTACGGATGGTGCTGAAGCAAGACCACAAACAGGAAGCGAGGACAGAGCCGCCTGGATATGAACTCCCGGAGACCGGGCTCTGAGGAGCTGCAGAGGCCAGGCTAGGCTGTAGCTGGATCGGCGCGCAGATGGCTGTAAACAGCCCTGAACGAAGCAGCGTGGGAATCGCAGCCGTAGCCAGGAGCCCAGGTGGAGCTCAGTCCCACTGTGCCAGGCTCTGTGTGCAGCCCTAAGGGAAAGTCGCAATGAATTTGCAGCTGGCACAGACCAGGCACAGGGTTGGAACGGGAAGAGGAGCAGGGGAGTGACATGACCAAGGTCACCAGGAGGGCAGTGGCAGGGTATACATCCAAGCCTAGAGTCCTCTGCCCTGAACCACACTGCTCCTTGGGGAAGCCTGCCCAGCATGCGGTATGTTCCCCAAGACATTTCACTGCAGATTAGAGCAGCCAGGCTATGGGAGAAAACCAGGATGCCTCCAGATATCTGCAGCAAAAAAAAGACCTGGGACGGGCTCCCGGGTCATGGTGACGTGGCTCTCAGCCACGCTGGATGGAAGGGCTGAACTCAGGGCAACCTCTAATATCCAAGGCACCTGCACCAGTCTTGCCCAGGGCAGCACCAGGCTGCTGGCCGTACCCTGGGAACTGGAGATGTCCTGAAGGCTGTCAGGGCATAGGGCTTGGGAGACTTGACCTTGGCCTCTGCGGGCAGAGGACGTCCATCCTGGCCAGGGCTGGGCACCCTGGGAGCCCGGCTGTTGCCAGGCCTGAGAGTGCAATTGCTTAAAAAGGACAAGGACAGCAGAGCCTACGTGGAGGATATAACCCTGGAGAGCTCAGCCAACTCCCAGCCTCCAAGAGACGGAGGTGGCTAAGACTGGAGAAGGGCAGGGAAGGGCAAGCCATGGCAGGGGCAGCAGCCTGGGCTGAGATCTCCGGGAATCCCCTTCCCTGGAGGTTTCCAAGCAGAGGGCAGAAGTAGGTCCGCTGCACAAGGGACTGGCCTAGAGGACCCTTGAAGTCCCCGCCAGCACCATGAACACCAGCTGCTCCCGCCTCGCCAGGCAGCGTGCATCCATCGGGGCCCTGCCCTGCACCCACCACCCCGAGCTTGGAGCCAGACTCCCCTCTCACGAAAAACTGGACAGCTCGGCAGCGACTCCCCGGAGCCCTCATCCTTCCCTTCTCAGCCACAGGCCGGCAGAAACCAGGAGTTCGCCAGGCACAGAAAGCCCCCCGGTCCGTAAGCACCGAGGCTCCTGACTTGGAAATTTCCGTGGGCAGCTAGGGCACAATGGTGCCACGCCGTGGCTGCCTGCCAGGCCCACTGCGCTCTTGTAATTGCTGGTCATTGTCTTCAGTCTCTTGTGCAGCCCCGTTCCTCTATAAGGCCTTTGTTGCAAGGGCGAGAAGAGCAGCTGGGCCGTAAACAGAGCCACGCGCACAGAGCCATCTCTCCAGAAGAGCCGCTGGGGATACTGGAGTGGGGCTGGGTTTTTTTTTCCAGTTCTATTTTGGGCAAAATAAGCTTATTTTAAGCAACCCAAGTGCCTATTGTTCCCTATGGCCCGAGGACATGGGAGATCTAGCCAGGCTGTCACCGTGCCAGAAGCTGGGCGGGCTGGGCTACGGGGAGCGGAGCTGGTTTTGGGTCACAGCTGAGCTCTCTCTGCAACACCTTGCTGGCTTGAACACTGTGGGGAAAACCTGACAAGGCTCGTGTTGGTGCCGGGGACGAACGACACTCGGAGAACCACAGAAGACTTATCCGAGCCTGGTTAAATGCCCCGGTGGTTACCGGCAAGAAGCAGGGGAGTTTTGTTTTTCAGTGCGGTTCTTGCTAGGTCCTTGAAGAGCAGCTCAAGCTTTTGGGAAGGGACTTCCTGGTAATGCCTAGAAAAGCCCCCCCAATTTTTTCTAAGTAAGTTTTTCCAGCTGTTGGGAAGTCCTGGGCGGCAGCTTGTGCTGCTAGAGCCCGCCTCTGCGTGTGCCGGTCTAACTGGAAGAGGAAGAGGTTTTCCTGTTTGATTCACTTCCGTGGGACTCGTGTCACAAGCCCCTTCCCCCCTGGAAAGCCTTTGCAGGAAACAGGACGGACGAGACCGGAACGTCTAACAGCAAAGCAAAACCGGACGGATGAAAGCAAGAGCTTTCCCGAGCCTTTTCATCTAAAGCAAGAGGCCCCGACTCGTGCCTGGAGGCGCGGGGATGGATGATGCTGCGTTAGCCGTCCCGTCACAGCCCTGTGGTGCGAGAGGCGCAGGAGAGGGTGCCCGCAGGCAACCCAAAAGGAGCTGAAAATGGGGATCGTGGATCAGGATGTGGGGTGCCGGGTGCAGCGGAGAGGTTTTGTATTTTTGGGGGGGTATTTTTAGGAGCACATCAGATGCAACATAAGCCACGCAGCAGCCACGAGACTCCCGCCCTCCTCCCAAAGGCCCGTCTTACAGATGAAACAGCAGTACGTTAGAGTCAGCTACGGTGATCCCCTATGAGGCGGCATCACAAGATGCCAGGGGGGCCAGGACACACACAATCAGCGACTCAAATGCAGCCAAGGGTGCTGGGTGCTTAGATACCACAGCAGAACAGCTACTATGGAAAACAGATGGGGAAGTGAAAGTGCAAGTGGGCAGGAGCCCGGCTCCTCCCTACACCAGAGCCAACCACCCACATCACCCTTGGCAGTGGGCACTGCCAGCTGGGGGAAGCCAGAGGCTCTGGTTATTCATGCCCATGCTCTGGGACCTGGGCAGGCGGCACATGGAGGCCTGTCTTTCAGTGAGGCCTGGTCTGGGGAGTTGGGGACTGGAGCCCAAACTGGTTGGTGCCATGCAGGTCCCCCGGATTGAGGCCATGGGGTTACCAGTGCACGACAAGGAGAGGTGTCAATGCAAAAGGCAACCCCGTGCCCAGCCCTGGTGCACGGACCCTTCTCGTCCCTGGCATAGATCAATACGGCCGATGCTCAGATGTTTTCTCAGGGACCCAGGAGCTGAACATCAAGCCTGGGCAGAGATGGCACTGGCCCGATGCCCTCCCACGGGACACCGGGGCCAAAAATCATGGGACAAGCAGCTTGCTAGGCTTGGGCATCTTCTCCGGGCGAGGGGAGGAGGTGAGGCCGTAGCGGCCTCGGTTCTGCGAGGAGCTCTGTCTCAGACCGGTGCTGAGCAGCTGCCGGGGTAATTACAGGCCACGGCGCCCCCTCCCCAGGGAGCGTCTGGCCCCGCACCCTGCCGAGACATGACGCAGCCCCAGAACAAAGGCTCCGACCCCTTCAATGGTAGGTCTCCCTCTGCTTCCTCCTCCGGCCTTGGGGAGCTGGGGGTGGGGGAGGGCCACCCACTAGGGATGGAGATGCTTGGTTTCACCTCCGTCCAGAGCCGCATCCTGCTCTCTCAGCACCACCGGCATCAAATCAGGAGCCACCTCTTTCTTCGAGAGGATGGAGGAGAGTGCCGAGGTGCTGCAGGAAGCCCCCCCCACCCGGAGCTCCTCAGCCCAGAGACCAGGTTGAATGGAGCACGTGGCACAGGGGCCACCGGCTCTGCCAGGCTTTCACCGTGCCCCAGCCCACAAGCTGCCCAGTTGCCCCAGGCTCCCTGGAGCACATGGGCAGACGCCTATAGGGACCCTAAGCGAAGATGGCATCCAGCCACAAGACACAGGTCACGTGCCCAGGGGTCCTTCACCCTCCACCACCACCCCATTGTCCCAGGAGGTCATTTCAGAGTCCAGCCCAAACAGCACCTTGCCACATCTGGCTGCCCCAAGTGCTCTGAGCTCCTTGCTGGGTGGCATTAATCCTAGAGAAATCTTGGAGAAGCGGGGCGGAAAGGAACCCCAGAGGTCATCTAGTGCAACCCCCTGCCTGAAGCAGGATCTAACGCTGGCACGAGCAACACAGCTGCACTGAGTTGCTCCAGCAAAGATCAGGCCCTCCAGAGACGGTGGGCAGGGGCAGGAGTAGGATCCCCCAGAGGCTTGCCTTTCCAGTCGTCTCACCCAGGATGAGACAGAAGCAAAGCGCGGAGAGCAGAGGGACCCTGGCATAGTTGGAGGCACAGTCTGCCCTTGGGCCGTCTCTGGGGCGACAATATCCCCACTAAAGGGATCTCCCATCGCAGCCAAGTCCCACATCACACGGGCAGGCAAGGACATGGCTGCTGCCGGGATGCAGAAGCTGGAGGCAAGGACGGGCTTGAATCACAAAGGTGCTGCACATTCATCATGCTTGCTGGCTGCAGGTGCTCGGCCCCTCCCAGCAAGCAGCCCAGCCCGGAGCTGATCCAGCGGATCCACCAGGGATCCCAGCCCTCCCCAATGCAGCTCCGGGCTGCATTTCCGAGGGGGAGGAAGGGTGGCGGGGGACAAAACTGCGAAGCCAACAGAACTTGCAGGTGCCAAGAATAAAGAGACAGACAAAACAGACCCACACACGTCCGCTCGGAGGCAACGCAATTTCCACGGCTAAGTAAACTGCAAACCAGGGTATAATTGGAGCAGCGGGAGCTGGGCAGGGGAAGGGGGAGCATTTTGGGGCTGGGCCAATCCACCTGCCAGACTCTGGGAAGGGGCAGGGCTCACTGGCACAAGGCAAAGCATCACTGCTGCAAACCTGGCACAAAGCAACTCCGGTGACATCCCTTCCTGTCCCCTGCCCCCCCCCAGCCGGGCTCCTGCTGGCTCTGGACACAGCCTGGGCTCCAGAGCAGGCTTAAAACAGCTCCTGCCTGTGACCCCTCCCCACCTGCCATGTGGTTTGGCCACAATTTGGGCCACGTCATGGAGACACAGAGGCCCCTGGTACCCAACCTCCTTGCTGGTCTGAAGCTCAGCAGCCAGGTGACCTGGTCCCCTGGGGCATACAGACATCAGTCCCTAGCCCCCCAGGATGGGTCAGGAAGTGCCCGGTGCAGGTCCTGAGCTGGACCTGACGGCTAGAGAAATACATGCAGGTCTCAGGCACCCCTCTTTCACCAGCTGCCGGCCATGGGCCCCCTCTCAGGAGATCTCTCAGAGCCCTGGGTGGGATCAGGGAAGACGGCAGCGTAGGGAGCAGGCAGCAGACAGCTGGTGCTGCAATGCAGATTCCCCCACCCACACGCCCACCCCCTCTGGGATTTCAGCCAAAGGGGATGGGGGTCACCTCCAGACCTCCTGCCACACAGCAAGGGAACAACGACAGTGCCACGACCCTCTGGCTACTGGGCCCCTTCTCCCCCACCCACGAGGCTGGGGTGGGAGATGCACAGCCCTTCCCCACGCTCCTAACAGGAACCTGCAGGACAGGCGATTGCAGGGAGGGTCCCCACTCCCCCGCCCCAAATGCAACCAGAAGAGCACAGCCATGCACCAGAGACCCCGTACTGCCAGGAAGGACTCACCGCCACCCCAGCCCCATGATCCTTCTTCCCCTGCATTTTTACAGCCTGTCCCTATCACAGAATCCAAGCCTGCTTGGGCTACCTGGACAGCTGGAGCACACAAGGGAGAGACATGGCTCACATCTAACTGCCTTAGACTGCCCAGCCCAAGGTCCCAGCCAGGTTGGTGCGGGGATTTGGCAGGAGCCTGCAGCGCGTCTCTGACTTGCGCCTCTGGAGCTGCAGCCAGAGGCAGCTGCCCTGTACCTACACCAGGGATCACTCCCAGGAAGGTGAGAGATCCTTCAGCACTGGATTTTTTGGCAGCAGTGACCACACCTGGGCCACACGCTGTGGTCCAGGTCTGAGGTAGCTGCTTGGGGCACCCGCTGCCCCAGCTCCTTTCAAGCACCGAAGAGGCAGCTGGAAGCCCTGGGTAGCCAAGAATGTGTCTTGGCCCCACTTCCCACAATGCCAATGCAGAAGGGATGGTGGGAACGGGCCACGGCTGCCACCAGAGGAGTGAGGAGCAGTGGTGGGTGAGGAGAGGAGCTGGATGGGAGACACTGCAGCCCCAGCAGATGGGATGGAGGAGGGCAGACGGCACAGGACCTATGGGGTCTATCACCAGGAAGTGGCCCTTCTGCCACCCCTACAGCCAACCCACGTCAGCCAGCAGGGCAATGGGAAGCAGCCAGTGGCTGCTCCCCTCTGCTAGGAGTGCTGCCCCCAGCGCCTGGTCCAAGCCTTCCAGGGCTTGGACTTACCCAGCTCCCCCAGGGAAGGGGACTAGTCTCTCAGCATCCTTGCCCTTGTGCAGCACAGGCTGAGCCCACGGCTCTGCCACTAGCCCACGGGCAAGGCAGAAGAGCTAAGGGCAGCCAACAAGTGAAGATGTGGTAGGGCAGCTGGTGCCATGCAGCTACCCCTGAGTTCAGGGAATGGCGAGGTCCCAGTCCACGTACTCTCAGGCATCAGGGCCCAACACAGGGTCCAAGCACCAGTGGGTCCTAATCATAGCCCTGCCATTGACTCACTGGGCTTGGGTCCTGCCTCAGTTTCCTCTCCCTCACCGAGAGCTCTGCCGGAGTTTCCCCATGCAATGGGAATGGTTACACGGGCACAATAAGCACCGTATAATCACCACGCACTCAGCACACTCAGAGCCAGGGTGACAAGTGCAGGCATCCCAGTCAAGCAGCATGGGGGAGTGGGTAGAGCACTTCCCTGGACTCGGGATGCCTGGGATCCACTCCCAGCTTTGCTAGATACCTACTGCGTGACCCTGGGCAACTCACTTCACCTCCCTGTGCCTCTTCTTTCCCAGCTGTACAACGGGCCTAACAAACACTCCATGCTAAGTGAGTGGGAAAATTAGATCATTATCATGATCCCTGCTGGGTTATTCAGTGTTTCTAATTATTCTGGTTTGCATATCAGCATGGGCTCTCTCTCTCTCTTTTCAACCCCTCCCCCAGCAACCCAAGAGCCATGCTAGAAACCTAGACCAGGGTTGCAAATGATGCCCTGCACTGCTTCTCCTGGCTGAGATCAAACTACGCCCAGCTTGGCCATCCATGTACCTGCTGACCCCAGTCAGATGCCCAAAACAGTCAGGATCAAGTTCAGGATTGCAGGAGAGGAGGGACTGAGCTCCAAGGTCTTCAGCGGAGCTGCGCCCACTGATGCACGGACAACATCTGAACCTCTGTGCTCAGCACCACTTCACACCCCAATGCTGGCTGCATTCGAACACACACAGTGCAGAGTCTTCAATCACCCACCCCACCAGACATGCCAAGGATGGACACGGCAGGAAACTTTAGGCACCAGGGTTTTGCTAGCTCCCCAAGGTTACAGGATAAACCCCTCCATGGACGTGTCTGGAGGATCACGCTCGCTTAACACAGCACCCACGAAATAGGGCACCAAGACCAAGAGGTCCTCCCACTGGCTGGCGTGACAGCCGGAGCCACAGCTACAGCCACCCGGTCTAGCGGGACCGGATCTCCCGTTGCACAGCGCCTGGACCAGGGAGGGCGCAGGCGGCCCAGTCCTGCCGGCCTTGCCCAGGGCACAGAGGGGAGGCAGACGGGTCTCGAATAATGGCTTGAAGGCTGTTGTGACTCGCGCGTGGCAGGTTTCCATGCTCTTTGCTCCAGGTAGGAGATGGCCTTGCTCCCGGACACGCGCTCTCCTCCCTCTGGCCCAGCTGCGCTCAAAGGGTGCTACAAGCCCCTGCCCTTGGCAAATGACCTTTGGCTTCAAGCAGCTCTGTCCCTGCCCTCCGGCCCTTCTGCTCTGCAGGGGCTCCCTCCCTCCTCCGGGCTGAGCCCCGCACACCCGAGCACCCAGGATCCCCGGCCTCGGGCACTGCCCACCTGTGCCAACAGCCCTCCTGCCAAAGGCCCCGCTTGGCAGCTCTCCCAAGCCGGTGAGCAGTGACTGGGGGCCTTTGGGTGCTCCCCGCAGGCTGGAGCCCATCCATGTCCCCCAGGGCAGCCCCACCAGACCCCCCAAGACCACAGCCTGCCCCGCGGGGGGATGCCCGGCCTGGCCCTGGCTGCGGTGCCACCCCGCGGCCCCACCACGGGGACACGAGGCAGGACGTGGCTGTGCCTCAGCCAAGGACCAGGTCCCCGCACACCGATGCCACCACCTCCCTCCATCCCTGGGTCCCAGCTCTGCCAGGACCCCCGCTCCGGACCCAATCCGGATTGCCCCGGGGGGGGCCTGGCGCTTACCTGCAACCCTCGCCGGCTCCCCTTGCTCCCGG
>NW_005842286.1:1251364-1261947 GCF_000455745.1 Alligator sinensis
AAGACGGCGCCAGGACCCGCCGCGCCGCTGCTTATGAATGAACTAGTAGCTTTCTGCCGGGAAGCCCCGCCCCGCCGTACACGTCACAATGGGCACGGTCCCGCCCCCCGGCGTCGAGTCACAAGGAGGGCGTGTTCGAACGTTCCAAGCTGGGCTGCGTCACAATGAGGAGGTGGGAAGCGTTCCAGCCCGGCCGGGGCTGCCCGGTGCCGGGGCTGGAGCTCTGGGTCTCCCCTGAGTGGGGCAGGAGGGGACCAGCTGTTGAGGACTGGGCAAGCCCGGCCCGCCTAGGGGTACCAGGGGGGTGTGACCTGTGATTACACTGTAGGAGCAGGCCAAAAGCCTTGGCTGGATGGATCTGGGAGGAAAACCGCTTTTCGTGAAATTTGGGCTAGACCAACCCTTGCCAAGTCTAGTCCAGGCAGGATCATCCCCTACTAAAACGTCTTAGAGGAGCATCGGTCCAGCCTGCTCTTGAATCCTAGAAAAGGAGGGTGGGAAGGGACCTCAGGAGGTCACATCCAGTCCCACCCCTTGCTAAAGTGGGACTGTTTTCCAAGGATGGAGATTCCCCACTTCTGGGCAGCGTCCACCACCCCTCCCTGGTAGAAAAACCACCCCCAGCCTCCAGCCCAGATTTCCTTCTTGCCAAAAGCATCGTTTCCCTGCATTCTATTTTGCCACCTGCCCCCAGGCCAAAATACAAAACAAAACAGGGATTTTCCCTTAGGAGGAACAGCCAAAGCCTCTCCCTAGCTCCCTGGCTGGATGGCTCCTATCGACACCCCTTCTGCCACTAGGTACGAGCTGAGCCGGGCTGGTAGGGAAACTTTTTAAAAATGACTTAATTGTAGACAGAGAAAGTCTTGCCCTTTGGCCCTCGCCACAAGAAAAACAAGGTATTCGACAAGGTTCTTTGGGTGAATCTGATATCTGTTATTAGACCAACTTAAATAGTTGGAAAAACATTTTTTAGCAAGCTTTTGGGTTTTAAAACCCTTCGTCAGGCTGAGGAAGCATCTGAGGAAGGATTTTTAAACCCGAAAGCTTGCTAAGAAAATTTTTTCCAACTATTTAAGTTGGTCTAATAACAGATATCAGATTCACCCAAAGAACCTTGTCGAATACCTTGTTTTTCTTGTGGCGAGGGCCAAAGGGCAAGACTTTCTCTGTCTACAATTAAGTCATTTTTAAAAAGACAACAGATTTTCAAGGGAGGGGATCACTCTTTTCATAGTTTCATAGTAGGTAGGGTCGGAAGGGATCTGAGCAGATCATTAAGTCGGCCCCCCTGCCATGGGCAGGAAAGTATGTTGGGCTAGCCTCCTTTTGAAGACCCCCCCCCCCCAGGGTAGGAGCGAGCACCACTTCCCTTGGAAGCTGGTTCCATTGTGAGTGCTTGTGTGTCAACCAATAACTTCATGGGGCTGTGTAGTGTGTTGTCTGTTTAATAAAACCCTTATTTGGACTCCTGAGTTGGGTTTTGCTTTACTACGGTTCCAGCCTGGCTCCAATCTCTGCTCCTTGCTCCTCTAACTTCTGTTTTTCTTGCCTTCAATAATTAGGCTGCTGGTCAGGACTGATTGTTTCCCCTCTCCCCCAACAGTTGAAATCCATGGATTTATTTTTTGATTTAGGGCCTTGAGCAATCCCCACACTGCAGTTGCCGAGCAAGTCCCGGCTCCTCATGGACGTATCCTTGCAGCCCTCCAGTGCCGCGGGGAAATAACACCGACCTCCTTTTATAGATAGGGAAGGGAGGGAGAGATTCACTGGCTTATGCTTATACCGGGGCAAACTAGCGGTGCCTCCCCTGACAACTTGGGGTGTTGTGTCTTTCGGAGCAGGCGCGGGCAGGAAGGCCGTGATGGGAACACGGAGCCAAATCTCAGGATGTCATGCACAGCTGCCACACTGGAGCCAGTACCCCAACTGGATTCTGTGGAGCTGTGTTGGTTTCTGCCAGCTAAGGATCCAGCCCCATCATAGATTCGTAGACTGTAGAGTTGGAAGGGACCACGAAGGGTCATCATGTCCGATCCCCTTTCATTGGAAAGGGGGGTACGCAGGTTGCTGCTTTGCCACTGGGAAATGAAATTGGGGGAATCTAAAGAACCCCTGATCCGGGAACAGCGGTAGCTGTTGTCATCAATGGCCTGCTTCCTGATTTTGCTGGTGAATTAAAACACTGGCAAGAGCAGCTGTTGTGTCCCACGGGCCTTTCCCCACAGCTCCCAAACAAGCTGCCCACCCAATTATTAACCAGCGCCCGGCCTCAGCTGAACAACAAAAACACGGGGCAAAAACAAGGTGGAAATGAAAACAAAAAACACTTGAGCCGAAAGCACAACGCAGGGGCAGAGGTGTTTGGAAACCTTCATTATGCAGCAAGCGCTCCCGCAAGGAAATTACTTTCACAGTCATTCCTGACTCAGTAATATCAACCGCTTTGTTTGTGTGAAAACAGATCTCCTTTCTCCGATCAGGACGAGGGAGTGAGTCACCTGCCCTGCCCAGCGAAGACCCTGGAAAGCAGGATGTTTTGTTGAGCTGAGAAGTCCCATTTCCAGCCTTGAAGTGAAGTTGTGCTCTTTGCCATCTCTGTCCAAGTCTGTATCCAGCTTAAAGCCCCATGGTACATAAGCTGTGCGGACTCTGAACCAGAGAGATCTGAAATCATTTGGATGCTACCAGGCCTCGTCTCCAGTAACCTCCCAAATGTACGTTGATTGATATCTGATGTCCACTGGGTTCCTTTAGCATGTACCGGCCAAGATTGTGGCCCACTGTCGACTGATCTAGCAAGAAAACCTTCCACAGGTAGCTTTTTTCACTCCACTTTTTCACTTGATCTTGTCCCGCGGGAGGGCTGTAGATTGGGAGTTTGCCTAATGACTCTGCTTCAGACCGTGTGGCCTTGGTGAGGGCATTTTATTATTATAGTCCATCCTCCATTTCCTGAACAGCCACATTTGCTTGTTTTGCTAACTTGGAGCAGTTGCTGCTGCCTGACAAATTGGTCCTTTTTCATTTGATGCAGCATCTCTACTCTTATGTTCTGCAGCGCAATGACTCGGATTAAATACTCATCTTTCCAAAGCTGTATTTAATACAGTGCTAAAGTTTGATCCAGTAACTTGGAACATCATCACTTTTCCAGCAGGAACTTTGCAAAGAGGTTTCGATAACCAAGGACACCCTGGAGCATCTTGCCCTCATAGCAGAGAAGAGAAAATGGAGCAAGGAAAAGGAAAGGAGTCCCAGCCCCCAGCCTACTCTCCACTGTGGAAAGCCCTGCAACTTCTGTGGACAGATCTGTGGCTCAAGGACTGGACTCTGAAGTGACCTCAGGATCCATAAGCGAGGTAGAGATCATCCTTAAAATGCGGGATTGCCACTTGTGTCCTGGATTGGTAATACCATGGTGCTAAAGACCCCCCACAGGGAACAGACCCCACTGTCTTAAGTTGACATACTTGTGGAGGACAGATATGGTCCCTGCCTGTGAAGAGCGTAAATAAGACGAGAGGCAGCTGGAAACAGGTGGCTGGGGGTTTCCAGAAAGCAACACGGCGAGGCTGTGGTCTCAGCACACCAGTGATCTCAGTGTTGTTGGGTTTCTCAGGCAGCGTGGCGGGGGACCGGAAGGAGACTCTGAGACGGGGCTGTCGGTGTTTACAGGAGCTTGTCCGAAAGCGCTTGTTCAGCAGTTCAGGCAGTGGGCAGCAGGGAGCAGCCCCAGGGGCTGGCCAGAGGCAGCTGGCTGGCAAGAAAGTGCAGGTCAATTAAAAGAAAAAAACAAAAGATGGTTTTCCAGGCATGGGCTGACACATTCCAGTGCATTTGGAGTTTACATCTTGAAATGACCGTCTGCCTCGGTGCGCAGAGACCCTTATGTTCGGATGGGCCAGAGCCCCTCATCCGGACTTTCTTTGCAGGGGACATCGGCCTTATTCCTCCTTGGGTGAGTCCTTCCCATCCCGAGCGCTGCAGCGGCCACAGGATGGAGATTCCGGTCCCCGTCTAGCTCCAACGATGGCTCTCCGCGAGAGCGCTTCGCAGCCAAGAAGCAGCTGATACCCCTCTCCTCTCCCACCCACAATACCGTGACCAGAGACACCCCTCCTCGCTCCCAGGCACACCTATCAGTTCATCCAGCCGTTCTCCTACAACCTGGGGACTCAGAGAGATTGTTATCCCCACTCTAAGTAGCACAAGGGGCAGTTTCACGGGAGGGAGAGACCTGTACCGGCTGAGCCGGGTGTCTGTGCATAAGCCCTGACCAGCTATGTAGCACTTAAGTCTCAGACAGGTGTAATTACCGCCACCTTTACTACATGCCTGTTGCTATTCCAGCTGCTTGTGCTGGTCCTGGCAGCCTGGTAAGACATGTATGGCTTCTTTTGGGCCAGCAGGACTCTTAATGGCTCTTCAGATACAAATGGGCGAGTGGTCCAAGTTGCACTAAGCACCAACAGTTCTGACCACCTTTGGCTAGAAGGGCCAGCATTCAGCATGTAGCTCATAGCTCTGCCTGGGACTAGCGGGGAGGCACTAAGAGTGATCCTGTTACACCAGAAATCAGAGCTGTTGCAGCCTGACGTGTCAGTCCCAAGTTTGCAACCCCCCGTGCGAGCCCCTTTCTGCACATGAGCAGGCTGATACCCGGAGCAGCAGCTGGGACCTCGCGGCGGGGGATCTTGTTGAGCTGGAGAAGCAGTGAGGTCTCCACAGACAGGGTGCTCGGGAGGCAGGCTCTCTCCGCAGACCTGCCAGATGATCTTAGGCCAACACCCTTCGCCAGCATCTCAGGGTTGGGGCAGGGTCTCTCAGCGTCGGTAGACAGCCCCTGGCTCTGCGTGGCTCTGAGGCTAGGTGCTATAGTAATAGGTAACCACTCATGCTCGCTGTCTCTGTCCCCAAATTAACACGCATCTGACCCCTTTGTGGTCTTCAGAGCACATCGGAGGCCTCTAGCAACTGCCTCTTCTGAGACACAAGCCCACAAATCCTTCCAGACCAGGCCCCCAGGCGGTATCCCCTACTGCAGTGTACTGCCTCCCCTATACATTTTCATCTGAACCAATTCACCCCTTCCTTGCTTAAGCAGCTGTGTTGCTCTGTGCTGTTAAATCACTGCCATCCTCCACCCCAGAAGCGGCTGCATTTCCATCCTGCTCCATTTATGCACCGCAGGGATCTTGGCACGCTTGAGGCACTAGCATCCTCATCATGGAGAAGGGCAAGAGCCCTAAGAGCCCTGGTCTTTTTCCTCGAATGTCCCCACAACAGGAGATAAAATCCATTGAAGGAAGTGTCTCTGCCCAGCTGTTTGGTGAGCTGATCATGCTGCAGCAGCTGGTGAGAGGGAGGCCTCATCCCTCAGCTCCTGCTAGGCAGCAAGCAATTTGTGGGCTGAGGCAGGTCTCAGCTCTCCATGGTTTTGCAAAACCAGGTGCTTGCACGTTCCCATGCTCCTAGAGCTAACTCTGGGGACATTATATCCCACATCCTACTTACAACGGTGTGAGGATGAGATGTTTTACTAAGCAACGGCATGGTGTATGTTCTAGAAGCTTTTAACACCTATGGGTCACACATATGCTAGTGCTTGGGTTTAACTCTATGGGCCGGAGGGAAGAGAGGGGCGGCAGGGAAAAGCAGAGCTGAGTTAGGGGCGACAGTGTCCTTACAGAGCGGGGTAGAGCATGGAGTGCTTGGAGGATCAGGAGGAACAGCAAGTGCTGAATGATGTGCGCTGCTAGTCAGCCGGCAATCAGACATGAAATCCTCAGCTGGTCGTGCAGGTGGAAGGAGTTGGTGGTTCGGGGGGCACAAAGACCGAGTTATAGCTCTGCTAGTGCAGAGAACGGTAGGGAGGGAGTGACCACAAGGGTCTTGTGGCCCAATCCGCACCCCCCAGATGCTATTCTTTAATCAGGGGCAGATCCAGGGAGGGTACATGGGTGCAGTCGCACCTCCTTTTGATTCCTGCTCCACCAGTTTGAAGCCAACTGCCTGGCAGTGGCAGCAGCCTTTCCAGTCAGGCTGTGCTGAGAGAGTTATTTCGCATAATTTACCCAATTCCTTCTAAATGCTTCATTCCGCTGCTTCTAAATGCTTCATTCTGAGGGTGTTAACCACCCTCTTTTTTAATGGTCTTGCTGTTCCACTAACCAAGCTACCCTTTCTTCTGCAATGCTGTTAGCTGCTCCCAGTAATGTAGCTCCCATTTCACAGCCCTGCAGCCTGGTTTTTTTTTAACTCTAGCTAAAACCATTAACTCAGGTATGGAAATAACTTTCAGTGGCTGGGATGGCTTCCTTAGGGATGATCCTGCCCAGAGCAGCTGGACAGACACATGGCCAGGATGACTTCACCAGGGAAGATCCGGCCTGGAGCAGCGGGCTCTGGACTACGTAGATGACCTTGAGAGGTCCGTTCCAGCCTGACTATCCTAGGAGCCTAAGATTTGCTTTTGAACCCCTTTATCAGCCTCTTCCCATGCAAAGGGTCTGAAGGAAGCTGAGATAGGCTTGCTTTCCCTCTGTCGCTGCCACCTGGATATGACTGGGCTCAGTTCACCTTGTGTCTCCATGCTCACCCAGGGTCTCAGCCGCTGCTGGAAGCTGCCTCTGTCCAGGGAGCTGGGACTGCATTGCAGAGGAAAGCATCTTGTGGTGTTTCCAACACAGGCCACATCCCTCCTCTCAAAGCGAGTTCAATCCTAGCCTGGGGGCTCGGCCGTCAGCTCCCGCACCCGGCTAGCCAGGCTCATTCATGCTGAAAAAGTTTCAGCTCCGGTGCTGCCAAACCCATGGACTGGGTCTGACACCAGGCACCTGCAGCCCTGCAGACAGGCTTAGTGGCAGGTCTGCATGAAACAGGACCACGAGCACCATCTAGTGAGCAACGTGGGACCAGGCAGCTGGAAGAAGCCGTAGCCCTGAGTTGCTGCTGATTCCCAGGCAGAGATTCCCCAGCTGGCGAGGAACAGGCTTTGGACGCCAGGCATCAAGCCCAGGACTTGGCATGGAAGGGGTGACCGTAGCTACGAGGGCTGGCCTGCAGCAGTTTCAGTGGAGGACGAGGCGCTTTCGGTTCAGCTGGCCCATGTGCCTCCCATAGGAGTGAGGCAATCAGGACTCATAGTAGAGATGATATCTTTTATTAAACCAACAAGATTTTTGCAAAAAAGATATCATCTCTACTACGAATCCTGATTGCCTTTTCCTCCAGACCAATACAGCTACAACGTGGATACCCGTCTCGTAGGAGTGAGACATTTTTGGCCACCTGGACCCCACCTCAAGCTTGCTGTGAAGCAGGAGGATAACCTTCTTCTGCTCCAACTGCAGTCAGACAAGGGCCAGTCTCAGGAACCAGCTTGGGTTTGCCCTCAGGCTCTGGCCTGCCATTGTGGTCACTGCCTGTATCCCCTCCTAAGCATGGACTGGGCCACCAGGCCCTGAGACACCCACCCTTGTCCCCAAAAGCTGGGCTTTGGCAAGGCTGGGCATCCCATGGCTGCCCTGCTTGCCCAGAGGTCCCTGTTCATGATGTACGGGCCAAGGCTTAGCTATGCTGGCGGCAGGAGCACCATGGAAGACTCTACACCTCAAGGTCACCTCTACTGGCAAGAGACAGTGCGGCTTGGCCACAGTGTCAGGGGGATGCTGCAGAGATGCCCTCTCCCAGTGCCTACAGGGCATGGCCAGAAATGGCCGGCTGCAGCTGGAGGAGGAGGATATAGAGGCAGGAGTTTTCTAGGGTCATCTTTTCCTTAGGTTGGCATCTGGGTCTTGCCTTGAAGGGTGGGGGACAATCCCCAAACCCCGCCGTTCTGAACAGGTGGCACCTGGAGAGGTCAAAACCATTGATGCAGGTGTGGAAATAACTTTCAGAGAAGCTTTGGATGCACTGCCCAGATGCTGAAAAGATACACATTTGTTTTATGGATCTGGAAGAAAGCTGTACCTTTAATTCTAATGACTGCAGGGCTCATGAAACAGCATTTGATTATTTTTTGCCTAATTTGTTGTGGTTTTTGTCATCCTGTATGAGACAGCACATTCCAATAAAGTGATATTCGTTTTTGCTTCAGTCTTAGACTAAATAACACAGGCCTAGGTCTCTCGCATATGAGTAAAGTTTCTAGTTTCTTTGTAACTGGAGAAAATGTGTATTGTTTGATATGGGATGATGCACCGTACCATCTGGACCCTTTTCAAAATCCTAGATCCACCCACGTCCTTCATCATCCCTGTCCAATGCTTACCCAGCCTCCTCTTGAAAGCCCTCTAGTGCAGCAGAATCAAATGCTCCCCTGAGCGGTCTGGTCTGGGACTTTTCCCCCTCAGATCTAATCTAACCTGATTTAGCTCCAATTCAGAGCCATTGCTTCATGCTCTGCCCTCTACAGCAAGGGAGAACAGTTGCCCTTCCTCTTCTTTCCAGGACCCTTTCAGGTGTGTGAAGACTGCTACCATGTCCCCCATAACCTCCTTCTCTCCAAGCTAAACATGCCTCGCTGGCTCAGCCCGTCCTCGTGAGACTTTGCAAATTTACCGGGGACAAGTTGGGTGGAGCTGCAGACACTCATTATCCAGAATGACCCGGAGAAATGGTCCGTGGTCAATCAGACGGGATTCAGGAAAGACAAGTGCCAAGCCCTGCCCTCAGGATGGAATAGCTGCATGCAGAAATACAGGTGGGGAGTGACTCTGGAAAAAGACCTAGGGGTTACGGTGGAGCATAAGCTGAATATGGGCCAACCGCATGCTCTTGTTGCAAACAGACCAACAGCATCCAGAAAGAACGAGTGTGATTTAGCCTGGACAGGAGAAGCCTGAGCAGGGATCTGAAAGTAGTCTTTTAATACCCAAAGGGAGATTATAGATAGGAGGGAGATGGGCTTGTTTTTCTGTGGTTGCAGGGGACAGGACTAGGAGCCATGGCCTCAAGCGGGCAAGCCTCCTCTGAATCCCTTTGTGTGCACCCTCCTATGGCTTTGATACAGCCAGGGTGAGGCCTCCCAGGCTGTACCATCCCTCTTAAAACAGCTTTTTCCCCTTCTTTTTTTTCAATGAGGACCCTGGTTCCATATCTCTGCTCCTTTTCTTCCTCCGTGGGCAGATGCCACTGTGTCTGTTT
This sequence comes from Alligator sinensis, assembly GCF_000455745.1. Classification (NCBI taxonomy): domain Eukaryota; kingdom Metazoa; phylum Chordata; order Crocodylia; family Alligatoridae; genus Alligator; species Alligator sinensis. Next base: position 1,260,518 of record NW_005842286.1, read on the forward strand.
GTTCTACTAGCCACCTCCATTTTCTTCCTTGAAAAGAAATCAGGGTGTCACGTGCTGTTTCTCTGCCTGGTGTTCTCCCTGAGAGTGGGCAGAGGTAGATGTAGGCACCAAGGCATCATAAATCAGGGTGTCACGTGCTGTTTCTTTGGCTGGTGTTCTCCCTGAGAGCGGGCAGAGGTAGATGTAGGCACCAAGGCATCAGTCTGGCATGGTCTGTTTTCATTCATTGCAAACATTTCAGGGGAGCGTGGTCTGGGATTGCTGCAACATGAGCTCCTCCTTAGCGGCCACGTCGTTCCCTCTCGGTTGGGGAATGTGCCTTCTTCTTCCTGGGACAGGACAGCTCCTAGGGCCAGGCCAGATGCATTTGTCTGCAGTGTGAATGGGTTTTTGGAGGCTGATACCATCACTTCTGGCTTGTCACTGAATATTTCTCTTTCCTTGCAAGGCATGCTTGCATGCAGCTGCCCACTGGCTAGCTTCCCAAGCGCCCTGACTTGCTTCTTTTTGCCCAGGCAGGGGCATCCTTTCAGGGCCTGGTGGCTGCAGTGATCACCAGGTTCATTAACACAATGAATGAGAAGAACTAAATTATATTCTTCACTTGTGGAGCAGTAGGCAACCCCTCTGCAGAGTCTTTGTGTCTCTCGAACTCACTAGCTAGGCAGCTAGCTGCTCCTTAAATGAGGGGCCATTTCCCAATTGCCAACACCCCGAGTCTCCTGTTAGGGAGCATCTTTAAATTATAACTTCCATTACTACACAGGGACTCTACGATAGGCCTTATCTAACCCCCGCACACACCTGAAATCCAAAGTAGTGCGTCTCCTCCTTCCCTAGGACACAGGGAACCCCGCTCTCCCGCACCCCTCAGCTCAGCCTCTGTGGCTCCCGTGGCTCCCCACCCTCTGTAAATACTCGTATGCCGTCAGCGTAGACAACGGCGTAGTTCTGGTGGGTCTTCGCGTGTGGCCTGTATGCGGGTTGTGTTCATCGTAGGGAAGAGAGTCTCTGTGGCCTCCCGGGGACAGCCCCAGCCCCATGTGGGACAGGGGTGCACGGGGTGCCCTGCGTGTGGGACAGGGCAGCGGGAGCGGGTGGGCATGGTGAGGGGAACATATTTCTGGGCCAAGCTGTATGTCCCTCGCAGAGCCGGGGACATCCTTTGGTTTGCAGACAGCTGCACTGAGACCCACAGAGCAGCCCCACAGCACAGCAGAGGTCCCAGCGACATCCACACCTGGTCTGATGTGTGATCGCCGCACAAGCCCAATGCCCAGGGAAGCTCCCACTGACTCCGGTGGAGCTGGGTCGCCCCCTTTTGCCCACCTCTGATACACAGGCAGCCCCATCTCTGCGGAGCGCCGCACTGAGCCTGGCAGTATGATGTTATGGCTAAAGGGAGGGCAAAAAAGCCAGCTGTGGATCGG
>NW_005842286.1:1261978-1268961 GCF_000455745.1 Alligator sinensis
AAGAGCCCCAGGAAGGGTGGTCTTGTGGGTGCTATACAGAGAAAGGGCTTTTCTCAACTGCAGGTCCGGATGCTGAACACCCACATTGCTCGGGGCTAGTGGGAGCTCACGTGGTCCCCCAGCCCCATCTCTGCCAGGAGGCAGAGGTGGATCTTGTGCCCAATGGAAATGACAAGGATGGTGCAATGGGGATCCCAACGCTAGAACAGGCCAGGACTTGTGCCCACAGAAAAATCAGAGCAGGCAACCCAGGTTATAGAAATGGGGCTGGAAATGCCCAGGCCACAAGCCTGAGGGGCAATAGCCACATTTCAAAATCAAAGCTTTTTGACTCCTGATGCCTCACGGACGGAGATCTCAATATCTTCCACCGAGGGATAAAACCCCGTTGTTCAATTGACACTGCCCTATGAGATGATGCCCATGCCAAGAGATCCTTGTCCTCTGCCAATGGCCACCCCACAGAGCAGGCTTAAAAAGCTGCTACTATTCCCACTCCTTTAGCTTGAGCACGGCAAGCTCTTGCTGTTGGCACTGAGGCTCAGGCCCCAGCCGTATGTTACATATATTATGCAATTAACAGGTTAATCGTACAATAAATGCAGACTGGCCACACATGCAAAGTAATTATCATGCCATAAAAATGGGCATCCAGCTACAAAAAGAACCAGCCAGCTACAAAGTTAGTGCTTGAAAATGTGTAACAACTTTATGGCTGGCTTCTATCCAGCTTTAATTTGAACGTGTGGCAGGGCCCTCAGGATTCAAATCCCCAGAGTGGTGACGAACCAGTTGGTGGTGGTGACCGTGGAAAAGCCGGCTCTCCTACCCATCAAGGACGAGGACACAGACGGATTTGGGTTCTGACACCAGTGATCTTTAATGACAATGAACCCACAGTGACCGCCTCCCCCCTCCCCTGCCCCCAAAAAACCAAAAACAAACCCCCAAACAACCCCAGGAATAATGTGGTAGTCAACATCTCACTGGACTGGTAATACTTCAGAATTAAAAGCTCTCTGGTTTTGTTCTCGGCTTTAATGCACAGTAGTAGTTATAACTTAAATGCGGTCGGCACCTTGGCTGGCCCGTGAAACTTAAACAAGTATATAAAAATATGCCATTAAATTCATATCAACAATCAGACTTGAGAACAGTATGTACAGAGGAGGCAATATATACCACTATTTACAGTGCGTCTTGGCGGCGTGGCTCACCGTTCGGGGAAACGAAGCCAACTGGACAGAGGCAAAGGAGGGGGGGAGAGTGAACAGGATGGGAAAACACATCTTCCTGGTACTCTCCTTGTGTAAAGCCTGGTGCCTCTGACCATTGCCCCCAGCTCTGAGGAGCAAAGGACAGGCCTCCCCGGTGCTCTCTCGTGGAGTAGCAGCAGCATGCATCTCGAAGAAGGCCACAGGGATTAGCTGGTGGGGTCACGTGTGTGGGTCTTGCTCGGGGGGTGAGTGGGATTGGCACTGTGGTAGGTGGTGTGTGTGCACTGTACAGGGCGGCATCCCATGCCGGGAGCCCAGAGGCACTCCTGGCCAAGGAAAAATGGAGCGTGGTATTGCTCCTTCTCTACCTGCCTTGTAGAGGGGAGCAGAGGGACTCAACAGATTGTCCACGTGGGGTCTCTCAGGGTTGGCTTTGTTTGCAAGCTGAAATGCAACGGAAACAGTCACTATTTCCTTTGGCGTGTCCTCAGCTGCAGGCTGATCTACAGACCTACCCACCCCGCTCATCTCGGAGAGCCTCGGGGTCCGACCCCGGCGGGGAGGTGACAACTGAGCACAACAGGGAAGTGGCTCTTGCACAGATCTGAGGAACGTCTTGCCCGTGGTGGGGAAAGAGCTCCCAACCCCGGTGACAACCCTCACCATTCAGGCCAGCTAAAGATTGCAGCAATGAAGAAAACCAAGCAGAAAGGTGGGAGACTTACAACCCAACCCACCCATGCTGGACACCAGCACTGAGCAAGCCAAGGAGAGAGCCAGTGCATGGAAGTTCACCTTGAAGGAACAGCATAAGTCAACCCAGGCAGGGGCATTGGAGACTGCTTTCTAAACTTAATCCAAGGTTGTTAAAAGCTTATGTCTTTATCATGGATATTCATGTATGTTCCTTGTATATAGCATGTACATTCATGTGTATTCAGATAATGACCCCCCTAACTCTTTCGATAATGACCCCCCTAACGCTTTCCCTCTGTGAAGTCAATGGGAGGTCAGCATCCAACCCTCCCTAAATATCTGAACTTAAGGTCTTAACTATTAGACTGTTTAAAAATCATCAGAGAGAGTGGACAGTCCAGAAAGCAGCAGATGAAAGACATGCGTTCAGGACAGCCAACTGGATGATTACTATGATCCCCTTAGGCCAGAGTCTCAACCTTTTCAGCTGGGAGGCAGCCTTGTTAGACTCAAGGCCCCCCTCAGAAAATGCCAGCTCTTTGCTTTCACTCATTTTTTGACTACGGAAAAATGTATTACAGCCATTCTCCTGTTGCAAAGAGCTCAGGAAGCCCACAAAAGGGCAGAATGATTTGGACATTTTGGATTCCTATTTGAAATCTCTGGGTTTATCCTGGGAATCCCGTGTAGACTTTTGCACACCTAACAGCGCTAATATTGTGCATTGCCCTTAAAAGCATCTCTCTGCACCTCGGCTGGGAATCGCCGCCTTAGGCTCGGAGAGCTGAGGATTCATTTGCAGACAGGCAGCTGAAGGAGGGGGTGGGAGCTGTCTGAAACGCCAACCTGCTCTATGTGATGTCTCCAGCTCCGGGTTAAGCACCGGTGCTCCTCTGTGCCCATCGATCGTACCCCAAACAGCAGCAAGGTGCTGGCTATCGGGTGCTGTTCATTGTCATGGGGGAAGCACGGCACACTGAACCTGGGGTCTGGTCCTGGGAAAGGGGCTGCTTAGTGCACTGGGAGTACAGATCACTTGGCTGCCTCCAGGCTGGGGACAGATCCAGAGGCTGTTAAAAGAGAGACTCCCATGGACTCCAGCAGGCTCTGGATAGAGCTGGAGCCCCCTGCAAATAGCTGTCGAGGGAGGGACTTTCACACTGTTTGCTATGAACCTCCACCTGGCCATCTCCCCCGCAGCTTGTCTAACATGCCATTAAACACTCTGGGGCTTTGAACCCCCTGCAGCTCACTGCCCACCTGCATCAGTGAAACCCGCTCTTATTAAGGAACTTGTCTGTGGCAAGGTCAGCCAACTCGGGGTACCCTGATGCCTGTCCCACCTCCTTTACGGGATGCTCCAGGGAGTCTGCATGGATAAGGGGCGTGAGGTTTGTCTCTTCCTGAGGACAGAGATGCCTCATCCATTTGTCTGGAGCATCTAGGAGATGGTGGAGGCTTCAATGAGAGGATGGGTAAGTGAGCTCGCTGCCTCATTCATTTCCCAGCCCAGATCACCCTACCCACACCCTAGAGCAGCCATGCTTCGGCAATGCCAATCACCCCTGTTATTCTCCTTCCTACCACCCTCACACTGAGCTTGAGAATCTGCTTTGATCCCTCCTACTGCACACACAGTGCTAAAACACGCGCTACATGCGGTCTAATCCCTGAAGATCACAATTGCCTCCCCACTGAGGAAGCTGGCAAGATGGACATGAGCTCTTGTAACCTCCAGCAATGGGAAGCAAGACAGTGCTTGGGCTGTCATCCCCAATGGTTGTTCCCAGGGGTATACTGCTCTAAGTGGTGGGGATTAGACAGGGCCAAGCAATACTGGATAACATGGCCACTAAGACCCTGCTGCCACAATGCCCTTGTATGCTTGCAAAGTGGAGAAGGAGAATAAGCATCAATGTCCTGGACAGGTTAAATACTATGGGTGGTCGCGTGAGAGTTCAGCACGAGGCTGGGAGGAAAATTCACATGCCTGAGAAGAGCTACAGCCCCATGCTCTATTTGGTGTGGACTTTCCCGGGTGACCTCTGGGTTTGGATGTGAGCAGGACTCGTGACCGGCCCAGGGGCACATGGTGCCCCGTATGTGATGGCCATGCACAGTATGCTATTTCTTTAGCCCAGGAAGCCTCTATATCATGGGTGCTGAAGGCGCTATACTATATATTTGGATGCTTATCTTGGATGCTATACATTTGGATGCTTATCTTGCTGGGGTGATCTGACCCCAGCTGACTTGGGCAGGGGGCTGAACCTGATGATATCGTGAGGTCCCTTCCAGCCCTGATGTCTATAACATCTATGAAATCAATACCTGGGATCTGCCTTGCAATCCCATGTGTGTCCGGCAGCCAGGGCTCAGAGTGGAGCTCATGCTGCTGATTTGGGACAGGGGAGGGTATCTTGCTTGCCGGCATCAAGGGCAAAGCACTCACATACCTGCTCACCTCAAAGCACGTGACTAAGTCCATGTTCCACTGTACGTATGTGTGTGAGGCCGCATTGGCTTCACAGCATCTTAAATGTGTGTTGAAGTGCTTTGCTGAGTCAGGGATCTGGTGGCTCCTAGCGAGGCCCCAAGCGAGGCCCCAGTATTTGGCTAGAGGCTAGGCCAACTGGCTTGATGCTGTCTACACTGCCAGCTGGTCCCTCCTGCCCCAGAAATTCTGCATCAAACCCTCTGCTCTTGCACTTAGCATCCAATCTCTACCACCGGCACACACTGGTCCATCACAGTGCTGATTTTGGCCTCTGCTCACTGGTGGCCATAGCCAAGAGTATGGAAGTTGGTGAGAGCCGCCTTCCCACTGGACTGGATGGAAGTTAGATTAAGGGCTGGGAATATCATCCACTCAGACGCTGGACTTGCCCCTTGGTTAAACCCCACTGCTTCTACAGACCCTACAGGAGTCCCTTCAAAAGGTGCAAGACAAGATCCCTTCAATCCTTCCTCGCAAGACAAGGTCCCGTCAATCCTTCCTCGCTCCTACCCCAACACACAAGAAAATCTGACCTGTACACATGGGAATATCGTCAGGCCTTTCTTAAAAGAAGAACCATCTCACTCAGAGGACGCCTTTTTCCAACATGCAGAAACTTTCACTGGTAGCCTCAGGATTACGCTATTAACCTTGAGTGAGCCAAGGCAAAAACACAGAGCAGCCAACAATCCCTGCCTGCGCAAGCTGGCAGCCTCACTACACAAGACAGGCGAAGAGGCAAGGGAAGGGGAGGGACAAAGAGGAGAGAAGTGACTCTCTCAGGGGTCAGGGGCAGAGCTGAAAACAGACCCCAGGTGTCCTGACCCCCACCCTGGTCCTTTAAAGAAGCCCCAAATATTTAACTATGGAAAATGGGTGCAGGAGAATCAATGGGCTTGTGGGTGAAACTGGAAAAAAAATGGGGAGCTGCTGAGGCAGGGATGGGAAGAAGCTGTCTCAGAGCTGCAAAGAAGGCCTTGTGCTTCAAAAACACTCTCCTGTCTATTGCCCTGGTTGCTGTGAACCAGAATCTGTTAATAAGGGCTTTAATAAGCATTTAATGAAGTGACCTGAGTAGAAGAAACTTTTTCAAGTGCTAGACAGAGCTAGAACCACAGCTGGAGGAAGCAGGCATCACAACCTTGGCCTCCATGCAGTCAGCCCTATTCATGCGAGCTATGGGAGTGGGCGACAGACTTCAGGCAGATTGTTTTGATGCTCAGCTAGCTCCTGGTACACATCCCTGGGAGACCCCACATCAGGTTTTCTTTGGAAAGTCTTTGGAAAGATGGGCTGAGATTAAAACAACAATGAATTGGAGCCTAAATCTGTATGGTCAGTCCTGACATCTAAATCAGCATCCTGATTCTCAGAAGCCAGGGTCAGGCAGCAGGCTGGGAGGGTGTCCGTGGGCACATCTGACCGCACAACATCTTTAAAAAACTTCAGGACATGTGTTTAGACGCTCAAAGCATCTCATTTGTTTATTGTGCAGGGGAAGTGCCCCAGGGTGCTGGCCGTGGCCATGGACTCCCTGTGCAAACCCAGAACGCGTAGCTCCGGCCCCTCACAGCTCAGAGTCACACTTTAGGCAGCCGAGGCGTCCTTTGCCAAAAGGGCCGTGACTCAGGGTAGCTCAGTGGCCCTGTGGGAGGTGACTTTCAAAAGTCCTTTCTTATGTGCTGCCTCCTGGCTTTGCAGCCTTCACATCACTGCCCAACTTCCCAGCAGAATCAGGAGGCGTTGCAACGCATGTTAATCACGTGGGGTGCTTTTGAAAGGCCAGCCCTGCCCAGGGGCCTCCAACAGGGCCCCAAGCAGTCACTGCCCACTTCTGCACCTGTCAGCCCTGTCTGGTATTTTGGGGTGAGCCTGCCTGCGAAGTACCTGGGTGTGCAGAGAGGACATGCTGCCAGCGAGCTCACTAGTTCTCACTGACTGGGCACAACCCCATGCTCCTCTCTGCCCCTTGCCTGACATGCAGGGGCCGGGACCTGGAAGCTGAATGCATAAATTAAGTGCTGGAAGAGAAACAAAACAAAACAAATAAAGGCAACTCATTAAGAAAGCCACTATAAATACTGTACAAAGCACGGGTTTGCTGTTCTCAGCCCCTGCACCCTCTGGCCGGACTGCGACTTCCCTCTGCCACATGCCAAGTCCTGCCTGGATTGCCCTGCCTCGCTCCTCACGCCCGCCGAGAGGGGAGCTGGGATATCCCCCAGGCGGCACCGTCGGGGTCTCAGCTAAGTATTGCACATGGTTCATTTCCCCTGGACACTCCTCCCATTGCTACACGGGGCCTGGCACCCCTCACACAACGCCACCCCACATGCCCAGGCGCTCCCCCACAAGACCCACGGATGTGGGAGAATGGGACCCAGCTACCACGGCTTTCCCCTTTGTAGCTAGGCTCCTCCAGAGCTGGGGCACTGATGCCAGGCTGGGCTGTTGGCAGCCTCTTTCCTGCTCCCTTGGCTTCACTCGTGGGTCGGATCTGACTGCCTCACGCCAGCTCTGGGCAAAACAGCTCTGCCCCCCATTGAAAATAAATAAGGAGATATATATATATA
>NW_005842286.1:1268992-1290162 GCF_000455745.1 Alligator sinensis
TGTGCAGCGAGTTTGGCGGAGGTGCAAGAGGGGCTCTTGGCCAGATGCATGGATAAAGGGGTGGCCTGCTGCCCTCCATGGGGTGTACCCGGGTCTGAGGCCTGCGTTTGTCCTTAGCTAGTGGCCGGGCGTTTACCGTGCTCTTCGTTTATGGCACAGAAGACGGGTTCCCTTCCCTGCTCTCTCCCTAAGACGGCTGCCGCCGCCTCCTCCTCACGGCCCCTTTGGGGCAATGCCACAGAAGCCCGGGCTCTCCGTGCAGCTCTCCCCGCAGGCACGGATACACATACACGCGGGCGGGGTTAAGCGCAGGCTGTGCAATGTGGTCTGTACACGGTACCTCGCGATGGGGCTCCTCTCTCCCTGCTGCCGCTGGCCCTCTCCGCTGGGCGGCACGTGGCCCACATGCGGGCTGGAGCCTCCAAGGCAGGTGACGAAACATGCGTGGGGAGAGGGGTCGAGGGGCCGATGGGACCGGGAGGCCACGACAGTGTCCGTGATCGGCAGGGCTGGAGCCGGCGCTCCTCCCTCCACAGCAGGGGCTGATCAGACCCTCCACAGAAGCAGGTGGTTCGTGCTGTCGTCTCGCCCCACGGTCTCGCTGCTGTTGGTGAGCCGGAAGTCCTCGTAGCCGTCCCCGCCGCTGATCACGAGCATCTTAGATTTGGACAGGGCCATGTTAGAGGCCCGGTGCCTTGTCGAGTCCCTCTTTTCCACCTCGCTTGGCTTCTCAGTACCTGAGAGACAACAGGATCCAGGTGAGACTCCAGGGAGATCAAGCCAGGGATCCCACCTGAGATGATGTGGATAGAGGGGCCCTCACACCTCCCTGTTTCCTTTCACACCAACCATAATAACCCCACCCACTGCCTCGGGACTGCCTGGTTCTCCTCCAAAGCTGGAAGACTGAAGCAGCTGGTGATTTAGGCAGCCCATCCTGAAACACAAAGATGTGCCCATTTGTAAACCCAGACCCTCAAGAGCATCCCGTGCTGGGCGCACGTGCACTGGAAAGCCCTGGCTGCGGGGGGTGGTGCTCACACGTGGGCACTGGTTGCTGCCTCTGGTGAGCAGCACCTTCCCCCTGCAGGGCAGCCACCCGATGGGGCGACTTTGGGGGTAGGACCCAAGTAAGGGCTCCTAGCTGGAGCCTGCCCTTACACTGACTGCTGGTCTCCTGGCTCTGGGCAAAGCCAGACCCACCTGGATCCCTTGGCAGAGGGAAGAGGATGTCAAAGCCGTCCGGCAGCTCGATGGAGGTGAGGAAGCGGACGTGGCCCGTGTGGCCCTGGGACAAGCCCACCAGTGTCGGCGGCATCTTCCAGATGGAGGCGTTGGCTGTGATGGACAGTGTCAGCACCACTCCGGCGCTCGTGCCAATCCACAGCAAGTCCTTGCAGGCCAGGAGCGCTGTGATCCGCAAGCAGGCAGCCTTGTGCTGCCGGATGATGGCATCTGAGCCTGCCGGAGGGACCAGAGAGGGGGGTGGGTTACGCACGGATGCAGGGTGCTTGTTGGCACTGCAGGTGGGGATGTGGCTGCCATATGCCTGGGCATGCCTGTGTCGGCTTAAACTGGCTCATGCCCAATGGTGGTGAAGGTGTGGCGGGACAAGCCTGCCTAGGACCCTGGGTATAGATGGGGGTGTGGGTTTGTTCTTCTGCTGCTTCACTGCAACTGGGACCAGCAAACAACTGTCCCTGCTTATCCTGGACAGTGCCCCCATTTGGGGGCGGTGTCCTCAAGGAAGCAGGCCCCAGCTGGGTGGCCTGCTCCATCTGGCACAATGTGGCTGTCACTGTGTGCATGTGGCCTTGATGTTTTCAGGTTCAGCAAGAAATGCTGCAGCGGGTGTCTGGGCTCTGCCTCCTCCCCTCACCGGAGCCACGAGGGGCTCAGGCTCCTCCTGGTTTGTGTGGTGTCTAGGACCATGTCCTGGATTTTGCTTCCCAGAAATCAGTTGCTTCCCTGGTACCTGAGGCAGGCAGAGGAAAGCCAGGGCAGGACTGCTCATGTGTCTGGGACTCACCTCCAAATCCTGAGCAGTCCCTTGCCCATGTGGCCACGGAAAGCTGTCACCAGGCTGCCTGGATCTCCAGCACATGGCAGCACTCCTTTCTCCAAGGCACTGGGAAGGGATTGCCTGTGAGCACCAGCCCCACGGTCCCACAAGTGCAGAGGGCGGGTGTTGTGGGGCTGGGCTCAGGCCTAGCTCCAGAGGTTAGGGATTTGGGAATGAAACCTACCCTGGAAGGGAAGGAGGATGGATCATGTGGCCTCCTGCTCATTTGCCCCTACAGAGAGTACTTCCCTGGCCTGTCTTGCCCTGTCCTGCTTGGACAGTCTGCAGCTTGAAGCATACCCCTTGCTCCACTCAGGGTGGAGACCACAGGCTGCTCTCAGTCAGTAAACATCTCTGCTGGGCCTGACTCCAGCCCTGGACGGCTCTCTGCTGGGATGACATATCTGGCCCATTGAAACGGCCTTCTTCCTTCCACCAGCAGGCTCAGATGGGACGTTCTCCAGTGCTCCTCAGAGCAGCTCATTACTGAGATGCCCAGTGACACTGCAGAGCCATGATGCTCCATCCTGGCTGGCTCAGAAGTCATGGGAGACATCAGGATTAACCAGGGAGCCCCAGCACCTACCTCTGCGAATGGTGGCAAACACCCTCCAGTCCAGTAGAACAGATCCTGGGGGTGGGGAAGTACCTTACAAGTCTCTCCAGTGTCTGCTGACTGTAGGAGAGACATGCCCAATGCCTGCATAACTCCCCCCGCAATAACCTAGTCCATGGAGAACCTGAGTCATGGAGTCCAAGAGCAACCTGTGGGCTGAGTACCACACGCTTGGATGTAGGAGCTGTGCAGAGCCACCCGCAGGGGTTTTGGCCACTGGGAGGTGAAGGACTTACCTGCCAGCATCTTGTGGACAGGCGGCGTGATGTCCACTTCAGCCAGTTGCTCGTAGCTGGTGGCGTGGTAAAGCCGCACCTGGGCGCTGCTCTGGAGTGCGATCCAGATCCCAGGGCTGGAGCTCACCATGCAAGTCACGCTGCGGTTGTTGTCCTGCCCGATTTGGAACGCGTGCTGTGAGGGCAGAGGGAAAGCAAACACCCTTAGCTTTAGGGGTGCCTGTACATGTCACAGGGTTTAATCCTCATTAAATTAAATAGGTTTATAAAATTTAAACTTGTTTATTTTGCAGCGTCACATCAGTGTTTGCGCGCACTAGGCTTCTAAATGAATTAGCCTGGTCCCTGGCCAGCATCGCAGGAGAGGAGGACAGTCCCGTGCTATCCCCTGGGCCTGGGGCCCCCCACTCTGTGCTCTGCCATGCAGTTGTGGGAGCAGGGAGCCAGCACACAAGAAAAAAAAAGAAGCGGCAGCAATTTGAAAGTGAAAGCAATTTGAAGGGATGAACTACAAAAAAGTCACAGCACCACCTGGTGGACAAAGAGGCTCATTACACATCTCCGAGCGCCTTGGTGTTTGCGTGCAATGAATCCATGGACATGATGCTTTAATTCACGACTACCAAACTAAACTACATACAAGGAGTTTTAGTTTAATGCACCAAAAATACTTTTAAAGGGTCCAGAAATCCCGCTAGTGCAAATAGTCATGCCATTGCAATGCAAGAAAGGGCAAAAAACATGATGTACAAACGCCCTAGATGGCTCAGACTGGGCACTCGGGAGCACAGGACACTTGAAAACCTGCCTCTGCATGTGACTGTGGCAAGGATGGAACCCAGGTGTCCTGAGGCCCAGTCACGAGCTTAGCCCCCAAGACCCCTCTCCCTCTCCTCGTCCTGGCCAGCACGTGGCCACGAGGAGACAGGAAGCTGGTTTGCACTGAACAAGTGGCTACCCCAGAACTCGTCGGGGCAGCAGACACAAAGCATACACCGGGGTAACTTTCTCCACAGTAAATGTACTCATGACTTCCTCAGAGTAAGTATCTGCTGCAGAACAGTGTCTCCTCTGGAGTAACTGCTGCACCGTGTAGGGTTCCTGCAGGGCAAACTGGGAATATGTATCATGCATCTAGGCTCTCAGAGCATTTGCTGCTGTGACAGAGCCAAGGAGAACCAGAGGTGACACCAATGCAGCAGCTGATCACAAGTCTCTGCTACAACCTGATACTGGATGCATGCTAGCCACGATCTAGAGTGGGCTGTCATCAATAGGGACCTTTCCATTAGGGGCTGGATTGGCTCCTAAGTGTCCTTAACCCCTTGCTCCCTCCTGCCAAGCTGTTTGCTCTAATCCTCCCGGTCACGAGGAAGGGGTGTAGGTACCTCCTGGAGAAGTGTGCCCGTGTTGAGGATGATGACTCTGTTCTGACAGCCGCACCACAGCTTCCCAGCCACCGATACCATCTTAGTGACAGGGCTCCCGGGCGAGCCCAGGGACAGGGACTTGGAGTTCTGGGGGTCCCAGAAACGCCCTGCGAAGAGAGAGAGAGAAGGGCAGAAAACAGCTAGCATCTTCTGAGTGGTCCCCTGTGCATGGGGGCAAATAGTGATGGAGGCCACTGGACCTCATGGGCACAAGACCAAAGGGGTGTTAGCTGGCCTCAAACACCCAAAGGGTCTGGAAGTCGCCAAAGGAGTGCAAGGGGCTCCCCCTCTTTAAGAAGCTGGACCAGTTTAGGAACAGGTTTGTGTGATGTGATGCCTCGGTAGTGGGGGGGAGTGAGACACCGCTACCTCCCCCCATCAGAGGCAGGGTTCATGGTCTATTATGAGGTGAATCTCCAGCACACTGGCTCATGCACCGGGTTAAGTCAGGCCATGCCATGCATCCAATGGTACAGAAGAATGATCACGGATGCATCTCTCCTGCAGCTTCCCTGCCAGGATGGCAAAAACCATTTACCACCTGCTAAGGAGACCCTAGAGCTCTCTGCCTGGGGAGGTGGGTGGTGCAGCAGGGATTGCTGAGGTCCAAGGAGGGGATGTGGCCTGGCTGAGGGAGACCTGTAGCAGGGCTGAGACACGAGCCTTTGGGCTGAGGTGACACCACCTCCCCACACTGCCAGGCTGCTCTAGATCAGACCTATAACCGCCAACCTTGTGACTCCCAGCTGCCCTGGCTGCAGCTCAGCCGCCCCCAGCCTCCTGGGCACAGAGCCCCAAAGGACCCAGGAGTGCCCTCTGGCAAAGTGTGCATGGATTCAGCACTGGGGGAGCAGTGTCCTGGCCCCCTCTCACATGCTCACGGAGCACTCTGGGACCCCGTGGTTCCAGCTTCAACACCGCTCCTCACACGTGAGCTCTTCCTGGAATTGGTCTTGGCTAACCGTGGACATCCAGAGGGCCAAATGTTGCTGTTCATTACTCCAGCACCACTCCAGAGCAACTCTATCAGTCTGCACATGAACTCCCAGTCCAAACCGGTGTAACAGGGAGCAGAAGCTGTTGCAACTGCACTCAGACCCTGACCCCCACCGTAGCATGTGGGAATAGACTGTGACTGAGAGAGGAGATGGGTGTGAATGACCGGACGGGGTCTGGCCAGCCCTTGCCAACTCAGGGTGAATGGACCTGAGGCTCTGTCGTTCTCACAGCCACCACGCCACCCAGCCCTGTGTAGCAGAAAGGTCATACTGGGCCACATCTTCCATTTCCTCACACCAGTCTAGTTGTATGGGCTCCTAATTGATGCCAGAGGAAGCGAGGGGAAAATTGGGTCTCCAGCAGTTAATAGAAAGGGCAGTGGATTCTTTAGTGCAAGGTCAATGTTTTCAGAGGCCAGTGACTGCCAGTGCCTGGAGCAGGCCCCCGTGCCTGTAGGCACTCAAAATTAGCAGGTGCTTTGGAAAATGTCATCCCAGGGTGTTCAGAGCAAGGGGCTGGGAGCACGGTGCCTCTGCCCAGCTCTGATATGGACCCACTATGTGGTCTTGGCCAGATGGGCTGTTCCTCTTCCCTCCCTCTCTGTCTAGCCATGCTGCGACTACTAACCCACCTCTGGACTACACTCACGGGGCTCAGTGACCTGCCAGGGGGCACTGGAGCCTTAGGCATGTGTGAGCATCCAGCCCTGCTACCATGTGACCCACCTGCTTCTCTCTGGTAGACAATGAGCTCTCCGTTTGCCAGTGACACAAAGACCTGGTTATCGAGGTACCTGCCGAGGAAAGAGAGCCCAGACGATTAGCCTGCAGTGAGCATGATGCAGGAGACGCCCCCCAATGCAGAGGACACTCACCTCCCAGGATAACTTGCTTCCCCCACCAAACTGCCCCACATCAGAGGCCCTAAATACCTCCCATCTCCTATGCCTAGTTTCTCACATATCACCCTGTGCAGCTGCAGTGTCCCCTACACTGTTGCTACTCCAGTATGGCACAGCTCCATCTCTCACCCTCCCAGTGCCAAGCTACTCAGCTTCTCACCCTCTCCATGTCTTTAGATGGCGATGCACCCTCCCTGATGCCACTATGTAGTACAGAGTATATACTTGCATACTCCATAGTTGTGCACTATGAAGTATGCAAACGAAGAGCAAGAAGTAATCCCTGTGCAGAAAAGACAGTCTGAATGAACAAGATGGGCAAAGGAGGGGCGTTTGACTGGCAGGGAAGGAACGCCAGGAGAGACCAGGTATGCAGCCCAAAGCACCAGAGGAACTCGATGTTAAAGGCAGGATATAAACCCAGACCTCTGCAGTGCTTAATCCAAAAGCCAGGCTCTATGCTGCTTCTTTCAGCAGCAGAACAAGCTCTAAAGGCCTGGGCAGGGTCCTGCACTTACAGGATACACATGACGGAGGCCGAGTGCTGCATCTTCATGCTGTTCTTCCTGTTGCGGATGTTGTCTGAGGACTGGTACACATGGATGCTGGAAAACGAAGAGAGGTGGGTGAGAGGTGAGACCTTGTCGGCTCAGCTAACATCAGTGACTTCATGGCTGGCACAGGCAGGCAGTGAACCTGAAGCAGCTTGGGGTGGGGGCACAGTGCTAAATGCCTGAGACCTGTCTGTAGGAGGAGGTAAGCCCAGAAAAAAGCCTTGTTGCCAACCTGCTGGGTGTGGCTTATGCCTCTCCTAGGGCTTTGGTGCTGGGGAAGTACTAGAAGGCAATAGCTGGCATATGCGTGTTCTCTGCCTATTGCACAGGTGAAAGGGACTGGGGTAGAGGCCTCGGCATGAGACACCCGTGCTCAGGACACTGGTATAGATGCTGATGCTCAGGAGTCTCTTCTGACCTTTGTATGCCAGGGTAGGCCTTGGTTACAAAGCCTGCAAGCATTTCATACAATCATAGAGAAGTCGGACTGCAAGGTCATCGAGTCCAGCCCCCTGCCTGAGACAGGATCATTGATAAAACAAATCCACTGTCCAACCTCTTAGCAAAACCATTCATCACAACCAGATATCACACTTGAAACTGCCACAGGTAAAGCAGGGGGACCACGGTGGCCAACATCCTGCTGCTGAAAAGGTGCAAATATGCTGGAGAGATCCCAAGAGGGCCATGGACCCACTACAGAGGAAGGCAACCCCCTCCCAGGCTGTACCAATCTGACCAAATTCCTTTCTGACCCCATATGCAACAATGGGTCTGACCCTGAGCGAAGGAACAAGACCCTCTGGCCGGGAACCTCCAGCTTTAAATCCCAGCAGGAGCATAGGCACAGCCCAGCCATAATCCCCAGCCTTGGCTGCAGGCAGCACCCAATGCTGCTGAGGAAGGCAAACATCCTCCACCCCCAAGTTGACAACTGTAGGAGCAGGAGGGGGAAAATATTCCTTCCCGGCCCCACGTAGCAACCAGCAAAGCCCTGCCACTACCCCTCAGATCTGTTGCTTTGTGCCTGTGGATTGGGGGAGAGGGCGTGTGCATATGTGTGAATGCAGCAGGCAGGTGCCTAAGGTGTGCCTGCTCACATGCAAGCTGCTGGGCATGACGCGCACATGTGGCACACATGCACACGTGTGCTCAGAGTTCACCAGGCTGCTCCCCCAGCAGCAGCTGAAAACCAGCTCACAACGTGCTGCCAGGGCTTCTCATCAGACCTCACCCTGCAGAAGCAAACCATTTGCCTCATGCTTTATCTGAAGCCGCAGCTTGTCAGCTCTGACCTAGGGCCACCGTTCAGCTCAGCTCCATCCTTCAGGAAAAGTCAGCAAGCCTTTTAACCTGACCTAGCAGACCCAGACTGGCCTTGCACATCTGGCTGGCTGGAAGCAAGGTTCCCCTGTACCTGGCAAGATCCCTTGGCCTGACACTGAAGAACAAATCTCTCACTAGTGTAGACAGGTGCAGAGCCAGGGGGATCAATGGAGTCCCTCTTGCCTGGGCTGGGGCTACTGGGCCTGGCTTTACCCCAGCTGTTCACCAGCTCAGCTCTGACTGTCCTGATATACCCTCTGCCTTCCACACCCTGCTCCTGTCCTCCTAGCTGCCCCCTCTCCATCACTCATGCATCTGCATCCTGGTTCTCATACAGCCTCCATCCAAGATGCTGCCCAAGGACTGGTCCAGAAAGGCTGGAGTGCAGCTTGGTGGCTTTGGGGTATGCCCCACATCCGGTTCCCCATCTCTGGCCAGTCCCCGCTGACCTACCAGCCATCCTCGGTGCCCAGCCACATGGAGCTCTGATAGGCCTCGGGGTCAGTGCTCAGCAGGTCCTCCAGGCTGCCCCTGGTGAAAGACCCTCGGCTCGACCGCCGCATGGCCCGGCCGTCCATGGGGCTCTCACTGTTCCTGGTCTGACTGAAAGCACTAGAGATGGGGAGGAAGCCAGGGTCTTGCTCCTCTTCGGAGCTGGTCGTCTCGGCTGTCACGTCTTTGGAGCTTGGCATCTCTTCGTCTGTGAAGGGGCGAGAGACACAGCCATGCAGATGACTGAAGGTGACAGAGGCACCCATTCACACGGGCCTTGTACATTTTGGCATCAAATCTGGAACAGGCAAGCTGGAGTGACTCTGGCATGACCCAAATGACCTCTGCCTAATCCAGCTGACTCCAGTATTATCTCACTGATTTCAAAGTACAGCTGTGGTACCTTTTGCCATGGGACCCAGAGCAGGAGGGTGCTACCCTTGGCTTACACTTGGGGCACAGTATGGCCTGTGATATTCATGCCATGTCTGTGTGGTCCAGTAGGGCTCTGATGGGAGCCTTTGCTGTGAATGATATGAAATCAGACTGTAGCTTTTAGCATTCTCTAGCACGCAACATTTCTCTAGCACCGTTCATGCTGACAGACCAAACCCCCAGGCCTTTACAGAGCAGGGGAGGCATTGTGGTCTCAGAGTTCACCTCCTTAGTGGAGTCACTCTGGATTTATGCTGGAGCTGGAATCCAAATCCAGATCCTGCTCAATGGACCTTCAGTCACTAACTTCACTGGATCCAGGACTTGAACCTGTTTATTTCTCACATCCTAGGAGAAAAGGCATTAGAGGAACATTATTTCAGTGGCAAAGTCAAGCACCTGGGAGTTAGGAAAGCCCAGATTTACAGATGCTTTTGCAACTCTTATTCTAGCCCCTTCTGTATTTTCTCCTGTGCAGTGAGGCAGCATCCCATGGGTCTAAAAGTGACCATGATCATGACATACAAAGGGACTGGAGGAGCGTGACATGGGCAGCCTCCATTCTGATGGTCCCTAGCCATGGAGGGCTTGGCCTGGCAACTTTAAGGTGTCCCCACTGACCCTGGGCACTGTTAGGCAGGCTCTCTCCAGGGCAGCTCCCAGCCCCCAGCAGGGCTCAATGGTGTCAGAGTTGCCTACTCACTTCCAAAGCTGGAGGAGATGGTGGAGTGGCTGGCCTGGCTCTGGAGGGTGCCCGAGGGGCTGGGCGAGGACTCATCATCTGTGTCATCGCTGTCGAAAGGCATCAGCTCCCGGTTGGCGCTGTCCACAGGCTCTGAGAGCTCCAGGGAGGAGCCGGAGATGGAGATGTGCAGGCACTGCTGGGGCCCCGCATCATCCAGCGCCGAAGGAGCCGGCTCGGTGGAAGGGCTCACCAGTGACTCAGGACGATCCCTGTCAGCGAAGTGACAAAAGCTGAGGTGAAACTGGGATTCTGGACCCTAATATAAGGCAGGGGCGGCAGGAAGGATACAGGCCTGATGTGGCTGCACTGCTCAGCTCCCAGTGAGCTGGATGTGCAGATCACCACATGGGACTTTGAGACCTGGCTTCCAGCTCCAGCACTGCCCCTGACTTGTCCTGTGGCCTTGGGAGAGATTCTGTGCCTCAGTTTCCCCTCCTTTAAACGGGGGTGATACCATCTCCCTGCCCAGGAAGCAAAGCTGGTTCCTTTCAAGGATCAAACCGTACTAGCGCGGCACTCCACACCTCCCACAGGCTGGTAGCTGTATGTCACAGCTGTCCTATGGACACATGGCTACTCTGTCCTTCCTCATCTTCCCAGAAAGCCAGGGAAGGGCTCTAAACTCTCCAAAGTGTCTAAACTCTCCAAAGAGGCTGGACTAATGGTGCTGGTGCTGCTCAGCTCAGTACTGGGGCTAGTCACCCGCCTCCTCCATCTCTAGTGGATATCTCCTCATCTCCCTGTTGTACCATGGGGCAGGGCTATGGACCCCATCGAACAGGTGAGCAAACTGAGGGACAAAGGTGCCAAGCAATTTACCCAAGGCTACACACGCAGTCAGTGTAAGAACAGGGGCGACTACAACCCAGGTCTCAGCTAGTGACCCCCTCTTCCTCTTTTGGGCCCTGATCCTTGGGATCTTAAGCTTGTTCAGACACTTCAGGGGGCAAATGATGTTGGCCCCCACACCTTGGCCTCTGTGTGGGGTCTTTTACCTGTATATCCTCTTGAGGCCTGGCACGGAGGCAATGCAGAGGATCCTGGCTGAGCAGACGGCGATGCAGGCCTCGACTGTGGGTTCCTTCTTGATGCTGAGGAGGCAGACCTGCCCCACGTAGCCATCGCTGTTGCACACCCACACCTCAAAGGCGCTCTCGGGGCCGCTGTGGCTGGGGGAGGCGCAGGAGAACTGAGACACGGAAGAGCCAGATTAGATCAGAAATGGACTGAAAGGAGATTCGTGAGCGCCTCAGCATGGAAAAGCAGCAAGGGAGGGTGATGCTGAATAAAAACAGCCTCTCTTCCTTCCCCGGGTTCACCCCAAATTATGCCTGGGGGGTCACTGCAGTCACCCTAGAATGCAGCCACCTCTGGGGTGGAACATAAACAACTATATCACGTCCCCTCAAACACTGCACAGAGGTTTGGGACAAGGAGTGCAGAGAAATGCAGCATCCGTTTGGAAGTGCAAGGGGGAGCTTGGCTGGGACCCCACAGCTAGCACTCCTATGCTGCACAGACTCTTTAATGACCAGAAGAAATAAGGACCAGGGTTTGTCTCTCAGCCCAAACATGGTGATAGCCTGATTGGACACCTCTGGGGAGCACCATGCCTGCTAGTGGCAAGCTGCCACTTATCCTGACTCTAGGCCAGTGATTCTCAACCAGGACACCACGGCACCTGGGCTGCCTTGAGAGCCTTTCAGGGGTGCTGCGGGACACCACGCAATGTTATCACGGTTATATGTGCAAACATGATTCACCAGATTTCAAACAGAAATCCATGGTTGTAGTCTTTCTGAGTTCTTTGCAACGGGAAAATTGCCCCATTATTTTTCTATAGTCAAAAAGAGAGTGAAGACTAAGAGCTGGTATTTTCTGAGGGGTGCTGCGAGTCTAACCACGGGCACCGTGAGTCTATCCAGGGGTGTTTTGAGTCTAAAAAGGTTGAGAACCACTGCTTTAGGCAAAGGAAACCTGCTCTCAGCAGCCCATCCTCAGCTGTGGTATTTCAGACACTGGAGGGGACAGGGCCACAGTCCAACTGAGCTGCTAACTCCTAGAGATCCCACCACAAGACCAGACAGGGCCTGGGGGAAGGAAAGCCCAGGGGCCAACATACCTGCATCCCACTGCGTGTCTTCATGATGGGAATTGCCTTCAGGAACTCAGGGTCCAGGCAGTTTTTGTTGGAAGCTGGATGGGAAGAAGAGAGACACTATCAGGGAGGCTGCGGATATAACAGTGATGATGTCCCCGTGCAGCCACCTCCCCTGTGCCAGAAAGCCTGGCAAGCCAAATAAACTAGGACCAATGCTGACATGCAGCCATCTCTGGGGTGGAATGCAGGAGCTGCTTAACAGCACGCAGCAACACTGAACAAAACTGTAGGGTTGGAGACTACTGCGCTGAAACTACAGGAACGAGGTGGGTGGAATATGCTTTATCGGGCTGGTATCTGGTCAAAGCACAAAGGAAAACAGATCTTCAAGAACCTGTCAATCGTAAACTGACCCCCACACCATGCTGGGGCTGTGGTTTCGTACAGACTCAGGATGCAGGACTCCACCTTCTGGACCATAAAGAAGTAAGGCTGGAAGGGAGCTCCAGAGGTCACAGCTAGTCCAACCCCTTGCCTGAAGCAGGGTCAGCCCTATCCAAACCACCCCTGACAAATCCACAATATAAACCCTTCATACAGTCAACTACATAAAACACAAGACATCACACCCAAACCTGCCACAGGTAAAGCAGGGGCACCACGGCAGCTAATGTCCTGCACCTGTAAAAGGTTGTTAATATATGCTCAAGAGATCCCAAGTAGAAGCCATACTCCACACTATAGAGGAAGGCAACCCACTCCCCCCGAGTCTGTACTAGTCTGACCATGGGGTAAAATTCCTTCCTGACCCCAAATGTGGTATTGGTCTGACCTTGAGCAGAGGAGCAAGACCCTCTAGCTAGGATCCTCCAGGTTTGAGTCCCAGCAGGAGCACTGGTACACCTCAGCCAAAATCCCCAGCACTGGCTGCAGCCAGCACCAATGCTTCTGAGGGAGGCTTAAAAACACCCTGACACTTGCACCCGACAGTGGACGGGGTGGGCAGGGGCCATTAGCAAAGACCACAAGCCTGGGAAATACTCACAGCAGAACACAGGCATAGACCATCCCCAACCAGTGGCTGTCCAACCTCTTCCTGACCACCTCTGGTGATGGAGAGTCCACCCTTCCCTAGATGTCTATTCTGCCGCCTCACTATTCTCACAGCAAAGCAGCATTTTTTCCGGATATCCAATCTGAACTTACTTTGCTGCAGCTTTAAGCCACTGGTTTGCATCCTGCTCTCTGGAGCAAGAGAGAAAAGGTGCTTTCCCTCTTCTTTATGGCAGCCCTTGAGGTATTTGAAGACTGATACCATGTCCCATCCTGAATGCCTTTTCCACGTGCTGAGCATGCCTAGCTCCTTGTACAAATTGCTGACTTAAAATCAACACCCTCATGGTACCCTGGCTCCAAATCCCAATCACTGCAGCTTTCTACTGGGGCTTTCCTCAGGGGCCTCCCATCTAGATACTGACCCAACCAAGCCCTGCCTAGCTGACTCAGAGCCAAGAAAGTGCTGATTCTTACAACCAACACCCTCATGGCACCTATGATCCAATTCCCAACAGGACCCTTCCCACCGGCAGCCCTGGACCACTTGGCCAGCCCCTGCTCACCCAGCTTCTTCTTGGCATCCTCAAAAGCCTGTTCGAAGCTGTGCCGAGCATCGGGGTTGGGGAACTCGAAGACAAAGGACTCGGTGCCGTCAGCCTTGGTGGTGGTGAGCTCTACTTTGTTGGGTGGGAAGGACATGCTGAAGGACAGGGACTGCTTCTCGGCCAGCTCCCGGTGGATGGCAGCCATCAGGTCCTTGATCACGTCGTCCAGGCTCTGTGGACAAGAGCAAGAAGGATTTTTTAACCCTCACAGCACTGGACTGGAAATGGAGAGACCTGGGGTCTGCCACTGCCACCCTGTGCAAGCCTGGGCAAGTCATTTAATTCTCTATGGCTTGTTTGCATGGGGATACTCAGGAAAATGAATTTGGATTAACTAAAAGGGTGGAGGAATTGAACTGCATTTATAGCAGGTTACTTTAGGGCCCTGCTACATGTTCAAATTAAAGCTGGGTAGAAATCAGCTCTAGAGTTTTGAAACATTTTCAAGTGCTAACTTTATAGCTGGTCAGCTCTTATTCTAGCTGGAGAGTCATTTTTATCATGTGAGAGTTACTTTGCACATGTGGCTCATCTAACTTTAAGCATTTAATTGTGTGATAATTACTTTACATATGTGGCCAGTCGAAATTTATTGTGTGATTCACCAGTTAATTGTGTAATATTGTGTAATATATGTAATGCATAGCAAGGGACTTAGAATAAGAGCGCCCATACACAGATTTAAAGGGATTTAATTAACTCACCTTGTAAGTCAATTCGGATTAGTTTTCCACGTGGACAAGCCACTGAATCTCTATCCGTAATGCGGGGCTGACAAGCCTCTGGGGGTTGGGAGCCCGGGCCTGTACCAGACTTGTGTGGCTGGCAGAGAGGGAGCTTTTGGTAGGGAGCTCAGGATGGGAAAATGCTGGGCACAAGTATGTGTATCTGGGGCAGACTGTCTCTGGTGAAGGCAGCCTTACCAGGCCTGAAGAAGGTTAATTTACAGCTGTGGCAGGGGGCTCCTTACCTGGTGGGGGAAGCTGAGAGTCTCGGAGAGCTTGCTGACTTGGCCCAGCGTGCTCAGGTCCTCGTCCAGGCGGCAGATGGTTTTCTGGATGCTCTCGCGGTTGGTGGACTGGGAGGCCCCTGCAGATAGAATAGCAGGGTGGGTCAAGGCTGATGGAGCAAGGCGGGTAGACAAGGGTACCAGGCCAGCACTGCGCTGCATGGGGCTCTGGATGCAGGCAGAGCTGTCCTAGGACCCCCTGCCCCCTGGATTCTCTACTGCCCTGTGAAGGTCACTGCCCCCGGGCTCAGAGCAGGACCAGCCCGGACAGTACCCTGGGGTCTCTTCTCAGGCCCTGCCCCTCACTGGATCCCCACTCCCAGAGGGTTAACGGGCTCCCAAGAAGAGATGCCAAGCTAGTGCCCTGCAGCCTGACTCCCTCCCAGCCTCGCACACTCAGCACTTGCAGAGCCTGTCCACACCTGCAGCAAGCTAGACCTCCTTGAGGTCAGCACTGCCTGCCATGCACCCAGCATCTCCCATGTGGCAGAGTCCCTGACAGACTGGCGAACCCCACAGCTCTGAGTTATACCCAAGTCAGGAGGCTCTATCCACCGACTGGGCATGTGGGGGGCCGTGTGTGTGTGTGTGCATGTCTGAATGTGTATGCACAGATGAGCATGTATGTGCATGTGCATACGTGAGGATGTGTGTGAGCTCTAGCTTGCAGATGCTGGCACATAAGCCCTAAACTTTTGTCAATCCGTGAATCTCCCGGCTGGGAGCTGTTGCCCCATCTGGCACTGAAGGATTAGCTGAATCTGGATGTGGAGCCTCGGTCTTAGATGGATGAGCCAGGTTCATGAAGTCCCTTGCTCTCCCCTTCCACCCATGCTGGGAGGACCCTCCAATGCAAAGGCAGCTGTTATTTGAGTTGAGGGAGACTCACCAGCAGTTGGAGGCAGTACAGACACTATGATGCAGTTGGGCTGCTCTGAGTCCCTCTGGCAGATGGCAATGGGACACATACACAGCTCCTATACTACAGTATTTAAATCCAGACCTGAGTAAGTCGCTTGTAAGGGACCCCCATGAAGCAGGCTATTAGCAGAGCCCCAAACCCCAGCAGAACCTGCATCTCGGCAGCAATATAGAGCCGGTTGCTTTAGCTTGAGAGGGGAAGGAGCCTGAATTGAGTCGTGGTTGTTTCCCTTGCCCTTCACTGGAAGGCGGCAACCTGGGGACTGAGCCTCAGTTGAAGCCCGCGGGTGCGACAAGGGCTAGGCAAGAACGCAGCACAGACCTTTCACAACGTCCACGTCCTCCAGGGGCAGCTTCCAGAGCAGCTTGTACTTGCTGGCAGTGTCTATGACGCTGGCTGCCGTGTAGCTGAAAGAGAAGGAAGAGAAGGAGCTATCACCTGGGGTGCGGGCATGAGCGAGAGCGCTAGGGGGCAAACTCGGCAAGGCAAAGAGAGCGGGAACTGAAATCATAAGCAGAGTCAGCTGGGCCTGCCTGGCCCAGACCAAGCCAGTGTCCAGGGTCCCCGCTCTCAAGCCCATCTCTTGCCTCTCTGCCTGAACACTGAGACTGCACCGGGGGTCTGCCGCCGGGATGTGGAGCAGGCCTGACCTTAGCCTTCGGGATGCCCCGCCTGTCCCCCACCCAGTGCCGTGATTCCCCTCTCATGGATCCAGAGCAACAGACTTCCACCTTCAGCTTCCTCTGTGCAAAAATGAAGTTTATTTTCTACCTATTACCATCTTTAATGTTCCCTGAGCCTGAGGAAGGGTGCATGTGCCCGAAAGCTTGCAGAAAAAGATTTTTTTTTTGTAATTTCTTAGTTGGTTTAATAAAAGGTGCTATCTCTGAACCAAGCGTTTTAGAGAGTTTTGCATTTCTTTTTGTCCCAGACCAACACGGCTACCAAATACATCTGAGATCCCCCTCTTTACACCTCCAACCACCCTACTCTGCTCTGCCTGAGAGGGGCCCCAGCCCTGGCCCTAGCCCCCCTGATGTTGTAGCCCCCATCCCATCCCAGATGGGTCTGTATAGGCCCCATAGGACAGTACTGCAGGGAGGGTGATGGAAGGGGGTGGGGTTGGTGAGCAGCACTGCTTGTGAGTAGTAATGGGGAATGAGGGAGGGGGGGAGGAGGAGGAGAGATTGGCATAGTCCAGCTGGGCATGGTGGCCTGATGCTATGCAGTACTGAGCATTTGCAGTCATGGGCAGAGATGGAGGGAGGGGGCATCTCTGCCACCCCAAAAACCACTGCAGCACTGCACCCCCTTCTCTCCCAGCCCTCATGAACTTGCTAGGTTTTCCATGCCCTGTGATGGTGCTGGGGCTCGAAGGCCTAGCAGGGACCATCTACCAGTCTTCCATTGCACCACAGGGAAGGGGTGGTTTCTGCCAGGGCAACAGAAATGAAATGACTTCCCAAGCCATGAGACAGCATGCTGGGGGAGGAAGGACAGCATGAGCACACAAACGTGCATGTGTATGCGGGTACCAGGTATAGAAGCACAGGACTGGAAGTGGCCTTCTGGGCTGTTAAGTCCATTCCCCTATGTTCACAGGCAGAAATTTTACCCAAGAGATCCCCCCCAAGTCGCTGCTTCAAATGCATGCCGAAGGCACAAACCCATAGTGCAGCTCTGCATGGTGCTGAGGGAGCACCCGTGAGCTGGAATTGCAGCTACATGAAATGGGCCAACGGGGTCAGCAGGGGTGACCAGGACCTTCCCGGGTTTGAGGTGTCCCTTCCTGAGTCTGGAATGATGGTTGGAAAAGTGGGTGGAACAAAATAGGATGCAGTTCAATAAGGACAAGTGCAAGGTGCTGCACCTGGGGAGAAGGAACCACCAGCACGCCTCCAGGCTGGGGGAGGACCCTCTCAGCAGCATCGCAGCGGAAAGGGATCTCGGAGTGATAGCTGACTCCAAGATGAACATGAGTTGTCAATGTGACGAAGTGATCAGTAAAGCTAATTGCACTTTATCATGCATTAGTAGGTGCATGACAAACAGGTCCAGGGAGGCAATACTTCCCCTCGATGTGGCATTTATGGTAAGGGTTGCCAAAATCTGGAATCAGCTTCCAAGGGAGGTGGTGCTCTCCCCTACCTTGGGGGTCTTTAAGAGGAGGCTGGACAGGCACCTGGCTGGGGTCGTCTGACCCTAGCGCTCTTTCCTGCCCAGGGCAGGGGGTCGGACTTGATGAGCTGCCAAGGTCCCTTCTGAACCAAATATCTATGAATCCATGACCCCCACAATTCAGAGTTAGAGCCAGTGCTGCTCCAGGATGATGGCCGGGGACGGGGAAACCCGCTGTCTGTGGGTACATGTACGGTTCGTCACCCTGCAAGCAGAGCACTGAGCCCCTGCCCCATATCCCATCTCACAGCCCCATGGCAGGAAGGATGTAGGGGACTGGAGACCAGCCCCAGCAGGAGAGACACCCCGTGCCCCACAGGCTGACAGCCGCTGTACTCACAGGCTCATGGAGCTGCGCCGCAGGGACCCCGACTTGCGCTTCAGCGTGGTGCAAACCAGCAGGTCCGTGAAGAGGAAGAGCGAGCGGTCCTTCTTCCCACCCACCGCCTTCTGCAGGAGAGAGGACAGGGGAGGAAGCAGGCGGGGAGATTAATGCAGGGGTCACAACGTTAAAAGAAAAACGGTGGCTCATTGAAAGGCCAAAGAGGTCTTTTCTCCCTACATGTCAGGGCGAACTGTCTGTGACGGGGAGGTGGGTTTTCCAGCCAAACTTCCCAACATTTACTTCTCTCCAGAGAACCGGGCCACAGGCGAGAGCCAGTTTACAAAGGCCTGGCCAGGAGCAAGCCCATCTCAGGCTTCTTTCCTCGACATAACGTATGTCTGCCCCACTGTCTCTTTTGTTGGCCAAGCTACAATCTCCCAGGCCTAATCCTTTGCTCAGTTCCTGTGCAGACCTTGTCCCGGGCTCACTTTCCCAGTGCCTGCAGTGGGGATTCAGCTGGAGTGAGAAGTTACTAATAAAGCAGCTGCCTTTCTACAGGTGTGGGCTTGACACCTGTCCTGGGCGTATTTCCACAGGGAAGGAGAAGCTGTTGGGCTGACAGTCAATACACAAAGCTAGGACGAGGTCGAGCCCTGCCCCTTGTATCCCACTGCTCAGCTGCAAGTCGCATATAATTGGCCACTCAGCATAGGCTAAAGCCGGCCCAGAGGGATGGTCCAAGTGATATTCCCACCAAGGGTAGCAAACAAGCATGGGAAGAGGCCTATTTTCAGCCCTAGGTCAGGCTCACAGCTGTCGACTCTAAAGTCCTGGCTCCCAACTCCAACCTGAGGTCTTCCAAGCCGTGCGTGCAAGCTGAGCACCTTACAGGATCAAAGCAGGGAATGAGGGGCTTGGAAGAGGTCACCGCAAGACAGCAAAGGGCTGGCACAATTAGCACATCCTCAATGTCCCCAAACTTGACCTGGGGGCAAAGGATTAGCTCAGTGCAGCCTTGCTGTCTGTGAAGGAGTGGCCCAGCTCAATGTCCAGGGCATCTGGGTGCACAGGCCAGCAGACGGGCAAGACCATCCATGCCCACCACGACCTGAAGTACATTTGTGGCATCACAGAGATGCCCCTTCTGTGGCATCGCCATGAAGGATTGGGTCCATGGGGCACCCAGCTCTGCACTGCTGATCAGGCTGATGGCTGAAGCTCCCTGATCCTGACATGATTAAGCTGCGGGTGAAAAACTGCTTTCCACAGCAAAAGCCCAAGACACGGCAGAAGCTGGCTGTGCGAGGCGATCCCTTGGATGGTAAGCTGTGCGGGCCACTGACTTGCCTTCCTAGGGGTCTGTACTCAGTATGTAGCCCCAACCTGAGCCGGGTGATACTGAAATGTAGGTGAACACCAACAGCCGCAGTAGCTCGTGTGATGGAAAAGACCTCACATCTAGCCCTTCCCACGGGCAGGGTTGCTCCATGGCCTCTCGCTGGATTTGCAAAAGCATGACAAATACATGAGATTCCCAGGAATGAGGATCCCTTTGAGAGCAGTGACCTGGCATCTAACTCTGTTTGCAACAAGCCTGGCTCTCCTCCCATTCCCCCAAGCCAATACAATTTGCGTGTTGGTCTGAATAAACTGATGTCCTTCCCGTTTCTCCAGCTACTGTCTTCTCTTTGATTTCCAGGGATGAGCTCCCATGATTTGGCCAGAGGAGCCTGGGAGAACAAATATGCGCACGGGCAAAAACACTCGGCTCGCTCTCCCTGGCAAATCCCAGCAAACTTTGCTCCGAGTTGGAGGAGCGAAGCAAACGTCACGGTGAACACGGACTTATTTATTTCGAGCAGTGCCGGCGGACGGGTGTTTTGGCTGCCATGGAAACACCCCGAGGAACATCTGATTGGGGAATTTAAGAGCAATCTTTCCTTTCTCTCCTCTGAAAAGCCACGGTTCTCCCCACGCAAGGGAGAGAAAGAAGCAGAGGCTCGGCTATTATTTCTTTTAAGTGGCCGAGCGTGTGGGGTGGTTGCACAGCTCTTTGAGAGGACAATGTTCCTCCAGCAAACTGAATTCAGAGAGAGGCAGGAGATGGAGAAAGTCAATTGATCGCTCCACGACTACCCCCGGGTCATTAGGATATGAGTCATGGAGTTTAAGGCCAGAAGTGATCATAAGCTCATGTAGACTGACCACCTCTGGTCCTTACGCCTCAATCGGGGACCCAACACCAAGCCCAGCAACTTGTGCTTTCCAGGAAAGCTGCTTTGAGTGCTTTGTCTAGTTGACTTTCCAGCATGCCCAGTGGTCCAGCTTCAGCCGCTTTCCTTGGGACACCAGTTCACATTGCAACACCACCCCATGTCCTTCGGGCAGATAATGATTATCTGGGAGGAGCTTAAGGCTTGCTAGAAGTCCCTAGTCAATGCTTTGCCCCTGGAAATGGATTTCCAGGGTTTCAGGCAACTTTTGATATCACTTATCCATCTAGAAGTGGTCTGCAAAGGGTGAAGTCCCGGCTCACGGCCGTTACAAGCATGTTATAGACAGGAGCAGCGTGCCTTATAGCCGATTATCAGCACATCAGGAGAAGGGGTTATAAGTCGTGGCCACAAAAAGACAACTGGCTGAATGAATCAGAGGCTGGAAGATCAGAAGAGTTTGGCTGGTCTGATCTCTTGCAGAGCGCAGGCCACAGATCTTCAGCTAATAATGCCTATGTCAAGCCCACGACGCCTGTTTGGGCTATGGCAGATCTTTTATAAAGGCAGCCAGTCGCGGTTGACTTCAAAGAATAGACACCCCACCGTGTCTCCCAGTGAGCTGCTCTCATGTAAACTCTGCTCTGGGCTGGACTCGACAATAAATTAAAGCAACTGATTTGCTACGCAGCACCCTGTGTGTGGTGTGACTGCTTTTTCTGGTTGGAAGTCAAGGCGTCATTTGAAGCAGTGTCAGACAGGACACCGTTGGGCAATCTGACTCCCGTCAAAGTCATGGGCACATGGGACCCAGGGCTGGAAGGGACCAGGGGTCTTGAGATCAGTCTCTCATTACTGCAGGAAACCGCATCAGAAAATCATGTTCACAAAGAGGTCCCGTTCCATTTCCAAACCAGTTACGCTCATGCCTTCGCTACTCCAACCAGAAAGTTGTTCTAGCAACT
>NW_005842286.1:1290193-1305758 GCF_000455745.1 Alligator sinensis
ATTTCCAGCTTCGAATTATCCACAGGCAGTTTACACTCCTTTGTTCTTGTGCTAACACTGCCCTTTAGCTCAGTTCACCCCTGCTGTAAATACAAACACCAACTGGATGCCAAGCCAAATCAATGAAATCTCTCCTAGGACCACCCACCCCAATGCCAGGATGCCAACTGGACAGCACGCTCGACTTGGCTCTTCATGTCCCATCCTTGTCCAGCCATCCCAGGAGGGGACCAGGAACCAAAATACGTGAATGGCACTGATACTGCTAGAAACCAGCCCCTGTAACAGAAATACCAGGGAGACTGCTAGGAGCCCTCCACCCCTGAATGAGGAGAGATGCTGCCATTGCCTTTGTCCTCGCTGTGCCTGTTCTGGAGCTGAACAAAGCCCTGGCTTTCTGCAAGGTTATTGAGCAGGCCCCAAGTTGGGAGAGGGAGTGCACTGCACAGAGAAGCTCATCAAAAGCCGACGCACAAAGCTGGTGTTTTCCAGGGGGTCCGCTCTCACCTCAAACTCAACAAAGGCCTTGTGACTGCTATTCAAGCTCTGCACAAAGCACTGCAGGGCAGGCATGACGCATGGGCTGGGGTTTCCCCGAAGACATCTCCCACTGGAGCCTGTGTTTAGCTTTCCTCTCTGCAGGCACCGCAGCTCAGAGCGGCAATTTCTGAGAGGTGCAGGAGCCCCGTGGCCACCCACTTCCACGAGGGGTGAAGGGGGCACGCGAGTTAGACCGAGGACGCTGCTCTTACCACTTCTATCACCATCTCCTGGCGCAGGAACTTCCGCAGAGGGGCCTGAAGCTGAAATGACAGAAACAAGAGAGTCCTGAGGGGTGCCGCAGGCTCCGTCGGGGTCAGGGATGACCCCATAGCTAGCACCACAATGCATACGAGGCCTTGGCCATGAACGTATCCAGGGCCAATTCAGGATTGCACAGGGACGGCGCCTTCTGCCAGAGGCTTCCAAGAGCCTCACACTGGGGATTTAATCATCGTCTCTGGGCTAGGTGCATGGAGCCCAAACTATGGGGGTGAGGGGAGAGGAGCACCAGAAGTGGGTTGTGTGGGGAAGAGAAGCCAGGTGATACGGAGGCTGCCCTGACACCAACAAAGCCAGAGTTTTTAGGGAGACTCTAAGGAAACCAGCTCCATGTTCGCTTGCCCAGAAGCCAGACAAACTAACTCTGGGTGTACAATAATCCTTTACGCGCTGCTGGTAGGTATTCATGAAATTCAGATTTTGGGGGCTCTGGTTTGGCCCAGTAGGGAATTAGATAGCAGCTGGGATGTCCCAGTCAAGACCCACAACAGGCCCAAGGCACGGGTGTACTCCAGTTGGAGTTTCTTGTGCCCCATCTCATTGCCCCAGGGCAATGGAGAGAGCAAAGGAGCTCAGGGTTCCCGTACCAAAGCCCAGTCTTGAGCCCACATCGGAGCCCACTGAGCCAAGTCTAAATCCTCAACCAGGCTGTTCAGCAAGAAGCAACTCACACCCCCAAACTGGCTTCCCTACCCAAAGGACGTGGTAGTCTTGGGTTGGCAGAGACTGTCGCATACGTACGTCCTCCATCCCTTCAATGTGGGACTCGATCTCTTGTACTATTCTGGCATTCCTCTCTACTTCCTCGGCACTCTTCATGCCTTTGTTGATCCTCTCGGCCACTTGCTTGATGTTCCTTTGGGCGTCTATTAGGAAGGGGTAGTCGGGGTGGTCCTCGGGCGTGTGCTTCAGGAGGTCCTAGTGAAAAAACACCAGGAGAGGTTACTGTGAGGTACACAATGCACTGCACTGAGCCAGACACAACCCCGGGGACCTGTCCCATCCCAGAGATCCTATGCGGTTATCGATGCTATCCAGCTTAAGCTGTCATGTGGAACCTGTAGGACCATGTGTTTCTCCCCACTGAGGTCTGAGTAGCCTGTCAGATCCATCCCTTATAGGGTGAGCCATATAAACTCATGAGGTTTCCTTCATCATTGTCTAAATGTAAGCTCCTGTAATCCCTCTGCTGTTGTCCGGGTAATGAGCAGTAAGCTCGTGGGTATTACACTCTGGGAATGCATTACGTCTCCAGTCAGGTGTCATCGACCTGTCATGCTGTGTCTATGATACTGGATTTCTGCAAAGAAAACTGCCTACTGCAACTGCACTAGTTGATCTCTGCCAGCACGAACACTGTTAAACACTTTATGCACTGCTCTTACTGCTAAGAAAACAGGTGTATTTTGATCAGAGGATAATGAATGTGATTCATGACTAAGAAATAGCTTGCACGTAGAGGCTTTTCTTTCACAGATCTCAAAGGAATTTTCCAAGGAGGGCAGGATGATTACCACCAGTTTAGAAATGGGCAAACCAAGGCACAGTGAGATTAAGTGATTTACCGAAGGTCACTCAACAGGCCAGTGGCAGAGCTGGGAGTAGCCCCAAGTGTCCTGTGTCTCAGCCCAGTTCTCGATGGCCCTCTTACTCATGCCAGGCCTGGTGCTGCTATATGCTTGGTACCATATCTCAACTGCACTTCTTGTGCCAATGCTGCAGACAGCCACGTCCCATGTGCACAGCCCGGCAAAGCGTTTTCATCCCCAGTCTCAGGGGTCCCCGAGCTGCCAGCTAGAGTTAGCTGCAAGTCAGGCTCCTTGCAGAGATGGGGCCCGGCTTTTGCATGGACAAGCTGACAGCTGCGATTGCAAAAAAGGAAGCCTTTGAGAAGGCTCGTTGGCTTTACAGTGCATGCAAACCTTTCCGAAGAGCGTGGATTGAGATGCTTTCCATAAGGGTCTCCTACTGGGAGACCAACTCATAGGACGGGTTCAAGCAGGGCTGCATTTGGCCTGCTATTTTCTGCAGCCCATCTATGGGTGGTCATGTGTGTGGCCAGGACTGCTCTCTCTTCCAATCCATGCCACCGATATCTGGATGTGAACACAGAGCCAGGATCCTGCATGCATCCCTTGGTGCTTTACAGACATTTCCACCAGATCAGACAGGAATCTCCATTTTTAACACCAGACCAGTTTTCCCCTTCTAATGTTTACAAAGGGAGATGAAAGTAGGATCCAGCCAGAATGGCATTACCCACCTCTTAAGGGTCGAAAGCAAAGATTTGCACAATGATCTCTGATTGGATCGTCAAAAGATATCGGTAATTAGGGCTCCACAGAACTCACCTGCAACCAATTGCACCACGTTCATTGGCACATGCTTCTCTTCCCCATGGGTTATCACAAGGATCAGTTAATGGCTGAAAATATACTGTGCTATTATGCTGGTGGGAGTGATTGTTTTCATGGTGCTCTCGACTCCAGCAATTTTCAGAATAAACAATGTTGTAGAAGCTCATTTCGTGATTATTCCTAGGCAGGGCATTTTACTTCTGAACATAACAAGGCAATTTGCTTCATTACTGAAGCAGCGGATGGAGTACTTAAAACATTACCAACCAATCGCTTACAGCGCGGTTCCTGTTCTGGCCAAACGATTGTGTCATCAGACGGTAATCAGGTTTGAAAGCAGCTTCTCCTCGGGAGCTGAGCAATTCCTGTTTCCATCTGATACGCTGAAAAAGATCAGCAATGCACCGTTGCTAAGAAATGGGCTGCCTCAAACAGCATGCTGGAAAGATGGGCATTTTGCATTGCGCCGGGCTTTGCAAAAGATGGAGGGTTCAGCGAGTCGCGAGCTCTGCGTCGGTATGTGTGTATCGACTAAAAGCAGCTCAGACCAGCTCGGCGCTGCGGGGCTCTGGAGCCCTTCTCAAGCCCGATGTGTTGTTTTCTGTTTGCCGCGTGGCAGAGTGAAAGCAGAGGTGTGGAGGACTCTCCTCTGAAAGGCAAACGGGTGTTGGTGAAATCATATTGGATCAGCACTTCATTTCTTGTGACTCCCCTGCAGCTCCTACTCTAAGCCCCAGCTTCTGGAGTCATGGGATTGTGTACGAATCTCAGCAGTCTTTTTTTTTTTTAAAGGCAGTTTCTGGCAATAATGATCCTAGATTAGATAAAAGCTTGAAAGTGCAGCCCTTAAGGGTTAAAAAAACACTGGAAGATAAATGCAAAGAATCCCTTTTTAAGTCTCATGATTTTTAAGTCAGGCCTGTGATCTCACGGGACCTGATTTGTGATTTCTGACCTCTTGCGGTTGCCAATCCTGGTTTCACCCTTAGTTCTCATGTTCAAACCCAGCCCAAGGCAAGGGTGATGGCTGGGTCCTTGCTGTCAGAGTTGGGCTGTGTCACCCCAGACACACAGGCAGATATCACCGCAGAGCTCCCATCTCCGGTTCCTGACTCCGTCAGCAGCAGGGTAAAGCTCTCCAAGCTTGTCTGGTACTTGCCGCCTCAAGCTAGTGAAGATTTAAAGGGCTGCCTCTGCCTTGCATCAACCCAGCAAGGTTACCAAGTATGCCATCAGCAGTGTGGCTACTCAAGATTGCACCCTGCATCGAGACGGTGCGGAAGGCATCTAGTTTCCAGGTTGGATCCAATGCCCTACAAGCCCTAAAAGTGCTACTTGACTCAAAGGCACCAATGGCGCTGTGCTGACCCATCTGCATGTTGTCTCCACGGGGCTCGGGCAGCCTGTGGCTGTGTAGATTGTCCCCTGTGCCATCACCCTGGACTTCACGTACGATGAAGGCTTGGGACTGTAATGTGGGAGCTGTGGCTTCGCCTCCTGGCTTCACTTGCTGCCTTGGGTGAGTCACTTCATCGCTCCGTGCCCCATCTGCGAAACGGGGGCAACCCCCTCAAGTCTCTTTGGACCGCACGCTGTTCGGGGCAGGATTCGGTCATTGGGGCTTACAAGTCTCTGATAGGCACTGGTGCTGTCACAAGCAAAACAAGAGGTGAAAGCAGCTTTGCAATCATTGCAGCGACTTGCTAAAGAGCCAGGTGCCAGGAGGGCCTGCTCAGGTGGACTTTGGCTATGGACAGACACAGTGTTAAACCATGCTCATGGGAGAGGGGTATTTTCTACCCAGGGATGTGCATCAGCTGAACCGATGCAACTGTTTCATCTGTTTACTCCTACCCTGGTATAGCAGACAGAGCTAAACCACTGTCACTTTAAACCTGAACAAAACAGCTTAAAAGCTGCCAGTGGTTTAGTTGCTACTTAAAGCAGAATGGAGCAAACAGATGAGACAGCTACAGTGGACCACTTAAAGTGCCTCAACTGCTGGTGTGTCTGCACCCTTTGATACCCTTACCTTAGGCTGATTCCACCTTGAACTGTGCTGCCCAAGAAACTGCCTGGGGAAAGGAGCTGTAGAGCAAATCCAGGCCTTTGTCAAGGACTGTGTGAGGGAGACTGTGATGCTGAGCAGAAGGGACGATGGGTTTTTTGCCAGCTGTCGGGGCATTAGTCATTCCAACTACTTAAAGCTGGCTGGTTGTCTGCCTGGACGCAAATGAAAATGCCAAGGCTGGTGAGTAATGGGAGGTGATTTGGTGCCAGGCGGGGGCATCGGTTGAGTCAGAAAGCATCAAGGCTGGTGACTTGTCGGGGAGGGTGATCTATAGCGGCCGGAGGCTGTATCTCTTGCAGGCTGTCCAGGGAACACGCTGCCACATGGGTCACCAGCTCGCATGCTTTCCATCATGGCTCTGCTTCCCCCAGGAGATCAGTCAGGTTTTCAGGGGGTTCCTAAATTCCCATTTGTGTCCAGCGGGCTCACTGCCAGGGCCAGCTCTGCCCTTCATCCACATGCTCCATCCCTCCTTTCAGCCCTTCCTGTGTAGCCAGGTCTCCCCACGCTCCCTGCATCTCACCAGACTTCCCTTTCAGCCGGTTTGGTTTCTTTTTGCCCTGCTGGAAGGCTGGCCAGGGGTACCAAGGAGCGGGGCAGGTCTCTGGAGAGACACGATCCAGCCTGTCTGCCATGGGCAGAAAGGCTCGGGACTGCTGGCCCTTGGGCTTTCTGAAGGAAGCCAAAACCCGAGTGGCAGTACAGTGGCCTAGAGGTAATGCATGGATGTCTCCTTAACCACCTGTTCTCCCCTGGCTCCTGACTATGTTGAAAGAAGTAGGCAAAGACATCAGGCTTTACCGCTCATTGGTGTTGAGATGCCACGTGCCTCTGCCCAGCCAGCCTACTGTGAAGGACATAAGGTCCAATGCTGTCCGGCGCTGGCACCTCATGGGAGGAGCTGAGCGCTGGCACACTGCAACCAGTGGGAGCTGAGAGCGCTCAGTGGCTGGGAAGGTCCAGTCCTCTCCTATCCTATCCCCTCTCAGTCTTCCCTTCTCCAGGTCAAATGATCCCAGTTCTTCCAACTGGTTCTTACTGGGCGCATCTACATGAGATGTTCACTGCACAGTTGACTAATTAATCGTGCAGTACACATCTCGGCATGTCCATGTGCACCCCTATTAGAGTGCACGAAGCTAATAAACTCCGCAGCAGGGTAATCGTGTAAAATGCGAGTATTACCCTGCTGCGGAGTTTTTCCATGCGCAGCAGTACACGTGTAGACGCTGCCCTGGCTGGGGGGGGCACAAGGTGAGTCAGTGCAGGGTTAGCCAGCAGGCAGCCCTGGCACTGAAGCACCCTCATGCCCAGCCAGCTGCCCCGCAGCATGTGAAGCCAGGGGTAGCAGCCAGCCCAGGACTGCTCCGATGGGGCTGCGTGTGCAATGGGGAGCCTGGCTGGGGCATGAGGGTGCTTCAGCTGCCAGTTAGCCCTGCACTGAAGCA
Organism: Alligator sinensis; assembly: GCF_000455745.1. Classification (NCBI taxonomy): domain Eukaryota; kingdom Metazoa; phylum Chordata; order Crocodylia; family Alligatoridae; genus Alligator; species Alligator sinensis. Next base: position 1,296,892 of record NW_005842286.1, read on the forward strand.
CCCTCGTGCCCCGACCAGCCCCTTCGCAGCACATGGAGCCCCGTCGGAGCAGCCCTGGGCTGGCAGGCTGACCCCCTGGGTCCCCGGCCAGCCTGGACTGCTCTGATGGGGCTCCATGGGCTGCACATGAAAACCTCCAGAGCATTAAGCCCCAGGCTTTATTCATGCACATTAATTGCATGTGTAGATGTGCCCAATTATTACTAGTTATTATTACATCTTTATTGCTATTATCAGCCATCTTTTCCTACCTCTGCTCCCGTCTACAGGTGCATCAATCCAAGTTTAGTCCATACAGTCTTCAGGACAAGAAGCATACATTCATGTGTTAAGGGAGGGTACCTAATGCACTTCTGGATGCTCAAATAAATATCAAATGTCAAATAAATGTTTGCTAGATTTTCTAAATCTCCTTCTCTCAAAACATAGGTACTTCTAGCCTTGGATCTATACTACTCTAAACCTTTTCTTTGAATCACAGAAAATGAGGGTTGGAGGGAACTCAGGAGGTCACATTTAATCCAACACCTTCTCAAAGCAGGACCAGCCCCAACTACATCATCCCAGCCAAGGCTTTGTCTAGCTGGGTCTTAAAAACCTCCAAGGATGGAGATGCCACAACCTCTCTGGGTAACCTGTTCCAGTGCTTCACCACCCCCCTAGTGAGAACAATTTTTGACAGGCTAAATAGCTTGAGCAATCGAGCCTGGTTGCAAACTGTTTTACTCCATAATAACAGCTTGAGGTAGCGATCCGACATGCTGAGAAAGGCAGAGATTTTGGAAAGTGCTGTTTGTGGCATCGAGCCCTGTTGACTGTTTTATATTTCGGCCAAAGAGAGAAAAGATATCTTGCCCCCTAATACTTAACATCTTGTGCGACCTAAGCCTTTCAGCACGGTTATTTTTAAAACCAAAAAAGGGGATAATCCAGAACTCAGGATAAAAAAAAAAAGTGTGGGTTGTTTTTAGTTTTCTGGGTTAGGTGATAAATCAGATTTCACAGTTGGCCTCTAACAACTTTGGGGATCGTACTGGAAAATTACCTGGCTTTTTTTGAGCTAATAAACAGCTTTACTGTCTGCAGGCAACTATTCCAAGTTCTTCCTATTTCTCCAATAATGTCATTGCCGGTTGAGTGAATTATACTACTCCTCAGCTCTGCATAGTGTCTGTGCATTGGCAGCTTCACTAATGCCCCTTGACTTAATTTACTGTGGAAACCTCAGATGTCTGGCTCTGTTCGGGGCATAAAAATAGTAGACGCTTGTGCAGGCGCAATGAGATCATTGCGTTTGCCTGCAAATATTAGCGAGGTAAAGGCAAGGCATGGGAATGTGACTGGCTCAGATTCCTCATTTTCATTAGCAGGCAGCCAGCTACATTGGATCCCTAATTAGGTTAGGGCGACCATGGTATACAGCTGCCTTGGAAGGCACGAGGGCGATGGGTATGCAAATCATCACGGAGAAGAGCCCTGGCATACAAACTGACGGCAGCAGACAGGTAATTACAGAAGGTTAAACAAGAGGCCTCAACGTGCTATAACCTGAATTAAAACTGGCTGCAGTCTTACCCAAAAACCCACAAGCAAAGGAAGTCCAAGGTCATTGCTACTACGGGACAGAAGACCACTTGAGGAAACCGAGGCTGCTCTAGGAAGGGAGTTAGTCTTACTCACGTCACGGAGATGGCATATTAGAAATCCTGCAGCAGCATTGACTCAGTGCCCAAAAATATTTTCAACCGGGGTGCTCCATCTCCAGCCAGCCCAGGGAGCTGTGCCATCCAGTCCTTGGGGGTCCCCACAGGCCAAAAATTTGGCAGCAGGGGAGAGGTGGCTGCTTCCCTACTAGATTAGGACCCAGAGCTGGCGTGGGCCCGACCCAGGCACACAGAAGCTGTCTGGAGGCAGTGTGGGACTCGATTTGGTGGTGCGGGGCTAAGCAGAGGCAGTGCAGGGCCCAGGGAGGCAGTGGGGTCCCTGTTCCTGGGACACGGGGCTGAGGGAGGAGTGTGGGGCCGCCCCATCCAGGTTGGCCAAGGGGGGCAGCATGGCACTAATCCAGCTGGCGGACCACCCCCATGAGGGGTCCAATCTGGTCCATGGCACCAAAAGGTTCAGCACCACCATCTCAAACTGCTGTGGGGATGTTGCTGTGCTTCCCCCAATAAGAGACGGTGCAGCACGTCAAGTGCGGAAATGTGAAATGCTCTCCAGCTGCGTTGGAGCCGCAGTGCTGGGCTTTCTCCTCCAGTGCAAATGCTTGCTGTGCCATGCCAGCAGTCCCGGATGTGGCAGGGGCTAGTCCCATGATGCACGTGTGTTTAGAGTGGAGTCACGCCGTCTGCAGACTTGGGCCCCGGCCTGCTGAAAAGGCAAAAGATGGGCTGAAGCGTTCTGCAGCTGAATGCAGGACTCCGGCTGCTGAATCGCTGCTCCTGCTGGGTAAAACCAGACTCAAACTCCCCAACACCACGAGACCGGGCTGGAACAGCACAGGGGTGGGTAGAGCTGGGGATACCCACAGGACCCTGGGAGTCTGGGCAGTAAAGAGAAGCTTGCACAGAGCCTGCCTGCAGTGGGAGGGAGTGCTTGCTGAGCACGCCTCTCTGAGCGCTAACAGGAAACCTGCGCTCTGTAGCTAAGGGGAAGAAGTTCCCCTTGTGCACTGAAAGGGCCATGGGCATGTCCGGGATGTCGAGAGCAAGGGCAAACACTGGGCAGGAACAATACTCTTGGCTCATGCAGGGGGTATGAAATTGCTGAGAAACCTTCAGCTGAGGCTGGCACTGCATTAGATTAGCAATCGCTGTGCTGGGCGGCTGTACGCTGTGAGGAATGGTGGGGCTGGAGGACAGGGTAGAAGAGAGTCCTGCTAGATGTGTGCATGTGGATCTCATCAGCTGCTCAGGGGAAATGACAAGGAAGCGGGGTGAGGGGGGTTCTCATGAACTGGGGACAGCGCCTTGGAGTCAGGAGAAGCCATGCGAGGTGCAAGCCAGTGCTTGGTTAAAGCCGAGCGTCTCCAGTCTCTGCCTCGTTCCTTCTTCTTCCCCATTCTCTCGGTGCCGTGGTTCTGTCTCATTCGTCCTTCCTCCCCGATTCCTTCTGCCTCTCCATTCCTGTCTATGGGCTCAGCAAAGAGAGGATGCAGAAGGACCAAAACAACTGCCCGGCGCGGAGACTTTGTGCCTCGATATCAGGCAAGTCACAAAAAATGTCCCTCCCCAGCAGGCTAATGCCATTCTTGTCCTGCAGGCTGAGTAAGGGCTGTTTCCTAGAAATTGCTCCAATGCACTTCCCCTGAACCAGGTGCATGAGGCATCTGGGGAATGTAGCTCATAACAACACCAGGCAGCTGGGGGGTCTGCTCACATCATCTCTCCAGGCCTGGCTGTTTCCTTTCAGTGGCTCCAGACACAGTAAAAGCCCATTCAGGAAGCTGTCACCGTTGTGGATGAGAAAGATGTTTGGCTGTAAAACCTGGGCTGCCTGACGCATGTTGTAGCTTGGCCTCCTGAAGCATTTTCCAAATGTTGCTTCATGCCACCCATGCAAGGCAGGAAAGACGATGCATTAATGTTCCTCCTTCATCAACAAGTAATATCAGCCCAATGAGGTGAAGGGACTTGGCCAAGGTCATGAGTAAGAATAACGGACCCCACAGTCTTCATAAACCTCCTGCCAGCTGTCTATCAGCAGGCAATTATTCCAGCTTTCCATTGTAACTGTTCTCTCCAGACTCATCATTCCCATCTCAGCTGTTCTCCACAAGCCTTTTAACATTTCCATCAGGCCAATGAGTGATTGGGGTGGCTCAGGTTTAGCGACCCAGCTTCGAAGCAACTTGATGAGTCTTGATTTCCAGAACCTGCTCAGCATCGACCCTCTGAAATTGGGGCCCATTGAAGGGGGCTTAAGTTAGACCCCCACAAAAGGACCAATCAATCATTTTGGGAAACCCTGGCCCAGCCTCTGGGTGTTCACAGATTTAATTATATGGGAAGAACAAGTTAACAGGGATATGGTGTCTAGCAATTTTCTGTTAGCTGCAGACTCCAGCCTCAGCGACTTCCACAGGGCCGAGTCCTTGGCTTGTTAGTTAATTTGTAAGCACGATCGTAGAAGAGAATCATGGAGCCAAAAAGCCCCAGGGCTGGAAGGGTCCTTGTTCAGTCCAACCCCTGCACAAAGGCAGGATGTGCTGTTCCTAACCCATCCCAGACATGCCACGTGTACACATGGCTTTTATCACTGTATGCACTGGCCCCCTACTCTAGCTCCGTGTGCAAGGGTTGACTGGGGCACAGGCGGTCAGTACGAGTGGGTCGCACTAGGTCAGTGGTTTACCGGTGTGGATGCTGGGTGTCAGCTCTAGTCCAAGGGCTGAGTTAAAACTGCAGTCAGGGAACCAATTGACCCAGGCCTGGAGGTTCAAGAAAGGAAGAGGAGCAAGCAGAAGCAGGCAGGAGGGTCGAAGCCAGAAGATCAGAGCTCGGAGTCAGGTTTAGGAGATCCAAGCAGGCCAGAGGCACAGCAAAACCATCTACTGCCCAGATAGCTTGCCGCTGTCTGTCCTAGTTTATACAAGCCAGGGTGAGCAGGGCCTTCTCCTGAGGAATGACTCTTCCCAATCCCCTTGATTCCCTCCAGCTGCAGCATGGGACCTACCCTGGCTGGGCCTCCATTCATTACACCACATATCTCTGAACTTCAGGGAAGTTTAGGACCCAGATCCTAATTCAACCAACTCAGCTCTGGTCTGAGAAATAAAAGCTCAGGTCCGAGTTACAGCAGCACTGGCCTGTGTCATCAGGAGAATAGGAAGGTCACTTGACCAATGCACTTGCTGCTTGGCCATGCCAGCCAACATGCCTCTACAAACAAGCCAAGGGGTTTTGCATGTAGAAGGGTTATCACTACAGCTGTGACATGTGCAAAGCTACTGATAAAGAGAAGTTTGGCTTGTCTGCCACATTTGCAGTTGCACTGAATGTAGCCACATGGTTTCCACTCCTTGCTCCTTCACCTCCTAGTTCCAATACAGCAAGCAGAGCTGAAAGAAAGAGCTGCTTTGACTGCTGGCAAGCAATGGAAATGCATTCAGTAGCACAGAAACCCAAAATGCACTATTTGGGGTGAATGTCGGGGAGTCTGGGATCCCAGAGTTTGAGCTGGTCACAGCTCTCTCCATGAATTTAGGCTTGTATCACACACACATCACACCTACTTCTGAATGCATATTACTACGTATCATTTATATCACCACAGTGCCCAGCATCCCCAAGCAGCGACCAGAACCCCATGGGGCTCAGTGCTGTAGAAACACAGAGAAAAGGGCATCCTTTATCCTGCAGTCTAAATGGCAGCCTTCCACCACTGCGCAAGTGGTTGTCAACCTTTTCAGACTTGAGGAACTGCTCATTAGACTCAAGTCACTCCGTGGAAAATGCCAGCTCTTTGCTTTCACTTGTTTCTTGACTACAGAAAAATGTGAGAGCAAGTCTTCTGTGGCAAAGAACCGTGGAAGCCCAGAGCAGGGCACACTGTTTGGGACACTCTGGATTCTTATTTGCAACCTCTGGGTTTGTGTTGTGACTCATGCATAGGTGTTTGCACACCTAATAGTGCTAATATTGAGTGGCACCCTGGAGCGCCTGAAAAGGATCTCAGAGCACCCTGGTTGAGCATCACTGCTCTACTCCTTAGCCCCCCTGCTGTGCACTCTCCCACCAGGGTAATATAAAGTGTTAATACCCACCTAGTACTTGACAGTAGGTGCTGTGTGCCCTGCCAGATGGACATCCCAGAGAGAACACAGATTATCTGACTCTGACCTCACACACCCCTCCCTTGTGAACTCAAGGAGAATCCCCACTGGCTGCAGGGTGTATGGCACATGGGACAGGAGCTCAGATTGCACCCAGTGGAGGTCAGCAGTGCACACGCTGGCCAGTATTTCACCACATGCAACCCTGGAAGGAAGCCGCTTGTCCAGTGCAGCTTTCTCCTCACTTCTCCCTCGCTCCAGATGACAGAGATCAAATGCAAGTTTGGACCTACACAAAATAACCCTGCTATGTGACTGGTTTCGGCTGCTACTGCAGACCTCTCAGAGGATGCCTGTAAGACTCTCAGACCTCAGATCTGGCTACCTCCATTAGAAGAGACGTGTTCACAGGTCTCTGTTCAGTGCACTGACGACCAGTGCCAGCCTTGGGTGGTCTCTCTTGGCACGTGTGGCTCACAATGTAGTGCTGTAACATCAGAGCCATGCCAGGCTCCCAGCCCACTCCCTCACCCCCTCTGTAACACAAGACCAGCTGTCTGCTCTGGTACCTGCTGGGTGGATTGTAGCCCAGGCTCCTGGCACAGCTACAGCATGGCTGGCCAGCCTGCCTTAAGAGGCATCCAACCACTGCCCCAAGGTGTCCTGGGCATATTCAGCAACCTTCCTCCCATGCAGACAAAATCAGGTTTCATCAGCCCAAGGTTGAAGACCAAAGGTCAATTTACAGGTGGGTAAAGCCCTGTGCTTTGTCCATATGCATGGAGGGGAGAGGGAGCTACATTGCTCGTAGCCCCTGGCCTGAGCTTTCATAGATTTCATAGACATCAGGGCTGGAAGGGACCTCGGAAGATCATCGAGTCCAGCCCCCTGCCCAAAGGGCAGGAAGTCAGCTGGGGTCATAGGATCCCAGCAAGATAAGCATCCAGTTTCATCCTGAAGGTGTTCAATGAAGGCGCTTGAACCACCTCCGGTGGCAGGCTGTTCCAGACCTTGGGGGCTCGGACAGTAAAGAAGTTCTTCCTTATGTCCAGCCTGAAACGATCTTGAAGCAGTTTGTGACCATTCGACCTCGTCATCCCTTGGGGCGCTCTGGTGAACAAACGTTCCCCCAGATACTGGTGGTCACCCCTGACAAACTTGTAGGTGGCCATCAGATCACCCCTGAGCCTGCGCTTTTTCAGGCTAAAGAGCCCCAGGGCTCTCAGCCTGTCATCGTAGGGTCTGCTTCCCTGACCTCTGATCATGCGCGTGGCTCTTCTCTGGACTCTCTCAAGCTTCTCCACATCCTTTTTGAATTGTGGAGCCCAAAATTGGACACAGTACTCCAGCTGCGGCCTCACTAAGGCCGAGTACAGGGGGAGAATGACGTCCCGGGATTTGCTTGAGAAGCATCTATGGATGCAAGCCAGCGTTTTGGTCGCTTTACTAGCTGCCGCATCGCATTGCAGGCTCATGTTCATCTCGTGGTCAATGATGACCCCCAAGTCTCTTTCTTCCATAGTGCTAGCCAACATAGCACTGCCGAGCCTATAAGGATGCTGCGGGTTTTTTTTCCCCAAGGTGGAGAACCTTGCATTTATTGGCGTTGAACACCATCAGATTCTCGTCCGCCCACTTGCTGAGCCTGTCCAGGTCAGCCTGGATAACCTGCCTGTCTTCTGGTGTGGATGCTTTGCCCCAAAGTTTGGTGTCATCGGCGAACTTGGCCAGTCCGCTTCTGACTCCAGTGTCCACATCATTAATGAAGATGTTGAACAGTACGGGTCCAAGGACAGAGCTTCTTACCTACAAGAGGTGTCAGCGGGGTCGGAGCTCAGCTCCACACCAGAAGATCAAGGCTTGATTCCAGCTATCTTGGAGAGAAAAGGCTGGGGGCGGGGGTGGTCATTGCTTAGCCCCTTCCACATAAATACAGGACATCTCAACCCAAGTGTGAACAAATCCATGGGCAACAGTTCTACCAGCTCTCCTGGACTTCAGGAAATCATGCATCTCACCTTGTCTCCCTGCTGTCCCCTGCATTGCCCCGCTCTCCTGCTTCATGGCATCCCTCCCTGAGCCAAGCAGCCCAGTGGGGACACTGCAATCACAGACATGCCAAGAGTGGCATGCAGCCCTGAAAGAGCTCATCAGTCCTGGCCCCCATCCACCATGGTACCTCGGCCCCGGCCCGCTCACCTTAACCAGCAGCTCATAGCGCGGGATCCGCTGCACAGGCTTGATCATCAGGTCGGACAATGCCTGCTTCTCCTTGTTCTCTCTCATGCTTTGCTGCAAAACACCAGGAGGGGACAGAGGCAGGTCCTTGTTAGGAATGGGGATGAGGAGTGGCAGGGTTTGCCCCTGGATGCCAGTGGATGTCCTGACACCAGGGTCAAGGCCAAGTCTCAACATGACCATTCTGGGGGATGTGAAACTGGTGTCTATTAGGGGCCAGGATAAGAGCAAATATGTGGGCAGATCATCCTCTATCTGTCTCTGAAGCACCTGGTGCTGGTCACTGTCAAAGCCAGGATAGGCCTTGGGTGTGATACAGTCTGACAGCCTCATGTTTGTCTCATCTGAGCACCCCTAGGCAGTGCACAAGAGCCGGGCAGATACCCCAGTCGGCTTACAGGTGCAATCTCATGGGAATGGGCAGGGCTGGCAGACAGTGCCCATCTTCCCTGCTAGGAGGGTGCTCTCTGAGTCCCTCTCCCTTCCCTCCGGGCTCCCTAGTCTGTCTGAATTTGAGCCCACCTGCTCCTTGCCCATGAAGGCATCATGTGGCCCATCATGCATCTCCATGGGGATGCCGAATGAACATGGGCATTTCTACAATCAGGCGAGTTCCAGATGCCGTGCCGCAGAGGGTGAGAGACAGGGAGGGAACTCTTTGTTCAGATACCAGGAGCTGGTGTAAAAGTGCTCCAAAGAATTCATGGAGCAAATGCGGCTGCACAACAGCCAGGGTCTGGAGTGATACTGGCTGGGGTCTGGAGTCACACCAGTTCACACCAGCTGGGGGCTGGAGGGGCACTGCTTCACACCAACTGAGGTCTGGAGTGATGCCATAGCCCTCTCTTTACCTTGG
>NW_005842286.1:1305786-1307231 GCF_000455745.1 Alligator sinensis
AGCTGCTGCTGGGATGGTGACCTACATCCAGGAACTTCATGAAGGCTGGCCTGGCTTCCTTGGCTATCCTCACAGCGTCCTTGGCATTGAGGAAGTTGTCGATGTAGGCCGAATAAATGGTCACCAGGATATCCTTGGAAAACTGTGGGGAGCAAAACAGAGAGAGAGGGCCATGAGGGTGTGCAGGGGCTGGCTGGGAAAGACAAAATGAACCTAAAGCAAAATAACAGTAAAGTATTGCCCAGGGGACATTACAGTGCTGCCAGTGGCTTTTCCTGCTGTAGCACCATCCTCCTTGCTGAGAGCATCCATTCTTTATATAACTCGTGGAGTGCAGACGCCTGGTCGGGAAGGAGGGCAGCTTTCCTGCCGGCCTTCCAGCTGCAAGGCTGGAAACACCGCTGGGAGGGCCCTTTCTTGGCCCTCCTGCTCCCAATCCATTTAGGACGTGCTGGCATGGACAAGACGCCACTGCACAGAGTTAACAGGGGATGTCCTGGGGCGGCTTTTACAATAAAAGCCATGTGCTGATGAGATGGTGGCGGGGGGAAGCCACCAGGCCCCAGACAGGTCTGTGTCCAGACTTCAGTGGCGGAGGGGCAGGCGGTCTGCTCCCACCCAGCCCTTCCAATCCTCTCTCCTTCCAGGCTTAGCACAAGGCAAAAGGAGCGTAGAGAAGAGAAGGAGACCCACTGGGCCAGTGGTTCCTCTCCCTCCTTTATTTGGCTAGGCTGCACCTCTAGGCTTTTCCCAGCCTTTACCTTTCTGTCTGTCTGCAGGCTGCGAGGACCAAGAAAAGAGCATGTATGGGGCAGACCTAAAGCACTTCCTCTGAGGGCTGGTAAGGAGGGAAGGTAGAGGATAGCCTTCCTCAGGGCATGTTGTTTAGTCCCAGCTCCCACCTTACCTTCTAGCCCAACCGCCCCAATTACCAGTCCCCCCAGCTTGCTCCTCGGGGGCAGCCCACCTGTGAAAGCACTCCTGAGCGTCAGGCTGAAAGCCAAGCTCCCTCTAATCCTTGCCTCCCCTGCAGTGCGTTCAGACCCCACCCAGGTTAAAGGACTAAACCCAGGAGGTCTGCCAGCACTTGACTTCTAGCCCAGCTTCTGTCTCTACTGCCCGTTGTCCGTGAGCAGACCCCTTCGAGGAATCAGTCTGCCCACTGCTTGTCTCTCCATCCGTGCTTCGTGTACAACTGCAGCAAGGTAGTGTGCGGATGCAGCAGGGAGACTCAGGTGGCCAAGGAGATGCTCAGGAAGGATCCTAAGTAGTAGCACAGCGTGCAGGAGCGTGAGTCAACAGACTGGACAAATCTGGGCAGGGTGTGGGCTGGTACAATCACCTCACCTGACCTCCAGCTTTACCTTCGTATTGACCCAGGAGCCAGCCGCTACTTCCACTTGGGCTGGTTGCCCATGCAGCAGGACTGCCAAGCTGGGAGCGGA
>NW_005842286.1:1307346-1316403 GCF_000455745.1 Alligator sinensis
TGATGCTATATCATATTGGCTGGAAGACTCCCAAGGACTTTGCTTCTGTGTTTAGCAGATAGCTAATCAAGAACATTGTGAACCATGCATGGACACCCCCTCTCCCCCACCATCCACCTGCTCCTGGTTTCCAACACGGCATCCTTAACCCTCCGTCTTTCTCAAACCCTTACTACTTCTCTTACCAGCCCCTCACAAATCTCATGTGGTTTACCAAGACTGCAACCCCTGGTGTAACAGGAAAGGCTTTTTAAAGGGCCGCTAGGTAACAGGAAGCTTCTGTCACAAGATGCCTGGAGTGCCTCTCTGGCTATCCTGAGCACAGGCGCAGGGATCTGAGTCAAGGACCTGGCTCCTTTTGCTGGCTCTGTCACATGTTTTGTGTATGACGTGGATGAGTCACTTCGGATCAAAGGCTGCCACCCACAAAGTGCACTGGGTCCAGGCAGCAGCATCACCAACACAGTCCTCCCCTGGGCCGAATGGCAAAGGGCATGGGGAGTGGGGGCCCTGGCAAGCATGGGGTACAGGATGGCACAGGTCTGGGTGCCCAGGCAGGGCTGGAGGAGCAGCCGTGTCGGTGACCTTGCTTTGTTGTTGCTGGCTGTGAGTAGATGTGGCTCACAGATTAACAGCTGAGAGCACATCTGGCAGGCAGCTTGCAGCTGTGTTTTTCGCAGCACCCCTGATTTAAGCGGCAGCATTTGCTCAGTCAGGTTTCCAAGGAGCAGGTGGACGAGGAAGAACTGGCTCTTGGAGCTGACACCTTGACAAGGGACAGCAAGATCAATTAGGCAACAGGAGACAGCCATGCCTGGTGCCCCCGATTCAGGCTTTGGGGCTGAGCTGGCACTACGAAGAAGCCAATCTCATTCCCCCCTCCGGTCCCCACGGCAGGACTATCACAATATGGTGGAAGCCAGGCATGGCCCCGGTGATCATCTTGTCTGGCTTCTCACGCTCCACTTGCCGCAGGGCTTCTCCGAAGCACTCCCTGCCTCACATCCAATGCTAGAACCAGAGTCCTTCTGCTAGGAAAACACATCCAAGCTCGATTTAAAAGGATTTCTACTGAGCAGGCGGATGGTCTCCTGTGCTCCAGGAGCTAATCCAAGGGTAATTCTCAGGGTTCAAAATGCACACCTTAGTTCAGATTTGTGCAGCTGCAGCTTCCAGTTGGCGAAGCTCATTGCAGCTTGGTCTATGAGATGGAAGAGACCTTGGGTCAGATTGTCTCCAAAGCAGGCACATCTCGCCTCGGAACAAGTCCGCCTGACCATCCAAACGGGGTGACCGCCTTGGGTTTCTCCTGCTCTCTGTCCAGGCCTTTCAATCTACCGAGTGTTCACCCCACTTGGCCTGTCTAAGGACCCCGCTGACGTCTGTGGAGCGGTCTCACTGCTCACACCAGCACTTGCTGGAGCGAGGCTCGGGCTGACAAGATGAAAAGCCTTGGGTCCCTCACGGCAGCTGTGCTCCCATTCATCTTCCCCTGACAGCCCTCGGCTGTGAGCGGGAGCGAGCGGGCCAGGTCCTATCAATGCTGTGACAAGTGATTAACTCTGCAAAGGTCTTATTGGGGTGACGTGAGGGGGAAGGTCGTGGTCTCGCTCTTGATGGATGATGTGGTTCTGTAATGCACAGAGCAGCCACCCTGCTCCCAGAGGAGAGCCCTCGCCCGCACAGGGGTTCATAGCACGGACCTCAGCTCCTCCGACTGGGCCTGTACTGCGCACCCGCCTGCCACAGCCAGCTAGTCCTGTCCCTTCCAGTCCCAAGCTCTGGAAAATACTTCTGCTGCAGAAAGCATTGCAAGCCCGCAGCAGGGCAGCACGGGAAACCGTAGCACCCGAAACATGTGCAATCTCTGGGTTTATCTTGTGAATCGTGTGTCTGTCTTGGCAAATCTAACAGTGCTAATATTGTGCATCCCAGAGCACCCTGAAAAGGATCTCACGCGCCCCAGTTGAGAACCACTGCCCTGATCCTACAAGGCAGGCGAATATTAGGCTGAATTTTACAAGTGGGGAATCACAGGGAGCTGAGGAGAAGTGAGGGTATAGGACTCAAACAGCAAAAGGAGCCAGAAGGGGACCCCTCACTGAGGCCTGAGACCCACTAAAGTCACTGGGGATACTACCAAATGTGTTTTCTCCTCCTGAGCTAGCCAGCTGCCGCGGGACTGCTCCCTCCCAGCATGAGAGATGGCTGCAGTAGGTCATGCCTGCACCTCCTGATTGCTCAGGTCCTGGAGCCGAGCAGACCTCTGCACCAGCTGGCGAGCCAGTTCCCAGAGCGAGGGGATGGGGGGCAGTTATTTCCTCCCTTGCTCAGAGGCTGCTCCGCTTCACACAGGGTCTGAGCAGGCTGAAGGGGAGGGTGTGTGGTGGGGGTCATTCAGGAGTCTGGCAAAGGGGCACCGAGGTCTCCATCTTGGCTGCAATGTAGTTTTAAACTGGCCCAACTCAGCCACAAGCTGAACTGGCTCCTGGCTGCACCAAGCCCCGAGGCCAGACTCCAAGGGAACGTGGCTGGGACACCAAGCTTGATATCCCCACTCCTGCAAAGGGTGCTGGGAAGGCGGGGAAGGGTCTCTAATGGTGTCCCGATCTGGGACTTGAAGTCTTATTTACATCGCTGCAGGGCGCGTTTCCTCTCCGCTTTGCAGTGACTGCACATGGTCACACCTGAGCAGATCTGGGGTCAAATGCCACCAAGTCATAATGGCAGGGCCAGGAACTCAGTGGTCTTCACCTGGCAGGAATCAGCTGGACTCCGCTGGCTGCAATACAATGAGGTGGTTGGGGCCAAGGTCAAGGAAGGATCATCCCTATCAAAACCTATACAATCCACCATCTAAACTCTGCAGAAGATACCGTCAACCCTGACACACCAGACCTAGCACCTGAACCTGCCACAGGAAAAGCAGGGGAACCACGGCAGCCAGCGTCCTGCTTCTATAAAAGGTTGTTAATATACGCTCGAGAGATCCCATGTAGAGGCCGTGCCCCCCCACAGTCTGACTAATCTAACAATGGGGAAAAATTCCTTCCTGACCCAAAATCTGGTGATTGCTCTCACGCTGAGTGGAGGGGCGAGACCCTGTAGTCAGGATCCTCTGGGTTTGAGTCCCAGCAGGAGCATCTGCACACCTCAAAGGGCAGCCCTTTGCTATCACGTCCCCTCTTAAGTGTCTTTCCTGCAAACTGAGCATGGCTGGCTCCTTCAACCTCTCCTTGTATAACTTGCCTTCCAAGCCCTTGATCATTTGTGTTACCCTCCTCTGGACCCTCTCTAACTTTTCCACATCCTTTTTAAAACGTGGAGCCTAGGACTGCACACAGTGCTCCAGATGAGGCCTCACCAGTGCCAAGTACAGAGGCAATATCCCCTGTCGTGCCTTGCACCTGATGCATCTATGGATGCAGCCCAACACTGCATTCGCCTTTTGTGCGGCTGTGTCACACTGCAGACTCATACCGAGTCTGGGGTCCACCAAGACTCCCAAGTCCTTTTCCACAGTGCTGACGTCCAGCCAAAACATACTCCAATGCATATTTAAAAGTAAGGTTGAGGGCTTTGAAAAATACCTGAGCACCAAAACACACTGTCCATGCTTTCTTGGTCTTACTCAACCTGCATCTCTACCGGCAGCTGGTTTTGGCTTGTCCTAAGCAAGAGCTCAAGAACCAGGAATCCTTCTAGCGAGGGACAAGGCACAGGGACCATGGTCAACATGGCTTTATGGCACTCCCACCCTGGTGCCAATGGTGTCTGGGCAAGTAACCACGCTCCTAGTTTTGCTGCTGTTAGCTTCCCAAGCCGCCTCTCACTTTGTCCACCCTGATCATCCTGGTGACTGTCAAAGCTGCATGATCCTGTCCAAGATCCATGGTCAAGGTTGCCCACTGTCAGGCCGGCTCTATGCCATCGCCCTCAAGCCCTTCCTGTGCCTCCTGAGCAAGTGGATGGCAGTACCGTTGCTCCAAGAGTTGGCCATGAAGGTGGTGCTGTGAGTGTATGCCGACAATGTGCTCCTTGCTGTCCAGGACCTGGGTGACCTGGTGCAGGTGGAGGTCCGCCAGTCCATCTACTCAGTGGCTTCCTCTGCCCGGGGCAACTGGGTGAAGAGATGGTGGATGATGGATGGCAGGTCGGTTCGCTTCCACCGATGCTCCAGGGCATCTGCTGCAGTGTGGGCTCGCTGCTCTACTTGGGGTATACCTATCCCCCAGAAACCCCTCCTCCACCAGCTGGAGGTCAGGGTGTCTGAGTGGCTTCACACATGGGTGGGCCTGCTGCAGTGTCCTCTTCCTTTGTGGGAGGGTAGTGGTCATCAACCAACTGGTCTGGTTTACACCTTGGCACCACTTCATATCCTGCCAGTGCCCCCGAAGCTCCTGGCGAGGCTCCAAAGACCTCCTCGTTGAGCCCTGGCTGAAAAACCCACAGCTGGTGGTGCCAGCGCCAGAGGTGCCCTGGAGGATGGCTCTGGCCAACATCACTCGTATTACGGACCTCCTGGACTATGCCATGCAGGGGTGGACTGGTCCCTTTGTGCTGGCCCAGTGCATGGAGCTGCCCACACTGCATGTGCCCTGCTGCCTACTCCAAGAGATCAAGGCTGCCCTGCCGGACACTGCCCTTGACTGCATTGACCAGGTCCTGTACAAGTGTAGTTTCTGCCCCCTGGTATCCCCCAGCCCTCCAGAGCTCGTTATGGGGCACCTGCCTTGGCAGGCCCCATGGAGCTACCCCACACCTTGCCATCTTTGCAGGCTGGGGGATACCAAGCCAGCCTGTTTCCAGACCTCCCATTGCTGCCAGCTCTACACGTTTGTGGTTTGCACCCTCCCTCATCCCGTCCTTGTGTCCTGCCCAGACACCAAGTGGTGCAACACACTCGGCGAGGACGAGGGTCCCCAGTGGACAAGCATGTATTCCTCCCTGATCCCGCGAGGCACCAGGGACCTCAGCTGGCAGCTCCTTCACAGAACCAGTGCCATAGATGTGCATCTGGCATAGTTTATGGATGCCCCTGACACCTGCCCCTTCGCGGGAGACCCTGACACACGCCAACCTGAAGTGTGCCAGGCTGCAGCTCCTCCAGAGCCGTCTGCTGCGGTTCTGGCTTCCCTACTTCCTGCACCTTTTCATTTATGCACTCCGCATCCATGGCCCCACCAAGTCCTGGGGCCTCTTGGTTAATCTCTTCCTGGCTGTGGCTAAGCTTGTGATCTATCTGACCAGGAAGGAGACTCTGGCTGGGAGACACCCGGGCACCGTGGGGCCGCTTTCCTGTCTCCTTGTCCGTTCATGTGTCTGGTCAGAGTTTCACTGCGCAGTGTCCACTGGCTCACTGGACTCATTCATAGGCCAGTGGGTGCTGCCTGGTGTGCTCTGCTTGGTGTACCTCTTCAATGCACTTGCTTTGAACCTATGACCCTCGCTCCCATCCTGGTTATGTTTTTCTATTTTCCTAAGTAATCAGTGATGGGCTTATAGCTCTACTTGGTGGGCTTTGGCCCACCATGCTGAATGGCATATCTAAAGGCTTGTTCAAGATTCCTGTTCTGCAGTAACACCATGTACTAAGATCACAACTGCGCTTTCAAAATTACCACTCCAAGGAGCAATATGCAACACTTGACATCAGTAAACACCAGGTGATTAATCCAAACCAATGTGGGATTTCTTAACCTGATACACACACACACACACACCCCCCTCCACAAGCACATCACAGGACAGTCCCAGAGCTGGAATAAAGTTTGACAGAGCTCCACTGATTTCAGTGTGGTTACCATCATTTATACCAGCTGAAGGGCCAGCTGCCTGTTTGCCCAGGCTTTGAACCACCAAGGAACCACGCCTGGAGACGTACATCCAAGCACAGCCTCCCTCACACAATTGTCTTCACCACGTGCCTGTCGAAACACACCCGTCTGTCGCTCAGAGCGCTTGAAATGCAACCGCTGAGACGCTGGCCAATGCTACTGTCCAGCATTGAACAGGCAGGCGGGGACCTGACCTGACGGATGTCTCCCCTGCAGAGTGCAGCGCATTGCAGAGATGCCCGAGCAGCTCGGGTATCAGAAGGAGCCTCGTTCGGGAGGCACGAGCTCTGGGCGCTGCAACTAGATGGCTATCCAGGATCACTATCTTAGGATCCCCCTGTGATGAGATCAATCCCTCTGGTCCTCATTAGTGCCCTTGCTCTGTAGTGCCAGAGTCAATCTTGCCTTCCTTAGCAATGCCTGTGCCTGTCTGTGTCACACTCATCAAAGCACCTGTCACCCGTGCAGCGCTGCTACGCAGAGGCCTGTGGCCAGGGCCTGGACTGAGCCAGCCGAATCTGATCTGAGACAACTCCCCTCTGTGACAGAGGAGGGGCATCTCCCCTGCCCTGTGCTGGGCAATCCTCCCGCTGCATCTCCAGCCAGGCGGAAGGGCTCAGTGGCAAACCCACAAGCCTGGCACAATGCATCCAGGCCCAGGCTACAGCCCCAGCATCAACCTGCCTCCCACTTCAGCGACTGAGTCCACTGTAAGACACACCTGGCTCAGCTGCATCATGAATGCAGGCTGACCCCAGCCAGTCTGTTAGGGAGAAAGCGCCCATGGGGCTTGCCAAGGAGATGTGTGAGCCCCCGACTCCTTATCTGGGGCCGGGGAGAAGGGATGCCGGCTTGGAAGGGCTCTGTGTTTTTGCCCCCTGATGGCATGGGGCTCTGGGAGCAGGGTCTGGCTGCTGGGGTCTCCTGGAGACCCCCTCCTCTCTACCCAGCCCAGTGTCTCATACCTGCATCATACTGGGGTGTGTGAGGCAGCATCCTCGCATAGTGCTCTGTAGCAGGTCAGCTCAGCATGTCCTGTCTTTGCCTTGCTGGAGGCGATGTCCCAGGCCCTGTCCGAGGTAACTGCATTTGCTCTCGCAGTTGCAAGGCACTTGGAGGTGCTGAGGTTTGCTAGCCACTGGGCTGTACAAGACAAGACCCCTGCCCCAGAGAGCTGGAGGTTGGGCCAGGCAGGGCATATGCCACTGCAGTATGTCAGGGAAGGTCTCTGTCCACCTGCAGCAGCGCTGAGATCAGCTTTGAACCCTCAGCCTGGTTTGCTGGCATCCTTCTTTAGGGCAGGCTGAGCACTCCTCCTGCCAGGCAGCACCTTCCCCTCCACAGGGCTTCTGAGATGTGATCTGCTTCAGCATCCCGTGCACTGGGGTGTGTGGAGGCAGCAGCATGATGGGGTGCCCCAAGGGGGAGATGGGCTCAAGCCCTAGGCTGTGGCTAGACATGGGAGATGTGCTGGGGCTCTGCTTTCTCAACACCTCTCAGGTGCCTGGCTGGTGGGTCTTGCTGAGGATTAGATCTGTGACCGTTCCCCAGTCATGTTGGCAAGGAGAGATTGGGTTTTTTTGCCTTCTGCTGCAGCATGGGGTACCATCCACCTCCTAGCACCACCTGAGTACAGTTCAACTCCCAAACTCCCTGCCCATGCTAGTCCCCCTGGCACTGCCAGCACCCTGGCCTCTCCTGCTCTGCTCCTGTAGCCTAGGGAGAGCAGTGCCCCATCTCTGTCTGCAGAGCTCCCCTCACCATGATGCAGGGTGAGGCCTTCCTAGACCGCTGCACACCAAGGTCCTGCTGACCCTGATGCAGTGCACAGGCACTAGTAGCAGGAGGATGCCTGGCTACACCAGCACGTGCATCGTTGTCACTGTCACCTCATGTGGAACCTGCCTGGGGAGCAAGGACTGGGAGGTTTTGGTGCTAAATTCAAGTGCAGACACTGTCCCAGGGGACCTGGATCCTCTAACTGGAGGTAAGAGGTCCCTGCAGCCAACTGTCCAAATTTGGGATGAAACTCACATTTCAATGCCTCTTTGTGGGATGCAGCTCAGCGGGAAAATCCAGGAGGGTTGGTATCTTTATGTGCATGGAAATAAGTGATCGCAGGGGCTGTTCTTTTTACTCCAGACAGGCCCAGGTCCTGCTTCCCAAGCTTTCAAGAAGCCCGAGATCCTCTGATTGGTGGGTATCATCGCTCCCAGATCACGGAGGGAGAAGGGGGCAGCAGGGTGGAAAGTGTCTCACTGGGGATAACATTATGAGTCTGTGGCAGAGCTGGAAATAGGAGTGTGAGGCCCTGATGCCCCTGAAACATGCTCTGATGCTGGGGAAGAAGCAGGAGACTTCACAGAAACAACCCAGCAGCGAGTGCCCAGTCGACCTGTCTGCCCTCGATCAGCACTGCCGTTCCCTGTCGCCTTGTGGAACCAGCAAAGCCATGCCAGGAACCAGCTGGCTTCTGCTCTCCCTGGCACAGCCAGGACTCCCCGTCAGCTCCGTTCGGAGGTGGGGATCTCTATTCCAGGATGTGAGCCCAGATGCACAAAGAGTGGGGCTGGATTTTCATTTGGCCCACAAACCCAACCAGCGTAATCATGGGCGACTGGTGCCTCCTGAGTCTGGGGGACACCAGATCGCCAATGGGGGGCAGGGAGGAGGGTCCCACAGCAGCGGCCGATTGCCAACCGGGGGGCATCCCCCAGCAGCCGAGCACCGAGCCAGTGGTGAAACCAGAAGTGCACTTCCAGTTTCGTGGCTGGCGCTTCCAGGGGGTGCATGGCCGATCTTAGGGGGTGTATGTGCACCCGTGTGCAACTCCTACACGTCGCCAATGAGCATAATCTAGAAACAGCAGGACAGATCCTGTTTCATACTGATGTAAATCTGGAAGAGCTGGAAGGAAACTGAGCAGGAAGAATACAAGAATTCCTGCTTCTGCTCTCACCCCCTCAGGCATGCTCCTGCTTTCACTCCTCTCATATGGCCAAGTGTGACATTGGCCCACCATGGGGCCACTATCACATCATCACACCTGCTTGGCTCTCCTGAACCTTTGCATTAAGAGCTTTGCTGTTCCACGATCCTGGACCTGAGTTGGTGTAACCCAGGCTCAGATCCCAAGCAAACCACAGCTCACTTTCACATCTGGAGCAGCTCTGGCCCTGGGAATTCACAGCTTAGCCAGGCTTTAGTCATGGTAGCACCT
>NW_005842286.1:1316413-1341367 GCF_000455745.1 Alligator sinensis
CCAGTCCCCCCCCGGGGTGCCGTGGCAGGTGGCATGTGTGGGGGGATCTTTGCTGCACTCACAGATTGTACCAGCAGGTCTCCCACTTTCTGCTTCTCGTGCCAGTTCTGCACGCACTCGCTGATCTGCTCCAGGAACTGCTCGTGGTGCTCCAGCAGCTCAGGGATCTGGTCGAAGATCTCGTCCACCAGGGAGGGGTCGCAGAGGATGGAGTTTTCTGGTTGCTTCAAAGGTTTCATGTAACCCTGCAAAAACAACAAAAGGATTAAAATGTGGAGCCAGCACCCTGGGAGACCCCAAATGTCTTGAGGGGTTCTGAGGGGTGTCAGTGAACCCATATGGACTGAAACCATTCCCTTGAATACAAGTGTGGTGGGTCTCAGCTCAAAAACTGCACCTGTCTCAGCTCCTCTACCTGAAAATGGAACAGCTGTCCACCCCCATGAGAACGAAGATTTACTGGGTCAGGTCACAGGTCCATCTTGCACAGTCTCTTGTGTCACAAAGCAGCACAGAGCAAGTGGCAATGAGCTCCACACTTTCACAACATGCTGGAATTGGACCAGAAGTCCAGCATGGAGCTGACAAGAGACTGCACGGGGTAAAGGCCCAGGAAGCCACACTCAGCAGGGCCGTGCCAGCACGCCTTGGCTTCGTTGCTTCATGAGTCGCAGGATGCTAACAACACAGGTCCCCTCAGCCATGTGTGTAAGGGAAGGCTCTTCCTAAAAGCCTGTTGAAATGTCCCTTGTGGTAATCTCAGCCCATGACTTCCTGCCCTGCCCTGTGGGCATGCAGAACAACGTGCTGCTCTGGCACGGTTTACTCTAGGATGCTGCAAACCAGTGTTTGTGACTTGCTATGATGAGCAAGCACTTGTCAAGGGCAGGCCTGATTGCACTGGTGGGGCAAGGATGCTTTGGGCACGTCTTTACATGACGCTTTAATACGTATTAGGCTAAGTTAATGCACATTACGAGTATGCGTCTACACGTGCACACCCTTAATGCGCATTAAAAAGGGTGAACTTAGGCTATCTGTGCCTAAATTTGATACCTGCAAATGCAGGTATCAAATTTAGGTGCAAATAAAGCACATTAACAAATGTATGGATGCGTTAAAGCACAATAACGCTGTGACAAGCCAAGTCGGTCCACGTACACAGCGTTAAGGCTCTTTAACACCTGCACGTGTAGATGCCTGCCTAAAGCAGCTCAATGAGCATTAAGGTAATCCACATTAAATTTAGGTGTGCTTAAATGCATGTGTAGACGTGCCCACTGTGCCTTAGAGGCCCTTGCCAGACCTTTCTCCCACTGAAATCAACAGCCCAAGAAGCTCCATCTCTCAGCAGTCAGTGGGTGATGCACCTTGGGGTTGGCAGCAGCTCTAATCTGTTGGCCCCCAGGGTGAAGACCTGTACCCTGCCCACGTGACTTCCTAACCTGGCGGTGTAGACCACAGCTCATGGAAGCTACTGAGTCTGAAAAGTGGCTTCACTGGGCTCTGGATCAGGCCCAAAGGACGACACAGCAGGGGATGTGACTGCAGTTCGGGCCGTGGAGGGTGTAGGTGGAAGGAGGCCAAGGGAGAAAGGAGCAGGGCCTGCTTGGCTCAAGGAGCCATGGGACAAGGGGGTACGGGGAAGAGGAAAGGGACTAGCAGGCGGAGGGGACAGGGAGAGGGGAAGAGGTGTGGAGGAGCTGACAGCATCAGCAAGAAGGGGTCTGGGTATTGTCATGGTCGGGTGAGAGGGACCTGTGGGTGCTGTCACAGCACCAGACTGGCAGCACTGAGCAAGGGATGGGAGGGACGGGAGCAAGGAGGGAGAAGCAAGCAGGAGCAGCAAGCTGGGGAGAGCCCTTTCCCCCTGCTTAAAGCACGCGCAGGGTTTTCGGAGCAGTAACAAGGAGCACCAGCCCAGGGAGACCCGTCAAGATCCAATTAACCAGCACAGGCAGGGCAGCTGCTGGGAACAGCTGGAGAAATCTGACTTCAGGAGCTCTCGGGAACCAGAAGGCAAAGGGTGGAAATTTCCACTGCCAGCTCTTCCTTTGCTGGGGTTGCAGCTGCAGCTGCAGCTCCAGCCACGAGTCTCCCTTCCTCAGAGCTGCGCCACAGAAAGGCACCCAGCGTGGCCCCCTGAACAGGCCCTTTCCTGCCCAACCAGGCCCAGACCCCTCTCCTCAGAGGGACAAGCCTCACAGATCACAAGCTGCAGGACCCAACAGGCAACACCAGCAGAGAGAAAGAGTGGTTAGGGCAGTAGTTAAAGCTCCTGCCCCTCCTCTGCCACAGACGTCCAGTGTGACCATGGGCAAGTCATTTGACCGCTCTGTGTCTTAGGCCCCTGGCGTACACGCATTCTCATTGTGATCCTGGGCTCCCCCTGCAACAGCAAGTAGAAAGCCAGATGCCTGCAGGAGTGGGGCCAGGGCTGAAAACGAGCTGATTGTTGGTTCTGGCCCCTGATTACACTGGGCTGGTTTGAGATCCCAGTATGGCTCCAGGCTGACGCTCAGCTGATCATTGGTCCTGGCCCGGACCTGCTACACACAGCGTTCCCTCTAAGCTGCATGTGTGCGCAGCTGTGCACAATAAAAAATCATGCTGCGCAATAACTTTTTAATGTCATGCACACAGTGGTGTACCGATGGGGCGGGTGGGCAGGTAGGGGGCCATGGCCTCCAGGTGCCAGCCGGGGGAGGGCGGTGGGGAACGACACACGCCCAGTGCTGTAGCAAGGAGGCACCAATGCTCCCCCTGCCACCACTGCTGGATTCACATCTGGCCACTTGACCTCCACCCCAACTCGGCCACAGGCTGCTGCAGAATGGGGGAGGGTTGGGCACACTGAGATACCCGTGCACTCCCAGCCAGGATTGCTCACAGATCGCTAAACCTTAGAGGGAACATTGGTTACACATTCAATTTATTTAACGAGCCAGACAAACCAGCCATAAAAGTGTTCTACATTATATGCTCTGTATTACATAGAACATTTTTATGGCTGGTTTGCCATTTTATGTCACCTTACATTGGGTATATGTGCCCTTGCTATTTATGCTGCGATTAATGTATTATCTGTAGTGTAAATGTAATGTGTAGAGGGGACTATCTACCGCAGTCCTTGAGAAGCTGTTCCCACATACCCCCAGTTGGGCCACGTCCCATTCATAGGATTATTTCATTATGTCAGCTAGTTTTCTGTAGGTTTTACCATCCTCCCCGAGACTAAAAGCAGTGCCCTCCTTCCTCTTCAAACCCCAAAAGGTTAACACAAGCTATCTTTGCAGCAACTAAGTCAGTACTTTGAAACCTTATGACAACAACAGGAGATGGAAACATGGGAGTGGCAGAAACAGCGTGTCGTGGATCGAACCAAGAGCCACCCACCTCGCACAGAAACATGTGCCTGAGCTGTAACAGTCTGTTGACTCCAGATCAGTCTCATCAGCCCCCTTCAGATCCATAAAATCATGGAGAGCAATCATCCTTGACGGTGAGGGATTGCTGATGATGAACACAATCTATGATGTTAGTGATTCTCAACCGGGGTAACAGGAAATCCTTTTAAGGGAGCTACAGGATGCTGCATAATATTAGCACTGCTAGGTGTACAAACACCTACACACGTTTCACAAGATAAACCCAGAGATTTCAACTAGGAATCCACCGTGACTAAACCATTCTGACCTGCTGTGGGCTATTGCAGTTGTTTGCAACAGAAGAATTGCTCTATTCTATTTCTGTAGTCAACAAATGAGTGAAAGCAAAGAGCTGGCATTTTCTGAAGGGCGGCTGGAGTCTCATGCGGGGGTTCATGAGTCTAAAAAAAGGCTGAGAAGCATTGCAATTCCTCCCCACGGAGAACCACTGCATCTTGCAGACTTGCAGGTTGCAGTAAAGGGGCAAGACAGCAACTTTCTTTTCTGCTGGGACTGGAGAGAGAATGCTATGGGTCCTGCCATGCGGTTACAAGGCACTAAGCGCTCACAGCTGGAGACAATCTCTGCCCTGGGAGCTTCCAGTCTAAATAAACCCCAAACCCAAGTGCTGGGAGGCAGCACTGACAGGCTGAGCGACTTGTCCAAGGTCATTCTCAGGCGCTGAGCACCAAGCTAGTTCCTTTCCCAATGGATCCCACTGCTCTCCATTCCCCTTGTGCCCACCCACCAAAAAGCTGCGATCTACAGCTCTGGAGCTGGGGACATTTGAATTCACTTTGTGGGAACAAATCTCCAAGGCTGGTTTATCTCTTGCAGCTGCCGTCTCTCTGCCGTCTGCACCGATGAACAAGGCAAACCCATTTCGGGGAATGCCACGTTGTATGTTACAGGGCTCTGGACTCTTATCACCACCTGGCCTTTGAAGGGATGATGCACCTGGTTCCTTTGCAGAAAGGAGGATCACAACCCTGTTGCACTTCTCCATCAGGTCTGCCTGCTTAATTATGGCTTCCCAAGGTGGCAAGCCCGGGGTGCCATCTCCAGTTTGCAAGTGGGGCGTTCTGAGTGCAAACTGGTGTGTAACAAAGCCACCCTGGAAACCAATCTGGCAGCTCACTGGCATTGTGGCTGTGTTTCAGGGGCAGTGGGGATGCCCTGTTCAGGGGAAAGCAGTATCATCCATTGCAAGGATCAAAACTCCTGCTCTCCAATAGCCTCACTGATCACCTTGATTGCTAGAGCATTCATCATTTAGGACAGGGGAAAGGGTGTGGGGAGCCAGCTCAGCTTTCCCGAGTCCATATTTTACACGACTTGGAGCAGTGGGTAGAACAGCTTTGAGGCTGCTCTAAACTCTACCAACTCCCCAAAGCCATTTACTTGCTAGTGTCACACAACTGGGACAGGGGCGGGCAGACTCGGTGCTAAAAGCAGAGGATTAGAGGCCCCTTCCAGCCCATCGGGTGGCACATAGATGTGGCCCCCCTGACACTCTCCAGAAGGGGACTATGCCCTGTGGCTCTACCCCGGTGTAACAGAGTACAAGTTATGTTCTGTTACCCAAAGGGGCATGGGCAAGCAGCAAAGCAGCCTGCAGGTAGCTGCACTCCCAATCAGGCACAACTGCTTGATTGGGAACAGGGCCCAGATGTTCATTATAAGACCAGGGCTTTGTGTAGTGAACCCAGTGGTCTGCTGCTAGCAGCCAGAGAGAGCGTCACTCGGCTGGAGCTGCTGCTCATAACATCTTGGAGGTACAGGGCAGGAGCTATGGGGAAGGTGGAGGCTCCTGGTCCTGGGGCATGATCTAAAACTACACCCTGCTGGGGTAGGATGGCGTGGTGGGGCTGCTTCTGGCAGGGCAGCTTCCAGGGAATATCACATCTGTGTCTCCCTAGTGAAGGGCGAGTATGGGTTGCCAGAAAGCCTTACCCCTGCTGCCTTGTGGGTTACCCCATGGGGGGGGGGGGAGGATGGCTAGGGGAGCACACCCCCAAAACAACGCAAGGGCCCAGGTTTACTACGTGGAGCCTGAGGAGGGGTCCAGGTGGTGAACGGGCTTGAGACGGCCCAGGTCCACAGCAAGGCCTGAGGCATATAAAGGGAGCCGGGTGTGAGGCTCCAAGCGGGGTGGGATTCTGAGCCCCAAGAAGGAGCTGAGTGTGAGGCTCTAGGAGCAAGGGGATTGAGGCCCCGTGTTGGGCAGGGAATGACACCCCAGTGTGGGGGCGTGAGGGGAGAGGGTCCCGAGCCGGGCAGGGAGCCTGTGGAAAAGGGAGGAGCTGGGAGCCCCGAGTGGGGTGACTGAGAGTACAGTGCAAGGACACGAGGATTGAGAGTCCCAACGTGAGGGTCCTGGTGTGAGGGTACGGGAATGAGAACCCTAGTGTGGGGGCACTGGATCATAGGCCAGGTGTTAGGCCATGGATGCGATCTGCAAGGCATGGGACACAGTATAGGGTAGGTCAGAGTCGTGCATATAGGCTTTTGGCATCAGGGAAAGTAAATGGACAGCCTCCTGCCTGGTTAACATCTTCCAACTAGTATCATCCAAGGCATGGCAGCCAAAGTAGGCAGGTGGTCAGCCCTGAAACAAGTGGGTGGGCCAATGACTCGACCAAACCTGGGATGCCCACTTGTTACATCCAGTATTTGGGACTCTTGGGGACAGGAGAGTGACTCTCCTTGAGCAGTAGCTCTCAGGCCTTTTAGACACCGGGCACCCTGCCTTAGACTCAAGGCCCCTCTTGGAAAATGCCTCCTCTTTGCTGTCACTTGTTTCTTGACTATGGAGAGAAATCCTAAAGCAATTCTTCCATTGCAAACAGCTGAGAAAACACATAGTAGGGCAGAATGGGTTTGATCCTATGGATTCCTGTTTGTAATCTCTGGCTTTTAACTTGGGAATCATGTGTACGCGTTTGCACACCCAACAGTGCTAATGTAGTGGGGTGCCCCGCAGCACCTTTAAAGGATCTCATGGCACCCCGGTTAAGAATCACTGTGTCACTGTCCCTAGTGCACGTGAGGGCAGAGCTGGGTTCCTGTGACTCCAAAACCCCGTAGCAGGCAAGCCCTGGGCCCACGCTGGCTGCAGTGACACTGCAGAAACACAGCACTGCAAACCTTCACTGCGGCTGCTGTTGGGATTCACCAGGGCACTCTTGTGGGTTAAGGCGGGCCTGGGACACTGGTTCAATCCCATACTCTGCTACAGGGAACTCAAAACCCAAGAAGTATGGTTTTTTTCCCCCCCCTCTCCCCTTTCCCTGAAATTCCCCATGGAGCTGATCTCGGGACTAAAAGGCTTGGGTCCCGGAGAGGGAGTTCTTCAGCGTTACAAGCCATCGGGGCTCACAACAGCAATCTGAGCCAGGATGCTAACGGTTTTATTTTGGGAAACTGTTTCCTGCTGCCCGCTCCAACCCGCCCTTCACCCTCGTTCGGCGGAAGGAAGATGACCTTTTGTGATCGGGCAGGCCAGCTGGCCTCACCGAGGATCACATTTCCCCAGAGATGAATGTCGTGGTGACAGTTCAAGGGAGTCCCAACACTAATATGCCAATCAATGTATTTAGGACAGACCTTGAAGTCCGTTTTCTGCACAGCTGCCCCTTCATCCCCCTGACAGACCTATGGTCTAATGATGAGAGTTTCATGGTTTGGACACATGGGGAGGAATCGCGAGAAATTTCACCAGGACTTTAACAACTTCCACCCCTCCATCAAACGAAGTTCCTAGCCACTACTACGAATGGTCACATCGCCACCACATCATATAGGAAATCAACTGATGGCAGCAGCTGCCTTTGTGCCAACAACTCTCGTCCTAAGTACACCATTAGATCCAGCATCTACAGCCAAGCTCTACATTACAGCTCTCTCTGCTCCGATCCCACCCACCGGGATGCACACCTGGATCGAGAGCAGGGATCCCTACAGCTACAATCCAATCCCAGCACTGCAGCCACTCAGATCAACAGAGCCAGACTCAGACCTTGCTGTGACCTACTACAGTACCAATCCCAAGACGAGGACAATACAATCCCTCAGGTTGTCACCTACAGCTCCAGCTTCGACTCGGACACATCATTAATGACCTCCAACCCCTCCTGAAAAATGACGACCAGCTCGGGGTAGCCCTGGCGGACAAACCTGTCCTGGCTTACAGACAGACTCCCAACTTCCAACAGCATTGCTCAAGCAACAGGCTACCTAATTCCCGTTCTCACCAAGGCATCAAGTGTTGCAATGAACCCAGATGCCAGCTGGGCCCCCTCATCAACACAGACTACATCATCACTGGACCAAACACTGTGAATGGTACCATCTGAATTTCATTCACCTGCACCTCTGCCAACATCATATATGCCATCACCTGCTGCCACAGTGCCCCTTCGCTGTCTCTATTGTACAGACAGGGCTAAGAATGAATGAACACAGCTCCAACATCAGCTGCAGAAAGACTCAGGGTTGTGGCACAACACTTCAGTCTCCCTGGGCTTTCCATTGCTGGAGATGCTGTTCTTAGGCGGCAAAACTTTATAAACCAACTTGAATGGGAAACTGAGGCACAAGAAATCATCCTCAGACTGGACTGTATTCAGTATGGTCTAAACAGGGACTATGGAGTCTTATCCCGTTACCTGGATTAGATTTTGTGACACTGTTCTCCCTATTGCTTGTTCGCTTGCCTCTCCCAGCATTTCTCCCTCTCCCCACTACCTCCCTCCCTTCTTGCCTTTCATATTCAAATCACTCTCTCCATTTTATACACTGCACTATGCATGGCCTTTCACAGCATCTAATGAAGTGAGCTTGAGCTCACGAAATCTTAGGCTATATATATATATCTATCCATCTATCTATCTATCTATCTATCTATCTATCTATCTCTGATTTAGTTAGTTAGTCTACAAGGTGCCCATCTCCCCAGCCTTCTGCCTACAGCAGAGAGGAGTGGAAGGGGATGAGACTCGCGCAAGGCTCATTTCAAAGCTTAGGACTGCAGCAAGGCTCCTAAGGCCGTGTACATCACCGAACGCACCGGGAAGCAGTTCCCATGGCAATCCTATTCCTTCTCCCTCGGTTCAGCTGTTTAGAAACAGGTTGTTTTAAGTTCTTCTGGGATGAACCGTGGTGTATACAAGGGTCCACATGTTCCCTCTGGGTTTCGAGCCCTAAACAAACTCCCCTTTCATTGCCCAAATAACCCCCTCATCCTGTTCACATTTGGCACTGTCCCTGGCTGGAGTTAATACATGGTGGTCTCATGGTTAGAGCAGCCTGAAGTCCTGTACTTGGTTCCTGGCTCTGAGACTGCTTTGCCATCTTCCCTTGGGCAAGCCACCTAACCCTGCCATGGTCCACTGGCACAAGGCTCCCCAGCCCTCCTTCCAGAGACCCTGGGAGTCTCTGTTAACACAGGTTGGTGACGGACGTACTCTGAGATCCAGGGGGAAAAGGTGCCAGCTCTCCTTTGGGTGAATGGATAACGCTGGGTGTCGGCTGCCGTGGATGCCGCTCACAACAGCTGCTGTGAACCGCAATGGGAGTCGGGGCGTTTGTTCTGACTGATCCCTGAAGATCTCCTGGGGCTAGAAGGGACCTTAAGGAGAGGTTGTGAGCTCCCCATTTCAGCTGCCAAGGAGGCTGCAGGGCACAACGGGGTGGGACAGGTGTGGTGGGATATTAGAGAACAGCCCTCCTCCGCTGCCCCCTTTACTACTACTTATATTACAGTAGCACCCCATGGCTCCCAGGCAGGGGTTAGAGGTGAATGATTCAAGGTGCTGGATGAACAGAAAGGGGGTGTAAGGGGGTGCTCAGTCTGCCGCTCGGAGTCCGCCTGGCTGGAAGGCTGGTGGTGGCTGCAGCCGATGAGGGAATTGGACCCACAAAAAAGCTCAAAATCTGCAAGAGCAAGTGGAAGGGGAGAGGGGGAAGGCTGGGATGCTGGGGAAGAAGCACAGAGCATGGAGGAAGGTGCCTGGCTGGTGTGTGGTCAATGTGGACACTCCCACTGGGCTGCCCTGGCAGTACGAGAAGCGGAAGAGAAATAAATGCTTCCCCTCCATCCGGCTGCCTGAGCCCCGCTACCTAGCTCACAGACCGCCCAAAGCACCTTGCCAACATTTGATGATTTACAGCAGCTGTGACTGGACCAAGGGGCCTGTTAATCACCCAGGGAAAAGCAGCTTCTCCTGGCAACCTCCCCAGACTCCCTGGGTGAGCTCTGGGGTGAGCCGTGGTGTATCAACCATCCCTCCCAGTGGCTCACGTTCAGTGTCCAACCTCTCCAACCGAGAGATTTTTCTCCCGGCTCCTGGGCTGAGCAGAGCCATGGCCATTTGCTGAAAAACACAGGGTTTCCACTGCCTTTCAGAGCAGATTTTCCATCTACTAAAATCCAGCATCTCCTAAACAAAGAACAGCCCTCCAGGGAGCAGCCTCAGGTGCCTGCCCACCCCTTGGGTATCAGTATGGCTGCATGGGAGCCAAGCTCTCCCATTTCATACATTTCAGGGGGGCTTGATCTCCCCCAGCTGGGACAGAGGGGAGCAGATCTGCCCATGTATTCATCCGACTGGAGTCTACCTGGGGCAGACAGGGCAAAGGGTGGGGAGCCGTGCACACAGCTGGCTTATGTGACTGCAGGGTCTCCCATCCCACATGCCAAAGGTAAGCACACGGCTCTCACGGGGCAGCATTTCATGCACGTGCCCTCACAGCATCCTGGTGAGGTGCAGCAGGGCTCCTATCCCCATCAGTATGAGACTTTTTAGGTGCCTAACTCCTATAAGATCCCAGCCCTATGTGGTTTGCTCAGGGGATGATGGGCCTCCGGCATGCCAGTCTCAGCACCCGCAGATCTGCACCCCCTGATGTGTCCTACCTGCAGTCAGAGCTCATCAAGGCTGGGACTGTCCTACTAAGTGTACAGCACTGGCCAGCTGCTTTATTAGAACTGAGACCTGTGAATGCTGCTGCTTGATTTCCCCCCTGCCCCCAAAACCAAGCATTCCCGCACCCTGCATCCCCCATGAAAAGTCCCAAAGGGAACAGCCCCCCATTTTTGTCGCCCTTGTAAGTCTGCTTAGACACTTTCGGCAGTCACTGGAGTTTCTCTTTGCATTCACTGCTAGGACGGAGGAGTGCAACAGTCCAGGGCTGTCCCTGTTGTGTACTCTCTGAAGCGAGGGGCCTGCCGGCATCCTGGAGAAGGTGGTTGTGTCCTGTGCGAGGTTTACCCGGACCCCAGAACGGCAGCTGGGGTACAGGCAGGGCTGGATAATGATTTGGGCCTGACCCCAGCTGAAGCTCTGCCACATAAGGCAGTGTCAAATGTATCCTGCTCTGACCAAAGACTCAGGACCCGTCTTGTTGCAAGGGGGTCTACAGACTGTGGGGCTACCGGTTCCAGCTCTTCATACCTGCAGCTAGACGAGATTAGGTAAGCAGGTGCTTCGTTCTACAGGGCATGAATTGGAGCAGCCCTGCCAAAGATGACGTGACAAGCTGGAATGCTGATCTCCATTAACCACCTCAGTCCAGGTATTTGCTCCTGGGCCCAGGGGCTGCATGGGATTTCTGAATGAACTCAGCAATCAAGAGCCCTCTGAGAGCTACCTCTGCTTGGCTCTGACCCAAACAGCAGGTGCAACAGCTGAGAAACGAATGCAAGATCAATGAGCCTTCAAGCTGCTCTCAAACCGCAAATTATTCAAAGCATCCAGAGCCCAGGGGAGGTCACCAGCTTGAAGAAGTCATGGAGTCTCCGCCAGTGCCAACAACTCCAGCTAGCACGCAGAAGCGGCTGATGCATATAATCCATAGAAGTACTGAGGTCAAAGGCCCTTTTTAACACAACAACCCTTGGGGCTAGCTTAGTTAAGGCACGCCAAGTTCTCTACCACACAACAGAGCAAGCATATCTGTCTGCCTTTGATAGCACTGTCGACTACTTGAAATAAAAGAGGATTCTCTGTGGCTGCAGGGGATAGACAAGAAGCAATGGTCTTAAATTGCAGCAAGGGAACCATAGAGAAGTAGGGCTGGAAATTTAGCAAGGAGAACAGGAATCACACTGTGAGGGTGGTTTAAGCATTGGAAAAGATTAGCCGGACAGGTTGTACAATCTCCATCCTTGGGAGCTTTTAAGCACTGGTTGACAGACACATGTCTGGGATGGTTTAAACACAGCTGATCCTTCCTGGAGCAGGAGGTTGGACTAGATAACTGCCCAAGGGCCCTGCTGGCTCTATGCTGTGATTCTGACTCCCCAGCCCAAATGACCGTGTACCTATTCACACCTGGGTCATTGTTTGGTACAAGTCCAAAGCAAGGCTTAAGTTCACGCCTCTGAAGGTGTACGAAGACACCTCAACCATGTTCTCCCTGTATACTTGACTAAACCATTGTAGCCAAGTGCCTGTCTAACCTGCCCTCGAAAATTTCCAGGGATGAAGACTCCACGAATTCTCTAAGTAGCCTCTTCCAATACTCAGCCACCCTCCCAGTCAGAAAGTTTTTCCTCTATGATACAATAAGGTATCAAGTGACATTAGTGATGAGCAAGGTATTCGTGGCGGTACCAGAAGAGAAGTCTCCAGTGCCATCCACCTGCAGCCAGTACCCACTAATTGGGCTTCAGACCAAGTTATGGTCAAAAGTTGCACTCACTGTCCTGATGGATGGCCTCCATCAGCCAGGGAGGCATGTGCATATTCCTCCTGGTTCATGCACACTACTCTGCCTCCCTGAGCCCAAACCCCTACCGTGATAACTGGAAATGCTTGCAGGTGGCTTAGTGTACTCCTCTCCAAACAAGCCCAGAGGTTTGTTAGGACTGACTCTAGTTCCCATCCATTCTGTTTCTCCTTTCCAGCCATCGCAAGCAGCACCATCTCCTGCTTTCTCAATGCTCCTCTGAATTGGGGGGCCTGGGGGAAGGTTGCCCAGCTAAGGCTAAACCCAGACAAGACAGAGGGGATGCTGGTAGGTACAGGGTGCAGTGTAGTGCTCCTTCCACTGGCTCCTCACTGCATATGCAGCCCCAGGCAAGGTCCCTGCCTTGCTGGGGCTGGTCATTGCTACCCAAGAGGTCACCACAGCCACTGGGACCATGACCGCTCATGACAGCTACAACATTTATTTTCAATTGCAGTTGTGCTGCCATGATGACAATGTTGGCTATAACCAAAGGCAGAATGTGGCCCAGTCTTCACAATAATGAAAGACCACTGTGCCAGGCAATACTTAGTATAGTGAAAGCCCAGCAAGCTTCTTTCAGGGAGATGAGAAATCACAGGCACTCCCAAAGGCAAAGAGCCCTGCTGTTCTCCCCACCCCGGTTTCTGAGCCATGTATGTGTATGTCCATGTGCAGCTCTGCGGGCTAGATGGCGGACATCCATCATCTCTTGCTGAGAGCTGTGTGTTTAGCCTGGATCCTGTGCCCTGTCCTTGACGTCACATGTGGGACAAGGAGAGGGCATGGGAGCGATCTCGGTGTGCCACACGTCTGTACAACCGATCCCCACTCCCACACCAGCGTACGTCTCTCATGCACGTCGGCACCACGTTACCTGCATCAGGGTGCGGAGGGATTCCACGTAGGACTGCTCCGTGTCCAGGAGGGTCATGGTGACATGTTTCCTCATATCCTGCGGAAAAGGAAAGGAGAGATGCTAAGAAGCTGTGCCATGGCCACGGGTGACCTCAAACCAGGACACATCCAGACCAGGGGTCCCAACCCCAACTGTGGTCATGGCAATTATGAGTGGGGTCACAAGCGATTAACAGGGGTCGGGTGTTACCACATTTCAGTGGCTGTCACTGTGCCAATACCAAGCTAATTAGCCCTGTTTCATTCAGGGTACTGGGCCCAGGTTCACCGCTCGCTGCAGACACAAACACCGGTACCACAGAGCAGCAGAGGTGCCGTAAATTGTAAGCACACAAGCAGCATAATTGAGCGTGGGGCGGGGGCCACACAAAATTACCCCACTATCAGCAGGTTCCTGAGTAGAAAACATGTGGGGACTGCTAACATAGAGGGATGCCATCAAGTCAGCTGGCGTGAGCTGTTCTCTCACATGGACACCCAACAAATCTCCCTCCACCTTTCTCTTTTTTAATTATGGGTCCTGGCTGCCCCAGGAAAGCCCCGACTGCTGCTGGCTTTACCTTGCTCCCTGCTTGCTAGTGAACGTGGCCTGATTAGGAACGGGAAACCCAAGTGCACATGCTCCCATTAGGAACGGGAAACCCAAGTGCTCGCGCACCCATTAGGAACGGGAAACCAAAGTGCCCGTGCACCCATTAGGAACAGGAAACCCAAGTGCCCATGCTCCCATTAGGAACGGGAAACCCAAGTGCCCTTGCTCCCATTAGGAACGGGAAACCCAAGTGCCCATGCTCCCATTAGTAATGGGAAACCCAAGTGCCCGTGGCTCCCATTAGGAACGGGAAACCCAAGTGCCCGTGCACCCATTAGGAACAGGAAACCAAAGTGCCCATGCTCCCATTAGGAACGGGAAGCCCAAGTGCCACATTGTCCACCCCCTGCTCTGGGGTAGGACTGCATGCACCTAGACCCTCCCTGAGAGGTCTCTGGGATCTATTCTTAACACATGCACACAGCCAGCCCCCGAAGGCAAGGATTTCAGTCCTGTTTTGAAGATTCACCATCCCTAGAGCTACGAAGTGCTTCCTGATCTCTAACCAAGACTTTCCTTGCTATCAATTATGCAGTGACTTACAGTCCTGCTCTGGGTAGACCAAGAGAACAACCATCTGACATCACCTACAACGCACTCAAACACCCTGGAAGACTCCTAGCACATCCGCCTTTGATCTTCTCTTTTCTAAACTAAACCAACCCAATTCCTTCACCCTTTTCCCATAGGTCAGATTTTCAAAATCTCTTATTGGACTTACATCTGTTAAATCAGGTGCCCTGAACTGGGCCCAGTACTCCAGGTAAGGCCTCAGTCTAGCCAAACATCGCAGGCAGTAGAAGGCCTATGCCACGCTCAGTCTGTGCTGTAGTCAGAAATGCACGTTCACTACCCCGTCCAATTACACTTAGACAGGACAGGAGGTGTTAAATAATTCCTCAAGGACATTCAGCGGGTGAGGCAGATAAGAAGGGGCGAGATTTAGGCCAGGGGTGTCTGGAGGACATGAAGGAGTTTTGCATCACCGGCATATGCACTGACATTTCCAGCGCGGCATGCTCGTTACTCATGAAGCACCAGCTTGCCCGTGGTAAATTCTGGGCACAGGTTTCCACGCAGGGGATGGGAGGGAGGATTTAATCACAGCTGACTAAAGGCCAGCTGCTCAGAAAGAACGGTGCTGGACGTCCAAGCCAAGGTCTGGCCAGCCACACAACACCTGGAGAGTCTGAGCCAGTGGGGGACCACGTCTGAAGCCAACCATTCAAAGACCAGGGCCTCACCGCAGGGATCCACAAGCAGCTAGGGGTGGTGACCAGCTCTGAAGTGGCTTCTTATGAAAGAGAATTGCGAATTGAGAGCTGGTATACTACTCAGCAGCTTGACTGCTAGCAATGGGGGCCTGCAGCCCACTGTGGTCAACTGGGACCTTTCCACAGCATTCAATGGACCAGACCTCTGATGGCAAACAACCCTCATGAAAGCATCCCAACACGCCCGCACCATGTGATGAAGTCCCACTGCAGCTGCAACCAAAGATGCATCCACCCAAAGCGACATCCTTCACAAGAGCTTTCAGAGAGATGTCCAGGTGACTATGCTCCAGACCCGGACGGACTAGCTGTAAATGGGGACCTGCACATTTAGTCACAGTGACCAGACACGAAGCCAACCACGCCAATGCCAGTCCGTACAGCCCTTCTGCTTTGGCAGACCTTTGACCCGACTGAGCATCCAGGCATGGAGCTGAGAGTGCAGATGGGAGCCTGCAGCTGAGACGCCCACAGTATGGATAACATTATATTCCTGCTCTCCCCAGAATGAAATACAAGCAAGAGGAAAGCAGTCAGGCACAAGAGGGAGTTGGAAAAAAGCTTTGCGAGAAGTATCGCTGAGAGGCCTGTGCCGAGACTCCAGGTGCAAATCCAGGGACCCCAAACCAAAGTCTCTTCTGCAGCAGGGGCCTGGCTTGAGTTTTGGTCTGAGTTTCTCTGATCATCCAAACCCAGAGAGCAGAGCATACACCAGCACTGGCCTGGGGGCACCTGCACAGCACAAACTGAACGGCAGGAGCAGGGCTGAGCTGAGACCAAGCCGGACCCTCCTCCCAAGGTGGCGGGAACAAAGTCTGCCGGAGACTGGACATATGAGCAAAGTTTGGTGCTGATAGCAGAAGCCAGGGCAGACATCCCTGTTGTACAACGATGCACAGCCCCTTCCACCCCCAGCCACGTGGACACCGACGTCAAGGCCAGAGGTGCTGGCACTGACACCACCCGAGCCAGCGCCAGCGGGAGGGATGGTGTATGACCGCTGCGGGCCCGTGGTGAAAGGGCTGGGGAAGAGCAGTGAGAAGGCGGCTCTGAGATGACAGCAGCACTGGTTTTCCTGCAACGTAGGTGGAGTATTCAAAGCAAGCACCATGCGTCTCTGAGCAGGGCAGCTTCCTCATTCCCACCTCCAGAGCTCTTTGCAGCTAAGCACACGGGCCCTGAGCACCCACTACGCCAGCTGAAGCCAAAGGGACCTGCCGATGCCCAGCACCTCTGAAAATCAGGTGCCAGCTTCCACTTGTCCCCTCTCTCTTCCACCTCCCCTCTCTGCCCCTTCCCAGGTCTGCAGGGACCCCACTGCCCTCGTGCCCCCCAGGCTCGGCTCTGTGGGACTCTTCCTAGCGTTCGGTGAAAACAAGCAGCAGGAGACTGAGGCAAGGCGGGCTACTCCTCGACTGAGCTGGCATCCGCTGTCCCAAGCCCTCTCTGCCATCCTTTCTCTGGGGCCAGGCTGTCAATGCCTTTACACCGGCCTGACCCCCAGCTTCCCACCCTCTCCCACATGGATCTATCTGACACGGAGACTCACGGTGCTGCCCAGCTGCTCTGAGCATGCCAGGGCACCCCCAAAATCCCTCTGCCGCTTTCCTCCCTGAGTCTACTGTCCTCTGCACCCTCCACCCACCCCCTCCTGCAGACATGAGCCCCTCGCTCCACCTGCAGCCCTCCTTTGAGAGCCTTTGTCTTGCCGCCTTCTCATCCCCAGTGCCCATATTACAGGGCGTCTGCCCTTCTTGTAAGGGAGGCAGCGCATCGTAGCAGACAAAGCACTGGGCTGGGACTCAGGAGGTCTGGATTCAAATCCCAGCTCAGTTGCAGGGTGACACTGGCAAACTCCTTTACTGCTCTGTGCCTCAATATTCCCACCTGTAAAATGGGCCAATGACACAGCCTGGAAAGCGCTACCTAAAAGCTAATCGTTGCTATTACGAGTCAAGCTTTTCTCCATCCACTGCCTCTTTAGAGACCAGCTCATTCACACAGCCTGCCCACATTGCTCTCTCCCAAGGTCCTGCTTGCATCCAGCCTCCCACCTGACCTCTCCTCATCTCTCCATTGTTTCCTGAAGCAGGACTGTCAGATCTTGAGCAACCTCTCCAGCACGACACAGGCCACCAGCTCGATCTCCGCCTAATAAACAGTGCTGATTGCGAGCTGACACAGTGACACGCCTGGGCAAGGAACCTCACCACACATAACCACCAAGGATAGGGACAGGCACCCCTGGTGTTATTGCCTGCTATCACACACTTTCAACCTACTTCTTGCACTGCGACTCGGTCACTTGCAGACGCGAGAAGACAGGAGTCAGCATTGCTGAGCCATCTGAGGCACCAATCGTCTCTCCCCCTTCCCTGAGCATCCTGGTTTCTGGCTGGAAGTGTCATCCTAAGGTCCACCAAACCCAACTTTGATCAGAAAAAGCCTTTTCACATCAAGAACAGGGGGACAGAGGAAGAAGCTCCCCAGGGAGGTGGTGACCCTCTTTTGCTGGAGGGTTTTGGGAAGAAGCTCTAGATAGGGATCTGTCTGCACTGACTCCTGCTTCTGTGCAGAGGGTTGCACTAGATGACCCGCGAGGTCCTTTCCAAGCCGGGGCTGCTAAGACAGAAAGAAAGGGATCCAGCTGGAAGAGACCTGGGTCCAACACAGGGGCTCCTGGTTTCTCACCAACATCCCTTCTAGCAACTTGCTTTGCTCATGCTCTCCTCACTTATCAAGAAACTGATGCACAGCGGCCTGGACTTGTGGCTCATCTTCTCTTGGTTTCGCTCCTGCAAACCTCTGCTAACAACCGAGGCGTCGCACCACGTTCATGCTGGCTCCATCAGATCACAGTTGGGTCCACAGCTCCAAAGAGCCTGGGTCTCGCTCATCTGCTCAGTCATCAAATCTGGGCCAGGAAGAAATTCCCCCTAGGTCAGACTGGCCAGGACTTGGGGGGTTTCCTCAATCCTCCGTAACATGGGGCATGGTCCTTTCCTGCAGATCAGCGTATATGAACTGCTGTTGCAGCAATGACAGGGCCCTGGCAGTGCCTCCTCTCCCCTGCTTTTACCTGTGGCCTGATTTAGGCTGTTCTTGGTATCTCTGATTTTATTCCTTGCAGCTGTGTGCAAGGGTTGGATGCAGGGATCTGGGGAGATCCTTGGTTCAGGGCTTCCTGCTGCAGGGGACTGGACTTGATGGCCTCAGAGGCCCTTACCAGGCTGATGCTCCTATGAAAATCAAGACCCATGACAATGCACGCCAGCTGAGAGGAGCCCCGCTCTATGGCTGGCACTGGGAAGCCAGAGCTATTTGCTGTTCATCTTACAGCAGTGCCTAGCAACGTCTGTCGAGGCACGGGGCCTTGCTGCCGTAGGCATGAGGAGGACAAACAACAGAGACTGGCAAGCAGGTTTCCAACAGGATGCGATGGCAGGGTGGGATGATACGGGGTGCGCTGGGGTGCTCGGGCTGCGTGCTGAGCTGTCTGATCTCAGGTGCATCCCTGCAGCTCTCGTGACACAAGCGGGCTCGCGCGGGTTTTACAGAAGACGGAGTTTGATGGAAAGCTCCCGAGAACCAGGAGTGGTACGTGCATGCAAGGAAAGACCAAAGAGGCCAGGCCTGTTCAGGTTAGAAAAGAGATGTTTGAGGGAAGAGCATGAGAAGGGTTTACAAAATACTAAATGGCAAAGAGAAAGTCACTAGGGATTTATTATGGACTGCCTCTCACATTGCAAGAACTAGGGGACACCAAACATCGAATGAGTAAGTAGTTAGTTTTAAAGTGACCAAACGGAGACTGTTTTCCATACACCGTGTCATTAAAGTGAGGACTCACTGCCACCAAATGCAGTGGAAGCGGAGAGTTTTAGCCACATTCACCAAGGGGCTGGACACTTTCTTGGAGGAAAGGGGCATTGAGCATGGGCTACGGCCTCCAATGCAGAACTGCCTGGACCTTAAATGCTGGAGGCTGCAAGTTGAGAGAGGAACAGTGGAAAAAACCCTGGTCAGACCCAGGTCATGGTCCCTTTCAGCATCCCCTCTGCACCCATGTGACACAGGAACCTATGCAAGATGGACCTACGGTCTGACCCAGTAAATAGCAGTTTTTATATTTTTGTGTAATCTGCTTCCCACACCCTCGTGAAAACCCAAAGCACCAACACGGTGATGCAAGGAGAACAATGTCAGCCGCATGCAGGCAAGCAGGCACAGCATGGCAAGATCCACAGAGCTGCTTCCCTCGCTGCCAGGGTGCCCAAGGAATGGAAATGCATTAAGACAAAATAAGTCAGGAGGGAAAAGAGCCTCATGATGCTTAAAGTGCAGAGATGGCTCCCCAGCAGCAGCTCAGGCTGGGAGCCAGCTCCACATCACATCCCAGCAGCCAGCTTGTTTAGGCAAGAGACTTCCAAGGATGCCCTTAGGGATGGGCCGGTTCCTTCTAAGGCAGTGGTGCTGTCCTAAGCATGCAGGCCCCTGCAGGAATTAGGAGTCCCAAGCCCCTGCAATGTGACAGGAAGAATCAACTGTGCCCTGAAATTCCCTTAGTCCGGGTCCTGCTTCACCCCAGAAGTGGCTGCACCTGGAGGGGTGAATGAAGCACCTTGATATCAGGTCCCACGCTGAGCACTGCATAGTCTGCTCTAACCAGCTTGCCTTGGCACAGAAAAAAGGGTCCTCATGCCCATCTTAGAGATGAGGAACGGACATCCGAAGAAGATAGGAGCCTCACCCAGGGTCACACAGACAGGCTGGGAGGACACAGGGCTGGTGGGGTCCCTGGGTAAGAGAGTCCCCACCCCTGCCTTTACAGACAGCTGTGTTATATGCTCCATGACCAGGCACCTGGTCCAGCCTCCTCTGCCCAGCAGCTGGGCTTGCTGTCCCCTCTGCTCCAGCAGGGAGGGTGGTGGAATAACCCAGGATGCTGTATACCTGTTACCTGCCCCCTCCTGTGGGAATAAATGGGCAGAGTGGGGCAGTCTCTTCTCCTTTCTATGGTGTTAGTAGGCACCAGCAAATCGCCCGCTCAGTGGAGCAAGGCAAGATGGTGTCCCAGAAGAGACCCACTGCCTCCCCCAGCAGCTCCCACCCCACCCTGCTCAGCGCTGGGGCTGGAAACCCAGCCTAGCCCCCAGCCACAGAGCTCAATATCCTCAGCCCTCTGCTATATGCCCACTAGCAGGGCTGCCTAGACAGATATAGTCTCCCTCTGCTCCTGGATAGCATGTGTGAGACACACTCGTGCCAGTCCCCACCTTGAGGCACAGGGGCTGGCAAAGAGCAAGCAGTGCAGAAATCCCAGCACATGCCTTGCCCCCTTGCTGGCCTGTTCTGGTGTCAGAGAGATGGTGCTGGACTGCTCCTCCCGACATCCAACTTTGATCTCTCTTGCTGCAGTTTAAGCTCCTGCCAGCTGTGCCACACATCTGGCCTGACACCATGCCCTTAGGAGCCTGACATCATGACCCTAGGCTGACTGGTGGTGGCCTGCTTTGCACTGGAGATCACCACCCCTCTGTAATAAGTGGGGACCGGGACAGAGAGGGACGCAGGAAGAATCCCACCAGGCTCCCTTGTCCAGCATCCATCCGTCTCTAACAGAGGCCAGGACCAGATGCTTCGGAGGAAGGTGTGATCACTCCACATCTGGCACATAGGGAGTGATCCTCCTCACCTGTCAGGCCTCACCTTCATCTTTAATACACAAAGATCAACTTGAATCCTGGAGCACAGGGTTTCGTGAAACCCCCAACTGCCTCCCCAAGAGCCTTTTGTTTTCTGCACACTCGAGACGTGGCCCCACCAAGTCCTGGGACCTTCTGGTCAACCTCTTCCAAGCTCTCCATCGACCAGACCAGGAAGGAGGCACTGGCTGGGAGGAGCCCAAGTGACTTTGACTCCTCCAAGCCAAGCAGCGCTGGGAAGCATCCACGGGCTTCTTAGATGCGTTGGAGGGGCTGTGAGCGCTGGCCGGGGTTTTCTGCTCAGCGTCTCCCCTTGGGACCCTACTTATGAACCTCGGACCTGCACTCCTCCTCCTGGCTTGTCATCCTTCGTTCCAACCATGCACCTGTTATGAAGCCAGTGGTCTCATACTAACTACTGGGGCGGGGGGGGTTGCCGACAGCTCCCTGGCACACGGGCGCCTGGAAGAGCTCAGATCCCCAGCAGGAGCACCGAGCCAAACTCGGCCGTCTTTGGGGTGCTTTGTCCCCCCTGGTCCTGGACTCTGAGAGAGCTGGATGCTGCCAGGGGCCGTCAAGTGTCTGCCAGGAAGATGGGGAAGCAGCAGGTTTCCTCCAAAACAGTCCTGACAGTGGGGAGTACGCTCCACTCCCACCAGCGCTGTTTGCAGAGATGAGTGCTCAAAACCCCGTCTGCTTCTGGGGACAGGGGTGTCTGGTCTATTCTAGCCCCCCCGGATGGCTCTGAAAATACCCCATCCCCACCTCTGAAATGCAGCCACCTCTGGGGTGGAACAGCGCTAACCACCTCTGCTGTGCCATGCCGCTTGCACTGGTGGGGGTGGAGGGGCACTCACAACACATAGCCCTCATCCAAATACAGCCCCTGACTGGCACCGTTCAGCCCGTACGCACTCTCCTGCCTCCCTCGGCAAACCTGATGCATCCCTGGTTACATCGCCATGGGAACAAAGGGATGCAATGTGACAGGCAGCGGTTCCCCGGCTGCCATCTGAGACAGGATCCAAAGTCACGCTTGAGCCAGGCTTTTAACATTGAACCCATCTCTTCTCTCCCCCTGAGCCTCCGATACTCCAAGTATGGACACACGAACAACTTACCATGGGGTAAAAAGGGGTGGTGGTGGGGGGGGTGCTTTCCCATTTGTTGGCTGCCCCCATGGGTAAGCGGAAACCAACCTGGGGTAACTTACCCCTGAAATGGAAGGGCTAAAACGACTGCGGTTTATCCTGGGGGAAGAGCAAGTGACTGCGGCAGGGTAAAGCCCCATCCCCTTCCAGCGTGCGGTGAATTGCTCCTGCATCCACAGCCTCCACCACATCCCACCTGCCTTGCCTCCCAACAGCCTGCAGTAAACAAGTGCTTGGCTGTAGCTAGAGGCTGAGCAGGGAAGCCATGAATTAATAATGCTGCTGGATTGTTCAGAGATCCCCTTCCACCTTCGTGCAGCTGTGAGAGATGGTTTCAAAGCCCCACGGCAAAAGGCAGGAGCGAGAGCAAGCACGGCAGAGAAGGAAAGCTCCAGGACACGGCTATTGTTCTTCGCAGCATAGTCACAGGCTGGGACCCTGCTGCGCTAGGGGCTGTACGAGCACAGAAGATGCTCCCCGCCCCACACGGCCGACAGTCCCAGCCAGGAGGGCCTGGATGAATACAGGTAGACAGGGGAAGAACAAGGAAACAGTGAGATTTGGTCGATGCAATAAGCAGCGTCCTGGCTTTTGGCGTGGCAGTATGAGCGAGCTGTCAGGAGGCAGCTGGAGGGGAACAGCTGATCCAACTGGCAACTTTAGCTCAGTTTGAGTGCGTCCCTTTCAGGAGGCGACCAGCCTTCATGTCTGTCTGAGGGCTGCTGGGGAATTCAAGTTGAATGAGTTTGCTGGGCCTCAGTCCAGTTTTTTAGAGGCGGGTCATAGGTCGCTTGCTAGCAGAGACAGGTATCGTGAGAACCCTGCTTCACAGGTACACAACCTTTTCCCTCTGTAGGTCTTGGCGTAAGCAATTAGCCCCATTTCACAGGTGGGAAAACTGAGGCAGAGTCACTTCCTCGTGAGGAAGGCCGGGGGGAGGTGAGTGGCAGAACAGGGTTTAATACACCATTTTCCCCATGCCCAGCCTTGGGCCTCTACATCACAGTTGTCCCATGGCCACAGCTCTCTGCTACAACATTTAACACGCTGGTGCCCCAGCACTGAGTGGTGCAGCTGGAGAACCAGCACTTCCCTGTTGTGTGATGGGGTCCTTCCAGGACAGGGCAGTGCAGGGCAGGGCAGGGCAGGGCAGGGAGACCACATCTCCTGTGCCTGCACGGTACCTAATCTGCAGGCCAACAGAGACCAGCTGGCCACGTTGGGAGCTGGGTGGCAGCACGGGTATCAGCATGCCCAGGTTCAGGGCACTTGCTCCAGTGGCTGAAACAAGTGCTGACAGCCCTACTGCTGCGGCTTCCCTGTTCAGGCTAGACTCATGCCAGCTTAGGTCCGCTGATGCCAGGTTCAGGTACTCACGCCACATGAGTCCACAGTGTCATGACTTAAAGAAACCGCAAGAGGAAGCCCCACAGGGAGACCTTTCAGCCTGGGGAGCTGGCAGGGCATCAGTCCCAAATCCAAAACACGGGACGTAAACAAGGGGGTCACAGCAAATCACCTGGACCCAGGCTGGGTTAACAGGGGAGGCGTGGTGGGAGCACAAGGGGGCTTGCGGTGAACAACAAGGGCCAGCGTCCCCAAGAGGATGGAGACTCAGGGGTCAGGGGGCAGGGGGCTGGCGGGAGGGAGTGCTGTCCAGCCATGAAAATCAGTGCTGTATGGTGCATGCATGACCCTGTCAACGTGCCAGTCCATGCACATGGGCCCTGTGCCCTGGAGGAAGGGTGAGTCATGAGCATCGCCCAAGGGCAAGGCCCTGTGCTCTGCAAAGCTGGCTTTGGAGGTGAGGGGGTGTTGCCCAAATCAAAACCAAGCAGGGTCTGGCCCTCAAGTCCCTGAGTTCTTCACGCCCGCAGCACCGAAGCCTGGGCAGGGAGAGGAGGCACCTTGCTGGGGGAACAGCTTCACAGAAGACCTGGGACCCTGGTTATCTTGGTGCTCACACTGGACCCTCAGCCAGCACGACCTGCCAGCCCGCCGCCACACCATGTGGCCAATTCAACTTTTGGACAAGTTGGAGTCCAGTGGAGGGCAACCAAAATGGTTTGGGAGCTGGGTATCAGCTGATGAGGAGAGGCTGAGGGAACTGGGCTTATTGAGTCTGCAGAAGAGAAGACAGAGAGGGGATTGAACAGCAGCCTTCACCTCCCTGCAGGGGGGCTGCAAAGAGGATGGAGCTGGACCGTTCTCAGTGGGGGCAGATGACAGGACAAGGAGCAATGGGCTCAAGCTGCAGCAAGGGAAGTTGAGGTTGGATGTTAGGAAAAACTTTCTCCCAAGGAGGGTAGTAAAACACTGGAACAGGTTACCCAGAAAGATGGTGCAATCTCCATCCTTGAAGGTTTTGGAGACCCGGTTAGACAAAGCCTTGGCTGGGATGACGTAGTTGGGGCTGGTCCTGCTTTGAGCAGGGGGTTGGACTAGATGTGACCTCCTGAGGTCTTTTCCAGCCCTCATTTTCTACTATTCTATGACTCCAGCATGGCTGAGGCTCCCTAAGTGGGACCGATGCCCCCATCCCAAAGCTCAGGGTGATCGGCTTCGCTGGGCACCCAGCCTAGCCCAAGGGGCTCTGTGCGTTGGTGCCACTCCGGGGCAGTATGCCAGGTTGCAATTTAGTGTGGCACCTCTGCCCTGAGGCTGTGGGTCAGACGTGGCAGGACTCTCTCGCCTGCCCCAGGCAGCCTGTCAGCATCTCTCCAGGGCAGGGGATAGCTGCCCATGTCCCCTCCCCCTGCAGTCTCACCTGCGCGCATACATGCCCTGCACTGACTAAGGGCTGCAGGCCTGCAGTACGGCGGAGGTTTGCTCTCCAACACCTCGTGAAGCGAAGGGCCCATGGCCAAATCCTCCTGCTTGGTCCTTTTGGACAGCTCAAAGGCACCCTTGCTGCCCAGCTGGCAGAGGAATAGGATTGGGGACTCTCAAGTTCAACTCCTAGCTCTGCCACTGCCTTCCTGTGGGACCCTGGGGATGCTGCCTAGCCTGCCAGAGGCTCAGTTCCCTGTGGGTACGAGGCTGCTAGGCAGTCTCAGCAAGGCCTCACAGCCTCATGTCCACCGACAGTGCCCACAAAAGGCTCTGTCCCTGCCCCAAACCAGCCACAGAGCTGCTGAGCGGCAGGGCCCGGCCCCC
>NW_005842286.1:1341377-1343005 GCF_000455745.1 Alligator sinensis
CCTCCCCCAACCCAGCCACAGAGCTGCTGAGTGGCAGGCCCTGGCCCCTTTCCCCAGCGTCCCCCACGCCCAGATGGCTGCCAGGCCTGAGCTGTGCCCTCTCTCAGCACTGGGATCCATCTCAGTCCCCACCAGGAGGGAACCAGCCATCTGAGAGCTCCCAGCAAGCAGACTGGGGCGGGAGCCATTTGGGGTGCAGCATTTGTACAGCACCTGGCACTGCAGGGCCCGATTCCTGCAAGGGAACATCCCCTCCCAGAGGAGAGGAGTCTCATGCATGCCCGCTGAGACAGCACAGCCGCACTGCAAGAGCCAGCGGCCCTCTGTGCCTGGTCCCCTTGCTTACCTCCCCCGTGCCCAGCCAGCCTGTCTGCGGGGACACGCCATCCCAGGCAGCTCTGCAGCATTACGCCAATGGA
The DNA here is from genome assembly GCF_000455745.1 of Alligator sinensis. NCBI lineage: Eukaryota > Metazoa > Chordata > Crocodylia > Alligatoridae > Alligator > Alligator sinensis. The sequence continues at coordinate 1,341,797 of NW_005842286.1, forward strand.
GAACCTGGCCCCTCGGCGGCTGAGGGGGCTACCGCGACACCAAGAATAGCAACCAGAGGGTGGGCAGCTGCAGAGCAGCTTGTGGCTGGTTGAGTCACGGGGAAATGCGATCGATGGGGCTGGGCACTGCCTCAGGCGCCCACGCGCGCATGGGGGCCGAGGCCGGCCCAGGCTCCATGCTGGCCCCTGCCCTGAATGGGGCCCAGGACCTCCTCTCTGTCCCCGGTGCTATCCTGCTGGATGCACCCGGCAAACCCAACAAGCCCCCATGACTGCACGGCCCCTATGCAGAGCGAGAGTGTGTGCCGAGGTGAAACCTCCACGTGCCACGTGCTGCCAGTGAGGGGCACCGGGCAGCTGCCAGTGAGACACTCCTGGTTCCCAGTGAGGCCAGCTCCAGGGATCTTTTCACAGGCATTTGTCAAAGCTGGGGCAATGGTCCTCCCAGACATCACCAAATTGTCCTGGTTGGACAGGTGGAGAAACTGAGGCATGGGGACTAGGGAAGTGACTTGCCCAAGGTCGTGCATGGAGTCTGTGGCAGACATGGGGGAAGAAGTCAACTGTGGGTTACACGCGCGCATGCACGCACACACACGCACACTCATGCCCTCCCACCTCTGTGAACCACTGTGACCCTACCCCAGGACTCAGTCCAACCCCCACCTCCTTGAGGACACCAGCCGTCTCAGAGATGCAGATGGCCTTCGGTGCAGTGCCCTGCTCTGCGACCGCAAGGGTTAACGATGCTCCAAATCGTTAAAGCAGCAAAACATGGAAGAGCGCTCGCACACGGCTAAGACGCATCCGGGGTGGCTGAGCACACAGAGCCGGGCTGGTAGAGAGGCTCCCACGGTCCTCGAGCCGCCCGCTCCATCACGACCCCACGCGCTGATGTACGTATGGCTGTCGCCCGGACACACGTGTCCTGAATTGCTGACACCCCGATGCCTGCCTGGGGCTGGGCAGGATGTTAGGGGATGTCCACAGAGAATAGCAGAGCTAGCTTGCAGTATGGGGGGCCTGCATCCTGCTAGGGGGCTAATATATGGGAGGAAGGACTCAGGAGATGCATGCTCCACAGCCAGAGCCATGGGTGCGGGCATGTGCCTTGCCTTGCAAAGGCCCTGCCCCGGGACCTCTATCCTGGACTCCAGCACCTCCCCTCTGGCTCCTGAAGCTGCACATGGGGTGCCTATAGAGGGAAAG
>NW_005842286.1:1343022-1368746 GCF_000455745.1 Alligator sinensis
AAGAGGATTCTGGGATCTCCCAAAAGCAGATCCTTCTCCTTCTCAACCCCCAGGAAGGGCTGCTGGCTAGCCCCATGCCTGGCATCGACAACATTAACAGGGAGAACTGCCATCTTGCCCCCGTTGTTAGCAGCAATGAGACGGAGGCAGAAACAGTCTCGGTCCCAAGCGCCTGCTTTCCACGCAGCGCCACCCACGTCCCACATGAAAGGAGTCCGGCAGGTCTCCATGGAGGGGGCTGGATCGGCTTGAGCATCCTCGCAGGATGGGGCCACAGGTGACCTGAAAGGATGAGGCATGGGACAAGGCGTCATGGGATGGGGGCCCCAGCAGCCCAGCTCAGAGGCTTTCGTCTTACAGGCTGTGGCTCTCAAGCCATCATCTCCATCACACCCTTCCTCCCCATCAGGCGGGGGAGAACAAGCCATCTGCAAAGCAGCCGCTTTACTTCTGCCGGCTGGAGCAGGGGGAGCAGACTCCGGCAGAGTCCCGAATCCCACTGGTGGGCACCGCAGGGCCCCCAACCAAAGCATGGCCACTGGGAGCCACCCACATTGCAAGAGGACCGTGGCCTTCCTTTGGGCACCTCTGGGGATGACACCTCTGCCAAGGAGGCAGAGACTTGAGCTGCTGCACGGCTGTCTAGGACAATGTGCTGCGCGGCCCCACCGCGTGACGCAGACCCACAGACACGCACATGATACGTGTGTGCATACCACAGCAGTCCAACACGCCTGCACCCTGACAACCTCAGGGACAAGAACCCACCTAATGCCCCTGCCCGTGACTTTTCCCCAACGTGCCCCCTCCATCGACTGTGACGCACCCCATCCGTCCGCTCCGGTCCTTGTTACCTCGGCAGTGCCGCTGTTGTGGTTGCTCCGGCTGCCGATGCCTTTCTCCGGTGCCTCCTCGGCCGCCCCCCCCATGCCGGAGGGGGCGCCGGCGGCAGTGTCGGCCCCGTCCCCGATCTCTCGCATGTCTTCCAATGCGATCGTGAACTGGGCCAGCGTCCTCACCATCTGCAGCATGCGGGTCCCGGGGTCTGGCCGTCCCACCACGGCGAAATCCAGAAACAATTCGGGGGGGCAAGGGGAAGAGGAAGGGAGATGCTAAAGCCCCCAGATATAATGAAGTGACAGGGAGGAGGAGATGGGGGAGCACCTCCACCGAGGTCCCTGCGTCCGGCTGGCGGTCCGTCCCTCTCCCCCGGTCCGAGTCTGCTGGTTCTCTCTCTTTTTTGCTAGCAGGTGTGCAGCCTGCCTGTAGCTCTGCTGCTGTTATTATGAGGCACTCGGCAGACGCAAGCAATCGCTGCCAGAGCGAGGCAGGAGGATCAGTGAGAAGAGGGCCACGGGCACCAAATCGGTGCTCACGCTGCACGCACCCAAATGTACAGGCACGTGCGCACTTTGGGAAAGGGGCTGAACCCGCCCCGGCTGCCCCGCGGGCGCTGGGGGCATCTCACTATAACGTGCCCTGGGAAGCAGCACGCTGATGGCTGCAAGCACTGTACAGCATCCTACAACAGTATTCGTGGGGAGGCTTAACCCTGCAGCGGGGCAAGCCAACCCTTCATCCAAGCCTCAGCTGCGCCAGTGAGAAGGCCTGTGGCCCCCTGACACTGCGCGTGGGCTGTCACGAAATTCCCAGGTCTCACGGAGACTCCTGGAAGCAAAGACGGTCCTGTTTCTAAAGGCAAGCGTGCCTCACGGTGTATATGCAAAGCCTTTACCAGTGCACGTCAACTGGGGTGTGCAGATACCACATCTGTGCAAGCCCCTTGACTGCCTGCAAGGCAACAGCCCCCAGTGCCTGCTGTTTCCAGCTGCCCCGGGATGGGCCGTGAGCCATGAGTGACTTCAGGGTCTAAACATCGGTTTCCCTGTCTTGAGCTAAAACATGTCCGAGCCCTAGGGAGGGACCTGCCCACACTGTGAGGATCGGGGCCGTTAACCCCGAGCCTGGAAGTCTCTATTGTGTCACTGGAGGGGTCAAGAGCCACGCACAGGCACTGGGCTCCATAAACACTCTGGGTCACTGAAATGCCAACACCCAGAGAGAGGGGGGCAGAAGCCGGTGGGATGCTTGGCCAGCCAGGAAAAGCCCCATCTCTGCTCAGGGACAAGTCAAGGGACCCTGGGAGACTCTCAAGATACTGCTGGAGTCAGGCCTTGATGACAGCCTCAGCCAAGCTCCTTTATAAGCTCACTCAGGGGAGGAGAGGAGCACCCTGTACGGGCACGGCGCCACACGCAACATTGCCCAGGGAGGTACAGGACTGATAGAGGTCTTGCCATAGTGTCAGACACAATGCACCCTGGATTGGGCACCAACAGCACACATGTCCCTGCAGCCTCCCAGCTCAATCCTGCATGGAGCCAAGCCCCTCCACCCAGCCCCACTGTCCACCGCGGGTGCAGCTACATGTTCGTTAATGCTGTATTTACTGTGCATTAAGTGTAGCATGGTACTTGGATATCCATGTACTGAATCAATGTGCAGTAACTCGTGCTACTGCGCAGTACTGCCGGTGCACGGGGTCTTTCGGACGCTAACTGCACAGTAGCCTAATACTACTACACAGTAGCGTATTAGCATGGGTTTTGCCTGGCGCACTATTGCGCAGTGTTATTAGGCTACTGCGCAGTTAGCGTCCTGTGTAAACACACCAAGCATATGCGAGAATGGTCCTTAGTCCTTTCCAGGATCAGCCCCTAAGAGGAAGAGCAGTGATTCCCAAAAAAGCAGCAGCGAGTGCATTATACAGCTCTGGGGAATATCACATCTTCAAAGCAGCAATGAGACCTACATCCCACATCAAGCCTGGCTGTGATGGATACCAAGGCCCTGGTGATACCAAAGGGTCAATTACCCTAGAGTGTATACGGCAGGTGCATTTACACCTGTATAAATGTGCTTATAATGCTATGAGCTTTCCTCCTATACTGGTAAAATCCACCTTTGGATGGATCCCACCCTTATACTAGGATAATTGTGCTTGCACCGGGCATTGTACCAGTGGGGCTATACAGATCCCCAAATCACACTCCTTACTGGCACAGCCCTGCCAATATAAAAATGTGGCCCAGGCCTGTACACCAGTCTGGAAGGTAAATGGGCACCCAGTCCTCTTCCAGATGTGGTTTCATTACGTTATGAACATGGGAGTGAATCCTGCTGTGAGGAAGCTGGATCTGATGGCCCGCGGCACTCGGTGCTGCTGTGATAGACCTCCAGACATACTTCACTCAGCAAGTTTGATGCTGGATTGATTAGGTGGCAACACCAACCTCATTAGGCTTGAAATGTCCCTCCCAAACAGCCCACCTGCATGAGGGCAAGATCAGCCCCGCCATACAGACAAGGAGCAGAAGCAGCAAGACAGATTAAGGCCTGGTCCACACTGCACAGGCTGAGCATGTCCATAACTGCACTAGAGGAAGGGTTTTGCTGCCATCTGGCAGCTGGCAGAAGGCACATGGAGACTCTCCTGAGCTTTTTGCTGGCTCTGCCATGATCCCTCCAGCAGCTGGGGACTTCCCAGTGCACCACTTGGTCTCAGCTGCTGGGTGGAGCATGGATGGATGTGCAGCTCTTTAATGGCTTGGTGACGGCAACGGTTGTGGTCTGCTCCGAAGACCATTAAGCCAACGCACAGTTCCCCAGGCCCTTTGTGCTTTGCCTGAAGTCACGTAGACCGTCTATGAAGCCTTGACCTGAGCCCAGGTGTCCTGAGAGGTGGCGCAGAGCCTCGATGGGAAGAGATGCACGCTGGAATTCGATTGCAACTCGAGGGCTGATCTGTGCCCGGCATCGCAGCAGGCAAAGATTAGGCAAGCATCCGGGAAAGGAGCAAGAGCTAGAAATAGCCGTATTTAATTAACATGGAGCGAGGTGGAGATGGTAACAAGGAAAGGAAATAAATAGGCTTTGGAAGGAACGGCTGTAGACCCGCGGGGACTAACTGTGAGCAGAGCAGCAGGCCCGGCGACACCAAGCCGGGCCCCCTCGGAGGACACGTAGTCTGGGCTGAAACAAGCCTACCAAGTGCCCCAGCGCTCAGGCAGCCTCCCGGCTAACGGGGAATTCACCCCACAACATGGCAGAGCGTAGTGGGGGCAGAGATAGGGCAGGGACTAAGGAGCTGGCACCTGCATGCTGCTGTTGAGCCCGTATGGTGCTTGCCCCAGGGCCTGGTGGAAGCAGCAGTAGCTCTGACTCCCTCGGAGGGGATATCCATTGTGGCTGGAGAAGCAGATGATGCAGCCCCATGAGGGCTTTCTGACCCCCGACAGGCCAAACTCCTCCACTGGTTCCCGTGGGACCCAGGCTGCCCGTGCCTCAGCTAGCATAACCCAACCCGCCCGGATGCCATGCTGCCCCCGCCGGGCATGACCACATGCTGGGGAGTACCAGGCTGAGAACAACCTCCTCCCTTCTCTGCCTGCATCTTCCTGGGGCTGGTGGGAACATGTGGCCGGGGCCACACCATCAGGCAGTGCCTGGGGAGCTCATAGGGTAAGAACAGCAATCCTTGGTTCATCTGTGCCTCAATGGGCAACACCTGTATTCCCATTATACAGATGGGCAAACCGAGGCAACAATAGGGGAAGGGACCTCCCCAGATTCTCCATCCACTGGCAGAGCCTGGGATTGAACTCATATCTCCTCAGCACTTGGATGCTGTCCTGTCCTCTTGCCCACGGGGCAGAGAGGATCACCACCCCTGTTTTACAGATGGGGGGAAACTGAGGCACAGAGAGCCAATATGAGCAGGGTCCCGACTGCCTCACAGCTGCCCTCCAGGCATCTCATGGAGGGCAGAGGCAGAGCTGAGTGGAGACCCTGGGGTCTCTGTGCTAAGCACTGAACCAGCCCCTGTCTCCAGTGCAGCGAGCAGGGAGGCCCTGCCTGCTCTCTGCAAATCTGGTGCCATGCTGCAGGGCTGCTCTGGCTGGGACAGTCCAGGGCGTATCTCCTCCAGCAGGGAATGAAGCTAGAGCAGCTTCTAGACCCAGCATGCCCTCCCTCGGGCCTCTGGGCCCTTTTCATTGCTGGGCATCTCCGTGCCACGCTCAGGCAAAGAAGCTAAGCCACCTGCTTCCGCTTCCTGCTCCTGACGGCAAACCCCAGCCTCAACCCAAGAGCACAGCTGCTCTGTGGCCTCCCTTCCTCTTCAAGGATGGTCTTCCTGAGTTGGATTCAAAGTCTCCAGCCCAAAGCGATGTTAAAATTTCTGTGGCCCAATGTATCTGCCTGACAGCGGGTGGCGGGTTTGCTAACAGGCACCTTTCAGACACCTTGTGGCTATGCTCACAGTGACACTGCTGCTGGTGAAGGACCTTGGTCACTTCCCTGCTGGGAGGAGATCGAGGGGATCTGAACCAAGCCCTCTTGCACACGAATCAGGAGCTTCCCCCACTATCCTCTTGATGGGTTTGTGATGCCATGGTACCCCCTGGCCTCTGAGATACCCACAAACAGACCCAGCCCCAGCAGCAGCACCACCGTGGAGCTGCCTCTCGCTGGCACCTGGACCCACGCCGCTGACACAAGCGGGGCGGAAAAGGAGTGTGTGTGGCTGGCACCGGGGCACTGGCTGGAAGTGCTGGTCAGCCCCAGGCTCCTGCACCCACGTGCCAGCAGCTGTGATTGAGGTTCCTTCACTAGGGCCTGCTCCTCCAGCTCCTCCACACCAGCCCCGGCTTCATTAATTACATCTAATGAGATACTTGCCGGTTTCTATAGCAACTGCATGCAGCAGCAGTTCTTTTGTTAGGCTGCATCCAAGGCCAGGAAATTTCCTCTGGCAGCAGCTGCAAGGCTCGGAGCAGAGGAAAGCAGCAGGCAGGGGCCGAACGCTGCCTCCTGAGCTCAGGCGATGGAGCTGGCCGCTCCTTGTGTCTTAAATAGTGCGGCAAGCCCGGGAACCTCGCTGGGGACCCAAGGAGAGAACTCCTTCCTCCTCTTCCAGGAGATCATGCCTTCACATCATACTCCGAGACAGGGGTGGCCAAGATGCAGCCCGCATGCCACAAGTGGCCCGGGTAGCCAATGTGTGTGGCACATGTTAGATCGGAGCGGGGACAGGCAGCACAGCAGCAGATAGGGCAGGGAGCAGGAAGCAGAGCAACAGATCAGCCAGGGAGCATATGACAGGGAGCAGAAAGCAGAATAGCAGATTGTGCAGGGGACACTGGGCAGGAAGCGGAGCAGCAGATCAGCCAAGAAGCACAGGAAAGCAGAGGAGCAGAAAGCAGTGCAACAGATCAGACAGGGAGCAGATGGCTGAGCAGCAGATCAGGCTGGGAACACAGGGCAGGGAGCAGAAAGCAGAGCAGCAGAGCAGGCAGAGGAAGGGGATTGGAGTGGCACTTGGGGAAGGCACGGGGCTAATTTGTGGCACGGCTGTCAAAAGAGTTGCCCCCACTGCTTCAAGAGGATCAGGTTGGCTCCTGGCAGTGTGGGGCCATGGACACGCAGCACAGCAATTGCTACTCCCACCAGAAGCGGGCAAGAGTGCACCAAGATGCAAGATGTTCTGCTCTGTCCTTCGTATTAGGCCCATCCACAGTACCCAGCACCATCAGCTGGGCACTCATGCTGTGCCAGCTGGACCTTGGAGCCAGCAGTGCTCCACTTGACACAAGCCAGGCCTCTCAGCCCCACGCAGGACACTGCAGGCTGGTACTGCCAGGTTGCAGACCATTGCTAGGGCAATGCATAGGAGGAGGCTTGGACACCTCTGCCTTGCAGGCAGCCTGCCCTGGCTCCCGAGCAGAGGAGCAGCAGTGTCCCACTCCCCATTAGCAGTGAGCGGCAGCATCACGGTTATCTTCACTGCACGGGCACGAGGGTCCTGGCCCCGCTCAGCCTGTCTGCGACCGAGAACAACACTCCCAGCCCGGCTGCCAGACAGATGCTGCACGATGGAGTTAACCTGGCAACACGGCTATAAACAGCCCGAGGCATCAGCAACAGCTGCTGCGCTCTGCAAAAGGAGAAGGCAGCATCTGAGATGGCTCTCGGCAGTGGGGACAGGCCCTGTCCAGTCCCCTTGGAGCTGCCCAGTGCCATAGCCCCCCTGCCCAGCTGGCAGGGGCTTGGGAGACACCCAGGAGGGAGGAGCAGCACAACCTGAAGCTGCTTTTGCTGCAAGGCTGAGTCACACCGGAGCACAGCAGCCTCTGCAGGCAGCACCGCGACAGTGCTCTGGGATGCCAGCTCGCCTCGCTGCATGTGTGGGGGCTGGCACCAGCCAGAGCAAGGGGAGCAAGGGTGGGCAGACTGCACCCCACAGCCTAATTCCCTCTGGTGCAGCCAACTATAAACCGTCTATAAACTCACTAGGGGGAACCAGAAGGGTTTGGGGGAGACGCTGTTTCCCCTAGCCCCCGCTGGCATAACAAGGAGTAATGGGCACAAGTTGATGGAGAGGAGGTACAGATTGGACATCCGAAAAAACTACTTCACAGTTAGGGCGGCTAGGAGCTGGAACCAACTTCCAAGGGAGGTGGTGCTGGCCCCTACCCTGGGGGTCTTTAAGAAGAGGCTGGATGCCTACCTGGCTGGACTCATTTGAGTCCCGTTTTTGTTTTTAGGGTTTTTTGTTGTTCTCCCGCCCTGGCGGGGGGTCGGGCTAGAAGATCTATTAGGTCCCTTCCGACCCTGAAACTATGAAACTATGAAACTAGCTGCCTGGAGACCCCTGCAAGACTGGGTCTAGGCCAGGGGGGACAGGCAGGGCACACAGTTTTGGCAGGCCTGCTACAATTTAGCCCCACACCCTCCCCAAAGGCCACTCTAATCCCCCTCCTCTGCTCCATCTCCTGCTCTGCTTTCTGCTCCCTGTCTGATCTCCTGCCCTGCCTTCTGCTTCCTGCCCAATCTCCCACTCTGCTTTCTGCTCCCTGACCTCTCTACCACTGTCCCCTTCCTGATCTTCCCTGGTCATGCCAGACTGGCCACCCCTGGTCTAGTCCACGGGGCCTGGCTGGTGCCCATCACTGCGGCATCGATGCCCCTGTAGCAGGGCGAGCAGTGATGTAGCAGGGATCTCTCCCCTGCAGCGCTGCCTCCGGGGTTTGTGAGCATCAGCCAGGCTCTGCTCTCGCTCTGCCAAGGGCCACAGGCAGGGAGGTCCCGTGTGATGTGCACCCAAGTCCTGGGCTGCGCTGACCTGCAGCGGGTTTGTGCTAGGAGTGCCGGGCAGCAGGGATCATGCCAGCTTTAACCCAGCTGGTCTCCCAGGGATCATGCCGGAGCAAACCCAGCTGGTCTTGATCCCCAGAGGGACCAGCCCCTGCAACGTGACTGCGCATTTTCAGCCCGCACGTGGCTTTGAGGAGATGGAGCAAACACCAGGAGCACTGATCCTGCTCTCAGGGCCCGATCCTAATCCCCCGGAGGGCTATATGAACAGGCCTGGGATCAGCCTGGTGCAAATTTGGGCTAGAACTGAGAGCGAGGCTACTGGCCTCGACTCTGGAGAGACTGAGTGCAGATTCGGTTTCCTGGCCCAGTCCCTGCACCACAGCCCGACAACCTGGTGATCCCGGGCCCACCGTCCCAGTCGGAGCGGATGCACCTCAAGTTCAGCACTCACAGCGCCACCCAGCAATCAGCCCACAGGCACTGCCACCCTGTACCATGGAGTTCGGGGCAGACACCAGGGGTTTCAAAATGCTTTTCATTAATCCACCAATGCAATTTAAAAAATCAGAACAAACCCAACTGGCAAGCCTATCATAACAAGGGAGCAGCAGCTCCGCATTCCCCACAGCTCTTCCCCAGCTCAGCCCTGGCTGCAGGCTTCAATGCCAGGGCTATAACAACCAGCAAGCCAGTGTTTCTGTTTCTGCTGGTACAACTCAGTGGGGTTTGGCCCCACCATCCCCTGAAGTCACTGGAGCCAGGTCAGCTAAGGTTCCTGCTGCTCTTTCCGGGAAACTGTGGTCCCACATCTCTCCATTCGCAACTCGATGCAGCTCAGGGCTCCTGCAGGCTATTTTTTCCCAATCAAGGTACTTTTGGTATTTCGCTATTTGTGGGTTTCTCTCCCATTAGGAGAAGAAATTCATAGCGAATTTATGCAGGCAGCTGCCTTCCTCCTCGCAGATCTGCTATGAATCGGCGTGCCCCAAACCCAGTGACTTGCTGCGGGAGACCGCGATGCTGAAGACGATAGCTAATCCCTTCTCTAGCTTTATGCCTCGGCCTTTTGCTCTGTTGGAACCTCCTGGGGTATAACCAAAAACCCAGAGGGTGTTTTAATGCTGGTTTTCTTCTTAAATATGCCCCAGGTTGTCTTCCCCTGACACCTCTGGGATGCAGTGAGGTGCTTCTGGGCACAGCTGGGCACAGCTAACCCCGACGAGGGGTCACTGGTGGGAGTGCGTGTCCGCTGGTGGTCACCAGAGGTACCCTTATCTGCACCACGCAAGGGTCCAGCTACCCAGGCATGGCCAGGAAGGAGACTGCCCCACTGAGACCGTATTTACTGCACTTTCCACCCCGCCCCAGAAATTTTGCTGCCAAAAACCAAGGTTCAGCCATTATACATGCCACATATAGGCATGATGGAGGCGGTATCAGTGGAGCGATCACTATTGTACTTTTTCATCCAGCACAATCTCGCAGCTAACGTGGGGCAGATGTGCTCCACTCTTCAACACGGGGCGGCTTTTAAAGAGAAACTGCTTCTGACCTGGCCTCTTCAGAAAAGAGCAATACAGACACGATCCCTGGAAATCCAAGGAAGCACAAGGCCCAGCACTCACAAGCCCCAGGCAAGGTATTTCTCAGATAATATTCAGGGGTGCAGCTTCTACATGAGTAAATAGAGTATTCCCAGCCAGATGAGCAGGGCCTAGTGCTGCTGCCCCTCTGCTACCAAGAGAAATATCTCCCCGCTCTGCACTGGCTGCCAGGCAGGGCATTGCAACACCAGCCGTGCTGTCAATCCGGCACCTGCTGACAGCCAGAGCGGTCGTCATCCGGCAGCTCCTGGCAGCTCACAAAGTGCTGGCTGGCGAGATGCAACCTCTCCAGGATGGGGACCGGGCTGGCTCTGCCGGTCTCTCTCCCCGCTGACAGGTCAACCATGTGCTAACAAGTTCCTGGAGTGCTTTGGCTGCCTGAGCGCTTCCGAAAGGGCAGGAGCCACACGCTGCTGGGAGCCAGGATGCGTCCTGGTGGGGCTCAGCACTGCTGGACACCCCGAGCGCCGGCACGGTGGGCTCTGCAGCGCCCCGTGGGGAGCAAACCAAGGGCTGCGGGGTTCAGCTCTGGGCTGACCTCGTGTGCCTGCAGGGATGATGGACCAGAGCCCCTGCTTGTGTGTTTGTGAGCTGGCTCACAAGCTGCAGAAGCAAAGGTCATGGGTCTTTGGCCCTTGAGATGAGAAAGCAGCTGCCCTAGTGAATCCAGGCTTCTGCTGGGCCCGTATGGCCCCTGCGGTCATTGCCCCTGGACCGTCTGCACTCACCGCAATGGCTTCTGAAGCCACAGCCCCACAGGGTAGAGGGGTGCAGAGAGGGTCCCTTGCTGTGCTAGGGCTCAGGGGTGTTCCCTTGGTACTGACTCAGTGGTCTGCAGGATGATGGGGGGAAGACTCCTTCCTCCAGGCTCCTGCCACCAGCCAGATCCTGCCCTAGCAGCTGATGTCCCGTTAGCCCAGGTTAGCATCAATGGCTGGCACTCAGCAGCATCCCCAGGATGCAGCGGAAAGCAGGAACCCATGCCGTGGGTGGGAATCCTGCCTCCAGGTCCTCACCCCATGGCTGCTCTGCCTGTGATTTCAGCCCAAACCCAGGAGTCTGCAAGAAGCACTGATCTGCCACGCACCTGGGCTGAGCACTGGGCTCCCTCCTGCTCTGGGGCTCCAAAAAGAAACCAGCTGAGACCTTCCCAGGACCCCCACGGACAATGGACCAGAGCACGGGGAATGCCCAAGTGCTGGGAACTTGGATGAAGCTCCTGGCTGCAAGATCTGATGGGCCAAACCAGAACCCAGAGTGCAAAAACTCATGACATTTGCTCTCCCCAAATCCAGACCCAAATTTGGGGACTTCATCCTGGAAATTCCTCTGGGAAGTGGGAAAAACTGTGTCATTTTGCCTGCACTCCTTTGCAAAAGCCAAATCACGATCCGAGCAGCGGGAACCTGCAAGAGCCCAAATCACTGAGAGTGACAAACTGCTGCATCCTGGGGCTAAGACCTCTGTGGGCTAAGCCCGCAAATGCAGAATCTCTCCAATGCAATGAGCAACTGTAGCCGGCTCTGACGTGAGGAAAACCCCTGCCCTGCTCTTCTGCTAATATACCTGTCAGCTCTTGTGCGAGATCAGAGGGGTGCTCTGCTGTCCTGCCCCCCATGCCCTTCCTGTTCTGTCACTCACTGCCCCGAGGAATCAGCTGCAGTGCATCCAGCACCTTCCTCTCGCCCAGCCACGTTTAACCTTTTTAGACTCGAAGCGCCCCTCGTTAGTCTGGAGGTCCCCTGCGGAAAATGGCAGCTCTTTGCTTTCTCTGGCTGGCTGACTACAGAAAAATAAGAGAGCAGCTCTGTTGCAAAGAGCTCAGCAAAGTCTGTAATGGGGCAGAACGATTTTGAGACTACAGAGTCTTACGTGCAATAATCTCAGGGTGAATCGTGTACAGGTGTTTGCACAACCAACAGTGCTAATATTGTGCAACCCCCCGTGGCACCCTTACAAAGATCTCATAGCACCCGGGTGAGACTCACCGCTCTAGCCATTGAGGGGGGCTCCTGTGTCTGGGTCGGTCCAGGCCCACTCTCACGGCACACCCGGGGGAGCGATACCTGCTGCTCTGGCTGGAAGCGCACGGACCCTCCAAGCAGACAGCTGAGGAATAGCATGTCTCTCAGGGAATTTTTGAGGGTCGCTTTCTCTGGAGAGTTAGTTAGAAGAGGAAACGCGGGGTTGGCAGAGCTCAGAGGAAAGCAGCTGAGAGGCTCCCAGGGAATGCAGAGCGCTCCACCCAAGAGCCAGCTGCCCCCCAGACCTCCTGGCATGGCCAGCAAGCGTGGAAGGAGCATCCTAGCCTTCAAGCACCTTGCTTACTCCTTGAAGAAGGGAAGAAGTAGTCTGGAGATGTTTCCTTGTTTGTCAAAAGAACAGAAGTTCCCAGCTATTTTTTAAGCAGAAGCATTTTTGCCTGGATTTCCTGCAGCTCTGAGCAGGCAGGGCCTCTTATTTATCCTGCAGTGTCATGTCAGAGCCTTCGTCATGGCTCCCAGCCCCTGCTGCGCTCGGCTCTGTACAAATCCTGAAGGAAAAAACCAGTTCTGGCTACAGATGGATCTGGCATGAGACGCGGCAGCACAACCTTATACATGTCTGTTTGGCCAGTGATGGCAGGAGAGCTTTGCTGAGCCCAAGCCCCCTTGTGCTGGGCATGAGGCCTGTGTAGGGGGGAGACAGTCCTTGCTTTGCAGAACAGAGGGTCACATAGACCGGTGACACAGGACAGGAAGGGAAGATCAGTTGCTTTTGTTTTATGGATCAGGAGGTAAGGGAAGAGAGGAATTAAGTGACTCACCCAAGGTTATCCAGGGAATCAGTAGCAAAGCAGGACTAGCACCCAGGCACGGGAACATGGAGCTGGAAGGGGCCTTCTGGGATATCCAGCCCGGCCCCCTGCAGTCGCAGGCAGCGGTCAACCCAAGGAATCCCCAAGATCCCACACCAAACCCTCCCACTTCGCTACAAGGCCCAGGACCAGAAACACCACAACAGCCTGTAAGAGGCCACAGGTAGAAGCAGGGGAGATGAAGACATCATGAGGCCCTTCCACGGCTGTGACTAGGGAGCAGTTGGCTACCACCTGCTCAGAGGATGCTAGAAAAGGACCGTGCCCATGGTACAGAGGAAGTGACTGGTAGGAGTCAAAGCAGAAGAGTGAGACCCTCTGTGTTTTCTATGCACCAGCAGGAGCATCAGCACCCCCCGCCTCCGTCCCCGGTCCTGGACGAGTGCTTTAAACATGTGCCCTTCTTCCCTAGTATGTCCCCCTCATGCCTTAGCCTTGCCCAGACAAGCCACCACTGGCGCTGAGATGGCAATTCACTCTCCGTGGCCTTTCTCACTGCACAGGAGGTCCCCGGATGGTAGGGGAGGGAGCAGTGTGATGAGCGGCCCTGCCTGCCCAGGGCTGTGGAAAGGAAACAGAGAGCCGAGGTCCCTGAAAGGGGCTACAAGGAGCACCCAGAACGCCCGAGCACCCTGAGGAACTAAGCCTTCCCCATCAATGCAGGGCAGTGCCACTGCTCCCATTATGTGTTTGGGGAACTGAGACACCGAACCTGGTGGCCTCTTGAGGTCAAGGTCAAAGCCTGGGAGAACCAGGGAGAAGATGCAAGGCTGAGCTCTCAGCAAACGGCTTCGAGAATACCCCTCCACCTACCATGGCAGCTTTCCCTGCGATGTGCGGCACGCTGGACCTGTCTGAAGCGATAAAGAAAGGGGACAGGCCCTGAGCTGCTTTAGGAGATTTCTAGGCTTGACCCTCCTCTGGGGAAAAGGGGGGAGGGGGAGTCAGCGATGTGCCACTGGTCAAGGGATGATCCAGGTCAGTGGTTTTCAACCTGTGGTCTGCAGACCTCCTGGGCGTCCACAGACTGTCTAAGGAGTCCGTGGAAGATGACTGTGATCAATCAAAGGTATGTGATTACCCACACTTACAATTCAAAGGGGTCCGCACCTCCATTCAAAAAGGGGTGTGCAAATGAAAAAAGGCTGAACATCAGAGATCTAGGTGTAGCGAAGCCTCTGTTCTACTATGGGGATTTCTATGCTTCTGGCTTTGCTGGTTGTCTCCAACCCTGCTTTCTGCTCCATGTGGCAGGGGATTTTTAAGCTTCCCCCAGAGGTGCTGGCTGCAGCCCAGGCTGGGGATGGGGACTGGGCTGCACCAGTGCTCCTGCTGGGACTCAACCCTGCTAGAGGGTCTTGCCCCTACGCTTAGGGTCAGACCGACACTGCATTGGGGTGAGGAAGGAATTTCCCCCACAAAAGAGACTGGTATAGAGTGGGGGAGAACTGCCGTCCCCTGTAGCAGGGGCACAGCCTCTGCCTGGGATCTCTCGAGCGTGTATTAACAACCTTTTACAGCAGCAGGACATTGGCTGCTGGGGCTCCCCTGCTTTACCTGTGGCAGGTTCGGGTGTTATTTCTTGTGCTGTGTCAGGGGTGACTGTGTAGTTTTGCTAAGAGGTTGGAGAATGGATTTGTATAGGCTGGTCTGGATGGGGCTGATCCTGCCTCAGGCAGGGGGTTGGACTCGATGACCTGCGCAGGTCCCTTCCAGCTCCACTGCTCTGCGATTTCTGATTCTCTTTCTGGGCTCAGGACACGCTCGCAAGCAAGCCAGCAGGTGGCACTCAAAGGCCTTCTGCTGGGTTGCCTTTGACCCAGTCCCTGTGTGTGCATGTGAAGATGCAGCGTGGATCTCACGCAGTACAGGAAGGGACAGTACTATGCATGCGTCGGGCAGGCTGGGAACACACCCGCTCCCCAACATGTCAGAAGGCCGGAAGGGGATGTACCGACCCTTGCCAAAGCATTGCAGACCCCTCATCTGCCAGCAGGAGCTGCTCTGATCCATGGGGTGACCACAGCGTACACGTGGCAGCTCATGGCCTCTGCAGGGGTCTCCCGGCCTGTGTGATGGGCACCCCAAGGGGCTGCCAGCCTCCCCTTCTCTCTGCTACACCGTGGAGACAGACCCTCATGCCAGGTCCTGGCACTGGTTGTCCCCAGATGCTGTGCAACCCAGCCACGATCCCTGCGGTGCCTTCCTTAGAGCGCCAGGGCTTCTGGGATGCATATCAAGGGCTGCGTGCATGCAGCTACCCACAGGCCCCCTGCCCGGGTGGAATGCGTGCTAATCCCCCGCGGCCGCATGCCTTTCCCCTGTGGGCTCTGGGGGAGATCTTATCCACCTGGCAGCAGCTGCCCACCTGGCTTTGCTACCTGGAATGTGACAAATCAACCTGGTATGCCGTGCTCCTTGGAGAGGAGATTTCCAGCCATCTGCTAAGGAGCTCGTGCCAGCTTCTCACCAGGTCCTGTCCCCATGCCAGGCCAGGCGGAGGCTGGGAAGTGTTTCTCAGTGCCTCTCGGGGGCAAAGTCTGGAAGGGGCGAAATCCAGCAGAGCACGGGGGAATGGGCTGCATTGCTCCCAGCTTGGAAATCCCTTCGGCTATGAAGTGCTGGCTATCAACAAGCATTATCTGCAGTGCACACAATGATAGGTCAGGACCTGGGATCCCTGACCCCATATGAAGGGGCACCACTGTGAAACACTGCAGGGCATTGAGGCCAGGATAAAACACAGCCCACAGGGCCTGGACAGACATCATACTTCACCCTAGTGCAGCAAAGCAGCACACAGATGATATGAACACCAGGCCCGCAGTAACTCTGGCAGTCTGCGGTAGAATTAACCCTGAAGGAATTAGGGGTAAGTTGATGGCGGAAACACTGTGAGTTGTCTACTTACCCCGTGGTAGCTGTTTGCTCAAGGCAAACAAGCTATTCCCTGCTCCTCTTCCAGCTAGTGCCAAGGGACTCTGGAAAGGACTTGGCCACCTGAGCCACCTCGTGGTGCACAGCCACGGCTAAGAGAAACAATGCGATCCTTGAATGTATGAGGAGGGCAATGCAGAGTCGTTCCTGGGCATGACAGAAAGACTAGGTATGACAGCGGGACCCACATTTCACAGAGGAGGATGGCAACGTGGGCAGAGCTGCAAAAGGGTTTTGAGGTCTGACAAAACCATCTCACCATGACCAGCTTGGTGACCGCCTAGCTCACTTCACTTCCCCTTTGATAGGAGGCGGACGAAAAGGCTATGCAGGGAGATTGCTGAGAGCAGAGGTCTCTGCCATCTAGCAGACAACAGCAGAACAAGCCAGGAGGCCCATGTTTCAGGCACGTAATGAAGCACCGGTGCTGAGGACCTGGTGGATTCTCTGCTACTTAGACCTCTTCATTCAAACTGAAGCAACTTCTGAAAAAGCAGATAGAAACCCACGCCTGCTCAACCCCCTACGTGGTTGATGCAAGAACATCGTTGTGACAAGGATGGTGCTATTCTGGTGTCTTTTACTGTCCTGTTAAACATGGCTTAAATATGCAGGGTAAGAGCTGGGACAGGGCTGGCTGACCACATTATGGGGAGTTGATGACACAGTTGGGCTCCATCCCTTCAGCTGGGCTTTCCTGCCGACCCCGCGTCCCTGCAGACTCTTCTATCTTGGGGACTGATCCAGAGCCTGGGGACACCAATGGAAATACCCTTCAGCATCTGGGCCCCGAGGAGCGTGCCCTGGCATCCACACCACATGCTGGGTGGGGTAGGCTCTTATCCCCACCTATTTACAGATGACACCATCAAACCCAAATTAATGCTCATTGGCAGCAGCACCTGGTAAGAGCAACATTACCCCTGGAGGCAGCTTGCACACCATGCATTCAGAGGATCCTCCCTGTAACAGCAACAGACGCTTGGGATCAATCCAGCCCCAGGACACCTCCTTGGCGTTACGGAGCGCCCCATTTCTTCTCAGGTGCCACAGGGGCTTAACAGGGCATTGACTGTGTTTCAGAGCTGGCAGAGGTAGAGGCGCCAATCCAGGCACCGGGGCCTGGCTCTTCAGCTGATGCCACTGCGGGGGCACTTGGTCCCGCTCCATGTTGGGACTTTGCATGAATAAGCTGAAGTACCTTGCTGACCCTGCAACTACATGGAAAGCTTTTAACCCTGTAACTTCTCTTCCTATGTGAAGCAAACCTCAGGAAATGACATGCCTGCCTGCTGGATACAAGGCCCCCATGCTCCCACCTGGCCTGGCTCTCCATGTGGCAAATCAGGGCACGTCCCCTTTAAATGCCACCCTATGCGTAGCGCTGCCTTTGTTTGCCCTGGTCTCGAGTACCTGGCAACACTGCTCTTACCTCCAACGTCTCTATGTCTCCGGCGCTGGGCTGCCCGACCTGTGCGGCTTGACCGGGGCGGCTGAATTCTTCCTCACCAGCCACCAAAGCCTCTACAAAGCCGGGATCCCCCCAACCTGCCTCGGCATGGGTTCCCCCACCCGGGGAAGGGAGCTTCTTGGGCATGGCTGCAGCCTGTGGGCAGAGGTGGGCAGAAGAAGTCCTGTCTGCAAGGCACCGAGGGGATGGGGCGTCTTCCACCTGGCACCCATGTGCCCCGGGGAAGTGCCTTTCCCTTGTTTGCTCTTAGAGAGGAGAGAAGGCTTGGCAGAGACCACTCCAAAATTGCAAGGAATAGCTATGTCGTGTTTTCACCATGAGAACTGCCTCTGAGGAAGCCCCGGCCTTGAGACGGGCTTGCTGGAAAGAGGAACTTAGACTTTCCCACGCCAAGCAGGCCGTGGCAGGGATTGGGGCACCAGTGGCCTGAGGAGCCCTGATATCTTAGAGAGACTGGCTCTGTCTCTGCTATGGCTGGGAGCCCCAGGGGTGCAAGGCAGAGACCTGCATGTTGGCAGAGAACTGCACGCGGCCTGTGCAAGCAATGCACGTTGCTGACAGCCCCATGGATGCAACCTTTTTAGACTCTAGACCTCCCTTGGACAATGACAGCTTTTTGCTTTCACTCATTTCGTGACTAGGGAGAAATAATAGAGCAATTCTGATGCTAAGCCCGCAACAGGCCAGCATGGTTTTGACACTCTAGTTTCCTATTTCAAGTCTCTGGATTTATCTTGGGAATCAGCTATAGACTTTGCCCACCTAACAGTGCTAATATTGTGCAGCACCCCCCCCCCCGGCACCCTTAAAAGGATCGCAGGGCACCCTGGTTGAGAATCACCGATCTAGACACTTACTGGATCCTGCTTACCACTGGCTTTGTGCACGTGCTCAGCATTAATGTTTCAGGGGGTGTTGGTTGTAGCCATGTTGGTCTAAGGAAATAGGCAGACAAGGTTCTTTGGGTAAATCCAATATCTTTTATTAGATCAACTCAAATAGTTGGAAAAATTCTTCTTAGCAAGCTTTTGGGTACAAACGCTCTTCATCAGGCTGAGGAAGCATCTGCAGATGGTCTGTGCTCTTCGTGGATGGTCTACAGACCATCTGCAGATGCTTGCTCAGCCTGATCAAGTGTGTTTGTGCCTCTTGCTAAAAAGAATGTTTTCCATCTATTTGAGTTGGTTTAATAAAAGATACTGGATTTACCCAAATAACCTTGTCAGCATTAATGGGCTTTTGTCCTCACTGTGCCCTGTGGGGTAGGGAAGGGCTTCAATCCTCATTGCAATGAAGGTGTGGAGAGATTAGGTATCTTGCCCAAAGTCGTTTGTGTCTCTCAAGTGCCTGCCCATCACTCTACCCACCAGACAGCTTTCCTACTCCTTGGATTAGTGCAGTAATTCATGCCATCAACTCGACAGAGCCTACAAGGGAGAAGAGCTTCTCCCCATGGAAACCCCACAATGAATCAGAGGACCATTTGGGGAGATGTTGAGAACAACACAGAGTCACGGAAAACGCCCATCTCCCATGCCTGTGAGGAAGATGGAGCATGTGGAGAAGAGGCTCCCAGGACATCACGGTCGTTTCACTCATACTGGGCTCTTCTTTGAAACCAGTGGACTGGCCAGCACGTCAAATGGAGCACACGGCCCCTTCCCCGTCAACCCCGCCAGTTCCTTTTTGAGACAGCGTTCAAAAAATACCATCTCACATGGTCTTTTTCCAGTGTCCAAGAGGCCGACAGCGGGCAGACAAAGGCAGTGTCCCCTGGGGACCCCACCGGACTCCAATGCCGCAGAGAAGCTGGGAGAGAGGTTTTTATATTGAAAATCTCCCTCTCAGAGACAACTGGTTCCCTCCCAACCCTGACCAGTCTCTCCCTTTTCTCTCTAATTTGGTGGGTACGGGGAAGATTGGGTGATGGGGGAAAGGCCCAGGTTTACAATGACTTAATGGTCTTAAAAAACCCAAAGCAACACTAGTCTCACACAAGTGTTCGGAAACCTGATTCGATAATTAGGATTAGGGTCAGATGTTTGATTGCTCATCAGCTATAACCAGTGCCAGGTTTGCCTAGGAGTCCATCAGCAATCAGGGTGGCATGTATGGCCCAACTTGGGGTGCCCTTTATTTTGATGTCTATTTAGGAGCAGGTATCCAGGTTGTAGCCATATTGGTCAAGAGAAAAAAGAAATCCGGGCTCGTGGTAGAGGTGGTATCTTTCATTAGATCAGCAAGATTTTTGCCAAACAATTTTTATTCAATGTTATTTAGGAGCAGAGCTCTCTGGGCAGCTGGCTGCCGTGGTGGGCACGCAGCCCTTCAGAAACTCACTTCTGGGTCGGGCTCTGACTATGGAGGTAGGTCGTGTTTTCCATCACGGCAGTGGGTCAGGGTTAACCTTGCTTCCCACTAGAATTGACCCCAAGGGCATCCCACTGGCTCAGTCGATGATGAGGAAATTCACTGCTCCTTCTTTATTTTTTTTTTTGGCAAAAATATTTCTTTCTCTATGTAGAAATAAATATATAGATATAACTCCACCTCCGACACTGCCAGGTGGCCCCTGTGGTTCACTTGGCAGCTCAACGCACACTAAAAACCCGTTTGCACTGCATAACCGTGTGCCCATGCACCCGTCTCCATACCTGCACCCCCACCCATTGCCCCTCTCCGAGAGTCTGCTCCTGAAAACGTCTATGCCAGACCCCTCTCCATCACTGCTCCTACTGACAAGGCCTGGGGACCCCAGATTCCCGGGCAGGTTAAATCAGGATGGGGTTTGTGGCTCCATCCAAATCTGCTGCTTTTCAGGACTCTGGCTTCTCCTAATGGGGTGGATGGACGTGGACCCCAAAGTCGATCCCTGCTGGCCTACGAGGTGAGCGGTCCTCAGCCCGTCTGCGTGTCACAGACAGGCGCTTCTAATAGATGAGAAGGAAAGTGAAGCTAGTTAGCAGACCCCTGAGGACTACTGGCAACCATGCACGGGGTCAAGGGGGCCGAGAGGCTCCCTGAGAGCGGCAAGGATGCTCAGGGGAGAAACGTTCCCCTTGATCAAAGAAGGGTGAAAGAAGCCAGAGTCTGCAAGTCCGAGAGAATTTCACTACCCCAAACAGGGCTCCACTGGTCACGGGACGGCACCCAAGGTCCCAATGTGAAATCCTTGCTGGGCCCGGAAAACAGCAAGCCCAAAGTCCAGAGCCCCTCTCCTTCCTCTGGCGAACGGCGCGCACAGGAAATTCTTGGAGTGTTTTGCCACTTTTAAGAGCACAACCTATTTTTAGCAAAGGCAAAACTAGGAGGGAGTTATTTTTAGCCCGATGCTTCACAAACACCTTCTTTAAAAATGCCCCTTTTTTCGCAAGAGCCCAGGACCCCGCGTTCCTGCCGGCCCGTCCTTCCGGCTCCCCTTCCCCCAGGAATGTGTCGCGGGTGCCGCCCAGCAAGGTCAAAAACCCTCCCGGAGAAACAGGGCGTAAGAGACTGTCACGGATCTGGCGGGGAGGGGAGAGGAGGGGTTTGAATCTGTTTTGTCTGCTTTTGCCAAGAGGTTGGGAAACTGGATTGCAAAAGCCACTGGCTTGCAGCTGCCCGAAGGTAGCTTGAAAAACATCCTTGCGGAGGGGGAAGGGAGAAAAAGGCTGGGACAGTGTGGCCGGTGGGCAGATTAGCACAAAGCCCACACCCCAGCACCCACTGAGGTCCTGAGTGCCTGCCGTTTGCATGCAGGGAACAGGGCAGGTAAAACTCCCGCGCCCAGCTCTCCGCTAGGCCCTGACGTTGCTAGCCAAGTGGCATGCTAAGCCCATGCAACACCGTTCCCCGAGGACCGAACATTTACAATCCTCTGACCACCACGCACAACTCCAAAAGTGCTTCACAACTCTGCAGGGGAACTTCAGGCAAACTTAAAACGCAGTTGGTCTAATAAAAGATATCGCATCTACCCGAAGAAGCTTGCCTGCCTACAGACAAGCAGTTTTTCCAGGCCATCGAGTGCATCGCGTGACCGTGCCGGCTGCTGCCACCTGCACGCCGTTCCCCCCTCCGATTCAAATGTCATTGTGGAGCAGATCCAAGCCAGAGGGGTCCCACCAGCAGCCTCAGGGGTCTTTGGATAAGGAGAAAAACCTTTGCCCGGCAGCCTAAATATGAACCTTTTGCATCTGGAGTACACCAGACCAGATTGCCAACAACAAATGCCCCGCAGAGCACACTTCTCAGCTCCGGACATTTCTTCCTGACCCCAGCTGAAGGGGCAACCATGCCCTGACAGTCCGGAGTTGGCAGCTCCAGTAATACTCCCATGTATGAAGCCCCGGGCTGGCTCCCGGCGCACGCCCAGGGCTCTCCTGGATCGCTGCCTGGGCTGGGCCCTGAGCTGCTGCGTCTGCTCTCTAACCTAATCGAGAGCTGTTCAGATCCAAGCTTTGGGTCTGGCTTTACTTAAGAGTCACGGAGATTGAGGCCCGTTTGCACTGGCGCGAAGCAATGCAATGCAGAGCTGGCTGCAGATTGCTGTAAGACAGCCCTGTTTCGGGGGGAAGCCGCCCTCGGGAAGGCAGGTGTAGCTGGAGTGACTGGTGCACGGCTGGCACCGGCCCCAGGTAACCCCTTTGCTCAGGGGAACCAGCTACTACTGACCTCCCTGCTGCCTGGAGTCGAGGGGCCGACAAGACCGACAGCAGCTACCTATGATGAGTCTGTCTGTCTGTCTGCTGCAGATGCCACAGCAGACCTGGGCAGTCCCAGGTGCCCCAGTTTGGGCATCCTTGTTGCCCATCCATGCAGGCAAGGCCAGCTAGCCCAGTATCACCTGGCGCTGCTCACACAGAGCCTGCACTGGGGACCTGAGCTGGATGAGGGTGAAGCCACCGTGCTCTCTTCACCGGATCCTTCCTTCCAAAAATATACTCCCTGGGTCGGCACGGGCTTCACCTCTCTCCTCTCCATAGGTGGACGGTACCTTGGGGGCTTCTCCTCACGCTCCCCTCCCCTGAAAGGGGCTTCCAGCAGAAAACAACCCACTTTGGAAGTGGGAGGGAAGGTTCATAGATTTCATAGACATCAGGGCCGGAAGGGACCTCGGAGGATCATCGAGTCCAGCCCCCTGCCTCAGGGGCAGGAAGTCAGCTGGGGTCAAAAGATCCCAGTAAAATAGACATCCACATGTTTCTTAAAAGAGTCCAGAGTAGGTGCTTGCACCACCTCCGGCAGCAGTCTGTTCCAGGCCTTGGGGGCTCGGACAGTAAAGAAGTTCATCCTTATGTCCAGCCTGAAATGGTCTTGGAGGAGTTTGTGACCGTTTTATCTTGTCATGTCGTGGGGCGCTCTGGTGAACATGCATTCCCCCCGATCCTGATGCACACCCCTTATATACTTATAGGTGGCCACCAGATCACCCCTGAGCCTGTGCTTTTCCAGGCTGAAGAGTCCCGTGGCTCTCAGCCTTTCATCATAAGCCTATTCTCCTGCCCTCTGATCATGCGCGTGGCTCTCCTCTGCACTCTCTCGAGCTTCTCCATGTCCTTCTTGAATTGTGGAGCCCAGACCTGGACGCAGTACTCCGGCTGCGGCCTCACCACGGCCGAATACAACAGGAGGACGACATCCTGGGATTTGCTTGAGAAGCATCTCTGGATGCAAGCCAGCGTTTTGCTCACTTTGCCAGCTGCGACTTCACATTGGTGGCTTATGTTCATCTTGTGGTCAGTCATGACCCCCAAGTCCCTTGTGGCCGCGGTGCTAGCAAGTGTAGCACTGCCGAGCCTATAAGCGTGCTGTGGGGTTTTTTCCCCAAGGTGGAGTACCTTGCATTTCTCAGTACTGAATGCCATCAGGTTTTCGTCCACTCATTTTCTGAGCCGGCGAGGTCAGCCTGGATCACCCTCCTGTCTTCAGGTGTGGACGCTCTACCCCAAAGTTTGGTGTCATCGGTGAACTTGGCCAGTCCGCTTCTGACACCAATGTCCACATCATTAATGAAGATGTGAAAGAGTATCGTCCCAAGGACAGAGCCCTGGGGGACCCACTGGTCACGGGGCACCATGATGATTCACTTCCATCGACCACCACCCTCTGGGTCCGACCTCAGAGCCAATTCCCCAGCCAGCGGACTGTGATGTAGCCGAGGCCGCAGTTGGCCAGTTTTTCCATGAGGAGATCATGGGACGCCAGATCGAAGGCTTTTTTAAAGTCCAGATATATGACATCATCCTCTTCCCCCTTGTCCAGGTGATAGGTCACCTGGTTGTAGAAGGAGATGAGATTGGTCAGGCAAGACCTACCTGTGACACACCTGTGCTGGCTGTCCCTCAGGATGTTGCCATCGGCCAGTTTGTCAAGAATGGTCTCTTTGGTAATTTTTTCCAAGACCTTCCCCGGGACAGAGGTCAGGCTGATGGGCCTGTAGTTCCCCGGATCTACTTTCCTCCCTTTCTTGAAGATAGGCACCACACTGGCCTTCTTCCAACCTTCAGGCACTTCACCAGAGCGCCAGGAGCTCTCGAAGATCTGTGCCAGGGGCCGAGCTATGATGCTCGCCAGCTCCTTGAGTACCCCGGGCTGTAAACTGTCCGGCCGGCTGACTTGAAGGTGTCCAGCCTCTCAAGGTGATCCTTCACACAGTCCACATTGATGTAGGGTAACAGTTCTCCCTCGCCCTGGCCGTCCCGTCCCATCCCGTATTGAGCAGGGCCGTCCCTTGGGGCTGGTAAAAACGACGCAAAATACCCATTAAGCAGGTTGGCTTTTTCCTGGGTGTCAGCTGTCAGCTGTCCCATTTGGTTCAGTGTCAGTTGCCCCATCTGGTTCAGCAGGGGTCCAACGTTACCCTGGCTTTTCCTCCAGCTCCCCACATATCTAAAAAAGGACTTTTTATTGTCTTTGATACGTGTAGCCGGTTGGAGTTCGGTCGCAGCTGTGGCTTTCCTGGTTCGCTCCCTACAGGTCTGGACCAGTGCAGAGTACTCCTCCTTTGGGGTGGATCCAGTCCTCCATCCTTTATAGGTCTTTCTTTTTAGATGCAGGAGGTCCACAAGTTCCCTGCAGAGCCAAGGGGGCTGCTGTGCCCCTTTGCTGCCTTTCCTCCGAGATGGGATAGACATTGCTTGTGCTTCCAGGGTCGCTCCCTTGAGGAGCAACCACTTGTCCTGAACTGCCCTCCCCTTCAAGTCGTGGACCCTTAGGGCCTCACCGACACGCGTCCTGAGCTTGTCCAAGTCAGCTTTCCTGAAGGCGAGGACTTCTGCATTGCTGACTGACTTGCCAGCTTTGCGGTGGGTGGTGAAAGGTGCTTGAACAAACCTTTCCCGCAAACGAAACCACGGGCCTCGTCATCCAGGCTGCTAGACAGACGCCCCCAAGTCCCAAAGCCACCACTGCCCAGGGAAAAAGGGGTTAAGGCTCAAAATACGTCAAGCCGTGGCACAAAGTGATGTGACTCTGCCGTGGCTCTGTGATCTGGGCTTCTTTTCATGAAGGCAACAGGCCAGATCCTGCCCTTGGGCCCAGGTGAACCAAGCAGGCATGTCCAACCGTTCATCCGCAAGCAGCCTGCGTCTCCGGGTGCCAGCACCCCTCCACGGTCTGTGGGCAGGGACACTCAGGCCTCTAGTTTGCAGGACCTGGAGACCCCTCACCGCTGGCAGTATCTAAGGCTGGCAACCCTGGACCAAGAGCCCTGCGGGAGTAAAGCCTCACATGCATGGGGCTGGCTGAGTAGGGGCATTTCCAGTCAGATCAGAATGAGCTAAGACTCAAACTGCTCGGTGTCAAACCCCAGGGCTGCACCAAGCCCCTGGTCCTGTGCAAACACTGGTTTGCTTCCACTCATGCCTGGCCCCTGTGCAGGGACTGGCAACAATTTGCAGTCCCTGGGCTGGCCGGGCCGGGGTGTCATCGGAGGACACCACTGCTTTTACAAGAAAGGCTGCCCCCAAAGAGGTGGTGCGGAGTTAAGCTACCTGCCTCCGCAGCATCCTGCGGCAATGAGTCCCGTGGGTGAACGCCACGGTGACTGAAACAGAGTATCTGTGTTAATTTTAACCTAACTGGTCAAGTTTCACTTCACATCCCTTAGTTCCAGGATTGTGTGAGATGGCGACCGATAAATCTCTTTTTTTACTTTCTCTTTGTTGCATTTTTTTTTTTATGTCCTAATATATTTTCACCGCTGAGGGTAAGAGGCAAGTTGCTAATGTGCTCAGGTCTCCTTTGGGTCTGGAAAGCCCTGGAGAAACACAGACTATGATTATGTTTCTACTGACACCCGCTGACGGGGGTTGTTCCCTGCCGTGGCATGCTCAACGCCAGGCAGCCCAGCTCAGTTACAGTAGTTACTCTCTCGGGTGCTTTGGGAGCAGCAAATTCTGCACTAGACAACCCATAATCAGTCCAAATTAATGACAAATGGATAGGTGGGTCAAAGGCATTTATTTTTACAGCTCCCCACATGCAGTATCTAAGCCCCTGAAACACCACTGAGCTCCTACGAGGCAGCCAGGAACTCTTTGCAGAGAGGGGGACGTTGCCCATGAACAAGAAGTGACTTGCTCAAGGTCACCCAGACAGTCTGTGGCAGAGCCAGCAAAGGACCCCACTATCTTGCAGCCCATATCCAGTGCTTTAAGTCCATAAATCCCTGGGATTGGCAGGGCCATGTGGCCCCACCACCTGCACGAATGCAGGA
>NW_005842286.1:1369436-1378675 GCF_000455745.1 Alligator sinensis
AGGAATGCCATCCCATACCCCCGCCGTTTCCTGTTGCCAAAAGCTTGTCCCACCCTTCATTGGGGACCCTGTCTCTGCTGAGCCTAAGGGGTCCTCTGGCATCCTCCACCCCGGGGGCTTTCAAGCAGAGGCCGGCTAGGCCATCTCTCTGGGCCGGGTTAGGAACAGCGACTCCTGCCTCCGTGCAGGGGGTAGGCTCAGACGCCCCTGAGGTCCCTTCTTCTGGGTTTTTATTCTCTGTTTGCTGGGTGCTCAGCTTCGATGTTCTCTCTGCCATGATCCTGGGCAGACCAACATCTGCTGCCTCCTTCAAACACAAGCCAAGGGAGTGGCGCAGTCTCTCCAAGGAGCAGGCTGCAGACAAAGCGCTGGCAGTCCGCTCTGATGTCTGGGGTTTGCTCAGCATTGCCCAAATGCCAGACAGCCCCAAGCCCACCGTCAGGCCTGGAGCCCGAGGGCATTCTCTACCCTCCCAAAGTGACTGCAGGGCATCGGGGATGGGGAGGGCGGCATTTTGATTCCTGTAGGTGATTAGCTGTACACAGGCATGTGTGCACAGCGCCAGGGGGCTGGTGAATTAAGTCGTGGTGCTAAGGAGCAGAAACAAGCTGGCGCTCCAGGACTCAGCTCCTTGCTCTGGTCCTGATCCTGTCAGACCCTGGTCAAGGCCCCGTATCTGTACCTCACCTTTCCCATCTGTAAAATGGGTGTGGATTACACCAGTGCTTCTCAACCAGGCTGCTTGTGCCACAAGATCCTTTGAAAGGTACTGCAGGGCGTTACACAATAGTATCACTGTTAGGTGTGCAAATACCTGCACAGGATTCACAAGATAAACCCAGAGATTGCAAATAGGAATCCACAGTGTTAAAACCATCCTGACCTGTGTGTCCTCTCTGAGCTTTTGGCCATGGAAGAATTGCTCTAGCATTTTTCTGTAATCTAGAAATGAGTAAAAGTGAAGAGCTGGCATTTTTCAAGGGAGGCCTTGAGTTTAACAAGGGGCCCCTGAGTCTGAGAACCACTGAATCAGACCTACCAGAAGCGAGTGGTGCTGAGCAGAGCAAACTAAAGGAAGAATGAGAGGGCTGAGGCAGGAGAGGGAAACAGTCTGGATGACCTGTCCAGAGGGGAGGATGCCGGTAACAAAGGGACCTTAAGCGCAGGGTTTTGCAGGTGAGCTGGGCCATGCTTAGGGCATGGAGGAGCAGTGGGGCTTCAGCACTGACGCCTTAACAAGTGCAGAACCAGGTCCCGCTGCAGTGAGTTTCGAAGGGCAGCTCAGCACTGGGGCTCCCACAGCTCCCTGCAGGGCCCCGATAACCCACAGGGAACCAGAGCAAGCGCCAGAAACCCCCAACCCAGCCCTATTCTTGCTGCCCCAGCTCCACCAGTTCCAACCACCAGCCCCATAACCGGCTCCCTGCTCAGCATGGCTGCAGGGGCCCTAGGCTGTGCACCCCTTGGTGAAAGGGACACACAGCGATGTCTTCTCAATGCATCAGGGAGTTTTTAAACCTTCATCAGGGGCACTGGGTGTTAGTGGCAGCTGAGGCTGCGGATGGCGACCGCGCTGTGCCAATGCTCCTGCTGGACTCAAACCAGAGGTTCCTGGCCACAGGGTCTTGCCCCTCTGCTTAGTGCCAGACCGATCACCGTATCTGGGGTCAGGAAGCAATTTGGCCCCAGAGTCAGATTGGTGCAGACCGGTGGGGGGGTTTTGCTGTCCTCTGGAGCGGAGGCAGTGTCTCTGCTTGGGATCTCTTGAGCATACATTAACAACTTCTGACTGCCGTGCTTTACCTGTGGTAGGTTCGGATAGTTTGCCTTGTTTGGTGTCAGGGTTGAAGGTCGTCTTATGCAGAGTTTAGAGTTTGGATTTGTGTAGGATGGTTTGGATAGGAACGATCCTGCATCAAACAGGGGGTTGGTCTACATGACTCTGGAGGTCCCTTCCAGCATACAGCTCCAGGAGACATTCCCCCTGCACACACCTTCATACCTGCTGCAAGATGCTTTGCAATGTCAAGGCCCTGGGCTGTTCAGACCCATAATATGCCCTTCTTTTCACCTGCTTATAGTAATCTAGAAGAGGCAGCCAGGTAAAAACAGCGATTCCAGTTCCTTCTCCACTCATGTCCACCGAGGCACGGGTTTTTCCACTGAAAAGTGCAAGCAGAGCAGTGCAACGTGTTCACAACCAAACCTGCACCCAGGATAAAATCAGCTCTTTTGGGGTTTCCAAGGAAACTCAGGCCCAGAGAACTGCAAATATTTTATCCCCTAAATATTGCCCTTTCCCAGAAAAAACACAGTTGAGCAGATCGCTCTCACTGCACCTGCTCAGCCCCATGGGGCACGGCCCTGCAGCTCGCCACCAACCAACGCTCTGGTTCTTACCAGCTTGGAGATTGTTTTACATACAAGCCCAAGTGAATTTTCCTGTCTTCCCTGAATTTCTAAGGCTCATATCAGACTCAGGTTCGAACTCGATGACCCACTGAGGTCCCTTCTAACTCTACAAATCTATGAAATCAAAACAGGAACCTGAAGGTCTGCAGGTTCAATACCCACCAGGGAGTTTCACTCGCACCCCTGAGATCCAAACCTCCTGAGGTTTGCTCGGACCTGCTTAGAAGTCACTTTTTCCAGGTGACCCCACAATGTTACCATAATCCTGGGTGATTCTTATCCTATGTTACTACTGACATCAAAACCACAGCCAAGATCACAACTGGCTTTGTACAGCCCCTTGCACATACTAAGAGAGAGTCCCTGCTTTGAGGAGCAGAGCATCTAAGCAGACAAAGGGAGGGAGAAGGGGAAGAGTTTTATCTCCACATATTAGATATACAGGGCAGAGGTTAAGTGACCAGCCCAAGGACACACAGGCAGTCTCTGGCAGAGGTAAGGATTGACATCGGAGTCACAGTGAAGTCCTTCATTCCCCAGACCCTCCTCCCTCTCTGCTCTTCTTCAGGTCTGCTTCGCCCAGACTATGCCAATCTCATCTACAGCCATGTGCGTAGGACCAAAGACGGCGGCAGAAAGGTCGTACAGCTCAATAACTGCACACAAGTGCAGCCACCACTACGTGGAAGCTGCTATAAAGGCGCCTTTAACTCTGTGCAGCTCGGCAAAGTCTGTGCCACAGCCGTGCGGGCACATCTGAACTGTGCAGAGCACCGAGCGTGTTTGGCAGGTTTCACGCTCCGCTGATCCAGCACCGGACAAGAGTCAATGGCTCTGGGGCCGGCATTTCCACATTGGGATACTAACAGCCTGACACCTCCCATGAGCAGGTGGGTGCTCGTGTATGCCCAGGTCCTGTCCATCACCTGTAGCTGTGGTCAGGGGTTCAACAGGACAGGGCAGCGGTAGTTTCTCCAAGTGGGAGTGCTTGTTTTCAAAGTCCCTCCAGCTCATCTGGGTCATGAGCAAAAGCTTTAACAGTGAGAAACTGCCTGTAATGGGTGCAGCAAAGACAGCCCAAAGTCTATAGGCAGCTGGATACAACGGCCCTAGCAGAAATGTGACTGCCTGCTATGCCTGGCCCCAGACCCCCTGCTTTGGTTTTACAATCACGTCTTTCTTTTAGCATGTGGGAGTACCTCCAACCCGCCCTCCCTCCCTCCCGATCTCTTACTGCGGCAAAAGCTCAGCTCCCCACAGAGGAGCCTGATGACAACATGAGAAATGATTTACCAAGGAAAATCCAGATCCGCTCTGGCCTCTTCCAAGCAGGTCCCTGACTGTGTGTGGCCATTCGGTATTGCCAGCCACGCGAGGTCCAAAACTCAGGAGCCAGGGCCCAAATCACAGAGACCGGCACTTCGGATTTGGTGGCGCTGGCTGCAGATTTTCAACACTTTCCTCCCCAAAGATGAGGGTCAGAAACAGGTGGGGGTTGGATGAAGGCTGGGATTTTCATCTATCTCCTGACGCTATGGGCTGGAGCCGTCAGAAACACCCTCAAATATCCCAAAACACAGGGGACACATGTGGCTCTAGCATGACTCCTGGCATCCAGACCAAAGCTGTCCCATGCCACCAAGGTGCTGTGCATACACCTCGTGTCTTAAATGAAAGGCCCCTCTTGGCTTTAAACTCTGGATCACCTGTAGACACAGGACTGAAATGGGACTTGCTCATCGCCGAAGACATTCCCATTCAAATCTGGTTCCAGATCCAAACCTGGCAGCAGAGGATTTTCTCCCTTCCTATTTTTTTTTTTTTAAATAATTTCATGTCTCAGGCCAAATCAGTTCTGAATTTTATCCACTAAGCAGAGCACAATCATTCAAGTCTGTGCGGCACCACCACCGGCAAGTCTCCTCCCTCCCAGACTCTTCAAGCCTGGGGCTTCAGATACTCCCAAATCCATGGCAGGCATCCTACGTGCAGGCCCCAAGCCTGGAGGTCTCAGGGCTCAGATGCCCCTGAGTCTCACTTGCCCCTAGCCAAAAGGCCAGAAATCCTCCATCTACATAAAATCCACCATCTGCATAAAATAAAGCGTGTCGCTGAGATCCTCCCATTGGGAGTCAGTGCATTGGACAACTCTCCACCCTTAACTACACAAAGTCATTTAAAGTGATCTTGGCTTGGCGATCGTGGTATCTCCCTTGCAAGAACAGGGACCACGCTTGATCTGAGCCAAAATGCCAGCGCTGCAACACGCTTTGCAGCTGGGATCCCCAGACCTTTGCAGCTCAGACTCATCACTGCAAGCTGTCAGATGGGTCCCTGCCAACCGCGTGCTCTTCCCTGTGAAAGATGGAGCTCACGGGATCGCAGAGCACAGCAACCAAGAGCTGCATCGGCCACGGACACGGGGATCTCCCCTTTCCCTCACTGCTCTGCAAAGTTTGCAGCGTACCCAGCTTCCCCTCCTGTCGGACACAGCAACCTCTACGCAGTCAGTTACAAGAAGCTCTTGTTCCCCACCCGGCTCTGTGCCCTGGGCCCTTTCTCAGCGATGCTGGAGGAGGCCGGCAAATGCCGAGGTCCCCACTGCCTCCCAGGCAGCAGCGCGGCATTCTAGTCATTCCTCGCATTGCGCTGGCGTCTGCATCTCAGAGCACGTCTCGGGGCCAGGGAGGCAGTGGCCTGAACTGTGCAGCCAGGGCATTGCAGAGGTGGAAGGGGGAGGGCAGATGCCCTGCTTTCTGGGAATCTCTTGATGGCAGCGGAAAACCAAGGATGGGGCAGGGCACCCTAACCTACCTTGCGATGTAGTGTGGGGTCAGAAACAGGTGGGGCCAGGTCCTGGGGGAGGCTGGGAAGGAGATGGCCAGAAGCACACGTTGGTCTAATGATTCATAGCACCCCTCCACGGCTTTAGAGAGACCAGCCCCACACTGACATCTGCTTCCCCCCCACAACACACACTTCCAGGCACCCAGATGAGATCTACGGGGACACTGGATATATCTAAAATATAGGAATCACTGCAGCTATCCGCTGCTGAAATGCAGCCACTTCTGGGGTGAAACACAGCAGCTGTCAGCAGTGCCCAACCACTGTATGCAGATTGGAACCGAAGAACATCTGTCCACTCAAAACAGGGCTGATGCTATGTGAGCAGAAAGACATGAGCCATGCTGGAAATTACACCGATGTTGACAAAGAAGCACAGGGGAATCTGGAGGAGTCACGAGGGAAAAGTGCTTTGGTTTTCCATGTTGTGATCGAGCAGTTAATGCTAAAGCCAAGGATTAAACTGGGGCATCAGGGCAAGTCAGGTTTGCAGGTGATGGGCAGCAGGTTCCTTCCACAGTCAGCTTTGTTGCAAGGTTGAGAGCAAAGGGAGGAAAGGACTGACCCAGGAGCCTGCTGCTTCCTCTGGCTGGAAGAGCAAGGCAGCTGGCTGCAAGCCGGCTCGGGTCTGAGAGTGAATTTACTGCTCTTTGGCCCTGGTGGAGCAGCACCGGTCCAGCTACTCCACACCAGTTCTGGGCATGCTTCCAGCTAAGTGGATGCCTAGCCTGGGCTAGACAGCAGTGAGGGGTTGCTGGTGGGACAGTTTCCTTGTACCCTTGGCACTGGGTGGCAAGCGATGGCCTAAGGGCCCCTGTGGCAGCACAACCCAAGCACAACCTGAGGCTGAATTGATTCAGTCTTTGCAGGTTAGTCTAAGCTGCAGTCATGAACCAATTAACAAATGAACAGACATTCCCTTTTGATTCAGGAAATGCAGCCCCTGCCTGCAGTGGCTCAAACCAGAAGCTGAAGGACACTAGAGCATGCCTGTCAGCTACTGTCAAAGAGAAGGGAA
This sequence comes from Alligator sinensis, assembly GCF_000455745.1. Taxonomy (NCBI): domain Eukaryota; kingdom Metazoa; phylum Chordata; order Crocodylia; family Alligatoridae; genus Alligator; species Alligator sinensis. Next base: position 1,375,714 of record NW_005842286.1, read on the forward strand.
GACAGAAGCCCTCCAAGGCTTCCCCCCTCCCTGTCTGAGCAGAGGGGGCATGGCCAGGTCCCAGCCAGCAGCTAGCTGGAAGGTCTGCCGGGGTGGGGAGGGGAGTGCCAGCTAGGCTGAGGAGGGGGTGGGTGGAAAAAAAGTAATGGCACTGAATTCATAAAAGCTTGAACAAGAATAGATCTTTCTCTAAAATAAGCATTCAACACAGCTCAGCTGTGTTTTCTCTTTCTCTTCCTGCTGCCCCCGAGGTCTCTGGGATTCGCAGTCCAGGCTCACAGCAGCAGGACTCTGCAGGGTTGCTCACTGCTTCCTCTTCCTACTTCCAGGTGCCTCTGGGATTTGTAGTTCACAGCAGTAAGTTTAGCAGCGTAGAGCAGCTCCATATTTGGGGGAAGGGGAGTTTAACCTCCCTCCCTGGTCCTAGGCCCCAGCCGGGATTTGCCTGGGGGGGGCGGGCAGTGAGCCAGTCCTCACTGCTCCAGCTGGGGAGTATCAGGCTGCCCTGCTCAGTATCTGCTGTGGCTAGATGATCTGTTCAGGTCCCTCCTGACCCTAGCTACTATGAAACTATGCTCTCTGGAGCAGACAGCATAGCCCCGTCCAGGGCTGCAAAGCATGCTGGGATGCTGGGGGACTCTGATTTAACTTGAACCAGAAAGGGGTCTGGGACAGAAGTTTCATAAACTAGTTTGACCTAAATCAGTTAAGTCTGATATACTACATTCAACTAGGTCTCTCTTAAACCAGTTTCAGTCATTTTGAAACTGGTTTACATGCACTGAACTTCTGTTCTGTTACAGGTTTAAACCAGTTTCTGATCACTTGAACCAGTTTATGTGTAACTTCTGTCCCTAGCCCTACTGCCTTTCCTTTCATCCAGGCACCTGGAAAACTGGACTCAGAGGATGGGCAGGGAGCAGCTCAGACACCAGCCCCAGACTCTGGGAGACGGGGGTTTTGCTCCCTGCTTGGCTGCAGGCTTCCTTGCTCTGGTCGCTTCGGCCAGGTTCACAAAGGCATCAAACTCTCCTGGGTCTCAGTAGGAGCTGGCTGCTAAATACCGCTGAGGATCTGAGCCTTTGCCTCTGGCATGAGTCCCACAGGGACAATGAGAACAGCTGGCTTCATGCAAGGCAGCTAGGCACTGGAGTCTGGGGAGTACCAGCGTGCGGTTTATCTTCAAGCACTCCTAGAAAGTACTGCTCTACCTGTTCAGCAGAGGTAAGCTGAAGCCTGGGCTGGCCAAGACCAGAGAGCTAGCAAGCTGCTGAAGCCAGGAATCCTGCCTCCTGGGCCCGTGCTCTGACCATTGCCCTACACTCCCCTCCTCTATGCATTCCTTCAGGCTAGGAGGTCCTTCATGCCTGCATCCCTCAAATTCTCCAGCTTGCAAACACAACGCCACGTGAGTAGAGCAGGGCCTTTTGTGGAGACGGAGTAGCTCTGAAGCAGCCCAGCCCCAGGATCCACAGCTTGTGATTACAGGTTGGACTATTTCAATGGCCTTTGTGACAACAGGGCCTGCTTTCCTTCAAATGCAATAAAATATTCATTAGGAACTGGACAAGGGGGTTGGAGGAGAGGCAGATCAAGAATTCCCTTCCCGGCCGTGCGCTGGTTTGCTACGGTTATCTCGACGATGCTGGGTTTTTCCTGGTGTCCAGATAATCTCTGGGTACAACAGCCGACCTGGCATTGCTCTGCCTCGCTGTAACACCGCTGGGATCTCGCAAAGGCTCAGCGGTGTTACGTAAAATCATGGACTCATGGAGAAGTTGCGATGGACGGACACTCCGGTTGTCACATGTCATCCAGTCCCCTGCCTGGGGCAGGGTCAGCCCTGTCCAAACCATCCCACACAAAGCCGTTGTCTAACCTATTCCTAAAACCGTACAATCAACCCTGTCGCACAGCTACAAGGCTTAGGGCCCAAAGACACCCAGAGCACCCTAACATGCGACAGGTCAAGCAGGAGGATGAGGGCTCTCGGTGTGGCTGCTGCAAAGGTTGTTAAAATGCACTAGAGAGATACGAGGAAGAGGATCTCCCTACAGAGGAAGGCAAACCCCCCAATCTGATTGCAGGGTAAAATTCCTTCATGACCCCAAATATGGAGACTGGTCAGCCCAGACCACGCGTGGCACAGAGGTGGGCAGGACAAGGACAATTGTGCTGCTGGCTGCAGGGGCTACTGGGCTCCCAGGGGCCCTGGCTGACCTCTCTCCTGGCTCAGAGGATCCCTGTGAGCTTGGGCTGAGGTTCAAGGCCATATCTGGCCAATCCAGAGCTGGTTTAGGGGAGGTAATGCTTTTACCTGACCTCTCATTGGTGCATCAAGTTGCCACTCCACACCCTGCAGCAGCGGGTGGGGTCTCCAGGGTGCCCAGGGGAGTTAGGGGCACAGATGCCCAGTGCCCAGGGGAGCTAGGAGCGCAGGCGACCTGCTGCAGGACTCCTGCTCGCTGCACCCCTTGCACCGTAGAGATCCCCGGGGCATGCAGAGGAGCCCTGCCCAGAAATCAGGCATGTGGCTCCCTCCGGCCCCATGAGCAGGCACCAGGCACACAACCAGCCCTCCCTCTTGTCTGGGTAGAAATGCATTCATTGCACACAATGCTCCTTACGCCGCTGGGCCTGGGCACACCTCTCCTGGCCAGACCCATGGGGGAATGAGGCCTCACTCATGAGGACAGCCAGGAAAGGCACAAGGTCTCTAATGCCAGGGGGACACAGCCCCTGCAGCAGCCCCCATGGCCAGTCTGACCACAGCCGGTCATCGCCCGGGAGGGGAGAGGCAATGTTCACCATTGCTAAGAAACCACTGGGATGAGCTAGTCCAGCCCCCAGCAAGAGCCGGGGCACTACGTCTCCCTGCAGCTCCTCCAGACAATCCTGGACTAATATGGAAAAAGCAGCACGGCCCGTTGCCTGAACAGCAGACGGACCGGCTGGGGGGGGC
>NW_005842286.1:1378702-1383604 GCF_000455745.1 Alligator sinensis
CCCGTTGCCTGACCAGCAGACGGACCGGCTGGCGGCTACCGCGTGGCAGCTACAAACACGTTCCCGGGGAAGTGGAGGTGCCCGGAGAAGGCCGGTGTCTGCAATGCTGCCAGGCTGGGTGACATCAGGGTGCTGCCATCATTCGCAGTGACTGCGCCTTCTGCACTGCTTGCTGATACCGCTTGTCCTCTGGCTACGCCGCAGCCGTTGCAAGCTCTGCTTCATCCATTCAGCCCCTCCCTGCCTCTGAAGCAGGGATCTGCTAGCTCAGTGTTGTGTCGGACAGCAGTTGTGGACAGAGATTAAAGCCCAGGCTGTCAGCAGCTGGTCGCTGTGGGTGAGACACCAAAGATCCTGACTGCAGAAGTGCTGGGTGCTCCCCGCTGCAGCCGGGGCCCAGGGGAACGGGGGATGACCGGCAGGGGCAGAAGTGGGTGGTTTCAGGCACGTTCAGCCCTGCTCCAGCTGCCCCCACTGGCCCTGGCTCAGGGAGAGCGGTGTTAGGTCCAGGCTTGCACTATCTGAGCACAGGGGGTCACTCAGAAATGGATGTGACCCAAATGCATGGTCAGTGCTGACCGACATCCCCTAACCCCCCTGCCCAAGGAGCTCCTGGGCTCGGGACATTTGACATGACTGCTGGAGGTGAAATCCCAGTATTAACCCTGCCCAGGCCTTTGAATGCTGGGAGCTATCGAGGGGAGAGGGGCAGGGGACAGCTGTGTGGACAGGACCTGCTCCCCTACTCTGCCCCTCTGCAGCCGCTCTGCCGCTGTGAGGTCAGGCGCTGGGCTGGATGGACCTGGGGTCTAACCCAAGCTGGCAACTCATGTTCTTCTGGACTCAAGAAGGTGCAATATGACCCTACTTAGCTGCTTAAATGCCACTTAGATGCATAACAGTGGAACAAGATCTGACTTGGGGCTGTTAAAATTTATAGCAAGCAAACAAGCCTCTGTGGGGAAACGTGATATCTTTTATTAGATCAACTAACTAGTTGGAAAAAATTGTTCTCTGCAAGCTTTTGGGTACAAACACCCTTCTTTAGGCAGAGGGAGAGGCCTGAAGAAGGGTGTTTGTACCCGAAAGCTTGCAAAGAATTTTTCCAACTATCTGAGATGGCCTAATAAAAGATATCACATTTATCTTGTCTGCCTATGTCCTTAGGCCAACACAGCTACAACCAATGCCCCCAAAACACAGCCAGCAAAGAGGACCTGGCTGGTCACGTCTCTGCCCTCCACCAGACACAGCCTGGGGACCAGGATCTCCGCTCTGGGAGGGAAAGGAGCTAAGTTGCTCCCCGCTGGGAGATGGGGTCCTGGAGCAGAGACAAGGACGACAAACCTCCCGGGCTGCCCCCAGGCTGGAGGATCCTCCCTTAGGGCCCCCCGGGGTCTGTGAACAACCGATCTCCTGGAAAACAAAGCCGCTTGCTGGCTCGGCCAAGCCACCAGGCTCAGCAAGCATGAGCATGCTTAAAGTGAAACCACATGCCTTGGCCGCGGGTCCCTGCAGAGCCGCATCTCGCTGTGCTTGGAGCAGCCAGTGCCCTGCACCTCTAACTGGAAACATACTGCGGGGCGCCCTGGGCTGGGCCGTGCCAGGGGAAGGCACTGGACCAGGCCGGCTCTCGCCCCAGGGCTCCCGGCCAGCAAAGCACCTGCAGCACTATGGGATGGGGAGAAGAGGGGGCACAGGCCCTTGTTTTCCAGAGGCATTAGAAAGGAGCTCTGCTCAGACATCCCCAGAAATCAAGGGAGGAAGGCAGGGGTGCCGCCCAGGAGAAGCTGCTGGGTGCTCTGACACAAGGGGTTGAACATCCCATTAGCCAGGCTCTGGCTGTCTCCGCAGGGTTAGGACCACGCCTCGTCTGGATCCGCTCGCTGTCGGCAGAAGCTCTCAGCAACCAGCGGTTGCCGCTGCCAGGCCGTCGAAGTGCATGCCCAGCCGTGCTGTGTAGGGGACTCTGCCCATGCCACATGCCGCCAGCGCCCCCATCAGCCCCTTGCTCCCTGGGCTAGTGGAAATACGGAGGCTGCCGGCACGGTGACCTGCTGGTAGAGCTGCACGCTCCCCTGTTTGAATGGATATCAAAGCTCAGCTCGATGCCTTGGTACCGGTGCCAGGGGGGAACAGCTTGAACGCTGCTCGCTTACATTGGTGTACGCTTGTTGTCACCCCACACAGCTCCCATGGGGCACTTGCGCCTTTGAGCACCATGGGCCAGAGCCCCTGCAAATGTTGGTGCAGTGTATCCTGAGCCAGGGACAGCCAGCGGCCCCTTTGTCATGCTGCTGAGTACAACAGTGAGCAGACCCACTGGGGACGGTGTAAATCAGGGGCGGACACCTTGTGACATGTGTGACACGTGGCAGATTGGGGAGGGGACAGGCAGCACGGTGGCAGAGGGGGCAGGGAGCAGAAAGCAGACCGGCGGATCAGGCAGGGAGCACAGGGTGGGGAGCAGACATCAGAGCAGCACATCAGGCAAGAAGCATGGGGCAAAAGGCAGACAAGCAGAGCAGCAGATCACGCAGGGCGCATAGGGCAGGAAGTGGAAAGCAGAGCAGCAGATCAGGCAGGGGAAGGGGATCAGCATGGCACTTGGGGAGGATGTAGGGCTTAATATGTGGCACGCCTGGCTAAAAAATTGCCTCTAAATGGTCCCAGTGCCCTGGTGGTCTCAGTGTGGGGAGAAGCAGCCCCCTCGCTCTGTACCCACTCCTCACAAGCACCACTATGATGGGCCGCCCCTGCCCCAGCCCTGTTTCTGCTCGGTCCAGCCCTGCCTTCCTGCACCCCCTTTCTCCCAACAGGCATCTCCCTCCAGGGGGCTGAAGGAAGCCTGAAGGCCAGCCCTGACAACGCATGTCTTTTTGGGACAGGGGGACACATATACAGCTGGCAATCACAGCCCCACACAGGACAAGAGACAAGTGGTCTACACGCTGATTCAGGCTGCGGTTGTGCGAGAGGAAGCTGTGAACAGCTCTGGCGTGGGACGGGAAGTAAGACAAAGGCAAGGGGGGGCAGTGTAAATGGCTTGAGCTCATTGAGGGCAGCCCTAGGTATCAGTGCATTTAGGCCCTGAGTGCATCACCTCCTCCCCATGCCCAAAAGGTGACTACAAGGTGGGGAGAAGTCCCTACGCTGCTCCAAGTGGTAGCAGCTCTATCCATCACCTTGCACAGCGCTGGGGTGGATTTATACCTTAAGCATCTCACATCTCCCCTGGAAAGCCCTGTAGGGCTCCTCCAGCCCAGCACAGGCTGTACAGCAGATAGCCACTCACAACAGCATGGCCAAGCTGGCCTGAGAAGAAGGCGGCGCGTCTGGGCAAGGCTCATGCCTGTTGCAACTGCCAGTAGCAACCATGCATAGTAATCAGCGCCTCCTTGCAATCCCCTCCTGCTGCCACCCCCTAAAACAACCAGCCCTGAAGGAATTAAATGCCGAGATTATCCTGTCTGTAGTTCAGAGACAATCCTGCGAGAGAAGCATTGAGGTACCAGGAAGGCAGAAAGCCTCCCTGCACCCTCCCAGGACATGACCCCTGCTGAGAGGCACCTGAGTAGCTAAAGAGATGCAGTTGCTGCCCAAGCCTGTAACGTGCCCATCTCCAAAGAGCAGCAAGAAGTCAACCAGGCACTATTTAACAAAAGCAGCGCTGGCAGCTTTTGTCTGGGGCGCGCCACACGCAGCGGCTAGCCAGCCTCGGGACATGCCCTTCCTTCTTGGCTCCAGCACCGCAGGCGATGGGGCTGGGTCCTGATCTCAGTTACATCAGCAGATGTGAAACCAGAGGCATCCGCAGGGTCACGTGAGTGGTGCCAGTGAGTCCTCATGTATTTGCTGGAAATCATCCAGCAATTACTTCGGGTTTGCTTCCTCTGCTCAGCACCAGGCTGGGGACAGGCTGATGAGATGGATGTTAGTGAAGGCTGCGCAGACAGCCAACCCTGGGGCCTGGGAAACTTCAGTGATCAGAGTTTGGGCAGCGGCACGGTATGCTTCTCTCATAATGCCCTGGGAGTGAGAAGAAGGCACCAGAGGAAGAAAGCCCTGCAGCCTGGGCTTTTTCCATCGATGCACCCAGGGTGGGCCCATCCCAGCAGTATTAAAGTCCAAACCCTGCTCTGAGCAAGCTGACTGCGCTGGAGTCTGTGCATGAAAAGCATTGGCCCGCTCCTCTGCACTCCCCAGAGCAGGCTGCATCATGTGCTAGGGCACGTGGGAACTCGAACCTTGATTACTGTCCAACATTTTGGGGTCTGAAATGCAGCCCAGAGATCCAGAGCCTGGTGCAGGACCTCCCCCTAACTCTCTGACCCGAGCCACAAGAAGATAATCACCAAATGAGCGAGGCCCCTTCCACCATCCCTGGGGATTTCTTCCTAGCCTACAACCAACATCTCGAAGGCGTTCCCAGAGACCCTGGAGCTCCTCTCTGCAGATAAACTAGGCCAGGACAACGCTTGCTTTGGCTGGGCAGAGAGGAAGGCAGCTCTGGGTCCCATCAGCAGGCGGCTCTGCTCAGCTCCCTATATGCTGAAATGCTCAAGCGGTGCATGCAGATAAGGTACTTCAGGGAGCATGGGCCAGGCTGGTCCAGCTGTGTAACCAGCTGTCCTGTCAAGGGCCTGCCAGGGTGAGTGATGGCAGCTCCTGTCATGGTGCTGCGGAAGCAGCTGTTGGCACATCCCCAGCCCTGGGCTATGCCCCCTGGGCACTGCCCATCGGAGCAGATGGGACCTGTAGTTGTGATATCCGTCTCCGCTGCCTAAGGCTCTGTGACCTGGAGGCTGGTCTAAGCTGGACGGTGCTAGTAGCACACCAAGAAGAGCAGGGTGCATCCAGGGGTTGCAGTTATGTAGCTGCACCCCCTTCCCCCCCGCCTTT
>NW_005842286.1:1383614-1406890 GCF_000455745.1 Alligator sinensis
TTAAAACTAAGTGCCTAGGAGAAGCAGTGGCATTTCTATTCAGGCAGCTCTGAGGAGTCAGTGAACTTCATGGCTCATGATTCCTACTAATTTTTCTTTACTCCGACTCTCTCTCCTTTTTAATGGTCTTCTTGATGTGCCACTATGCCTGAAAGCTTGCCAAAAACTTTTTTCCAACTACTCAGTTGGTCTAATAAAAGATATCATATCTACTCAAAATACCTTGCCTGACTATTCAAAACATCCTTTCTTCTGCTGGGCATGTCCCCCTTGACTCCTGGCCATGTCTCTCTGCTATTTTACATCCTGCAGACTGTTCTTAGATCTACCTAAAAACCTTAATTCAGGTGTTGTCATATTAACCCAGGCGTAGAAATGACTGACAGTGAAGTATTGGATGCACTGTCAAGGCTCTCAAGGCTAGATTTTATTTTATGAATCTGAATAAGAGATGTATGTTGAACTATAGTGACTCCAGGACTAATGAGGCAATATCTTTTAACTAACTTGACTATTTTTCCCTATTTTTTTGTGTTTTTAAAACTTAAAATATAATGCTGTACATTAGTGCACATTCCAATAAAGTTACATTTGTTTTTGCTTTGACCTTAAACTGAATAATAATGTACTAGCTCCCTAGCATATTAGCAAAGTTTCAAATTTCTGTAGAAAAATATGCATTGTGTTATCTGTGCCACACCATCTGCACTACCCTTCTCAAAATCCTACATCTGTCCACAGAGAGGAGCTGTTCCTGCCTTGACAGGCAGACTATATATATATTTTCTACTATAACCCAAGGACAAACTCAAGTAATTTTTCCACAGTTACCATTCTTCATCCAGTAACAATTACAATCGGCAGAGAAGCATTATAATCCAAGGACAGGGCCACAATGGGATTCATTAGCAGCCCACGGATCCACTTGCTCCAGCCCTTCCCGGATCTAGTGCCCACCTGATCCCTAATGATCTGGCATCACTTGTGACCATCCAGCATCCCGCATGCAATGAGTGGGGTGGGTCTCAACCTCTGTGATATGAAAATCATCTCTCCCTGCCTAATACCTACTGCCAGAAGTGCTGCTTGTTTCTCATAACCTTGTCCCTGCTGATCAGGATGCTGGAAATAGCAGCATGGTTTAACTCCTCCACTGCTGACCGAATCAGCCAGAAAGGTGAGGTATGAGCCCATCAGGCATGGAAACAGATGAAGTTAGGAATACACTAACCTATATCCATGCAGCTGTGTGAGACCTGGCTTCACCAGAAGACAGAGGGCTGAGGCTGGGGGTCTGATCCTGCTAAAAGGCATGGGGAAATTTCCACTAGTCTGGCTAGGTGGAGGCTGGCTGGCTGGGTTTGAGTGTAGCAGGAGCAGCTTGGAGATGGAAATGGAGGGGGCATTGAGGCTGGAGTGGAAGATGAAGTGGGAGACAAGGACAGAGCTCATGCCCCAATACCACCCACCAGACTCCAGGGCTGTGTTTTGGGGGTCCCTCCAAAAGGAGATGAAAATAGGACCAGTGACGTACAGTGCATGAAGACAAAGAGATGGCAGGAGTGCACTCAGATGGAGCCACACACAGTCAGGTCCCAAATGCAATCTGCAACCAAGAGCAAGGTACTCTTGAAAGCTCTTCATTGCCCACCCAAGGCATCCAGTTTGGGTACCACCACTCTGTTCTGGAAGAGAGGAGGCTTAACTACCTCTTCCTCCCTGCAGCCGAGGCCCTCTGCAACGGGCTACAGATAAATGGGCCCCCAGGCTCTGGGGCTACCACTCAGACTCTGCTCATTAGCATCATCTCCTTGTCATCAAAGCTGACACTGAACACAGCCATACACATCCTCCTCCATTCGGAGCTGTCTACATGGCACTGAGGAGCCTTTAGGTCCCCAAGGGCGTGAACACACGACAGGGTTACTACAAAGCAATTCACCCTGGATTTCACTCTGTAGCAAGGGGAGGACATGCAACCAGCTAAGCTGGATGCGGGCAGAAAGTGCTATTCAACCCCTGGCACCAGGGGTAGATTGGCATTTGGCTTCCCCCTGCTGGAATTTATGGGGAATTGCACACCAAGCTTAATTTGTTTGAAAGCCTGGTGCGTGCAAACACAAACCTGACGTGCCAAAATAAACAAGTTTAAAAATTTTAATGCTTGTTAAGTTAATGGGGATTAAATGCCGTGGTGTGTACAAGTGCCCCTGGACACTAAGTGGCAACAGATCAGATTAGCATTGAGCACCTGGTTCCCCTGGGATAAAACTGACAGGCCACACGGCCACTACCCTGGTAAAACTTCCCCTGGTGTATATTTACTCCTTGCTTCAGGAAGGGTAGCTGCACGCTGCAGCAGCTTACACTGGTGCCAGTCTGTCATGGGTCCGTTCCACTACACTTCTGAGCAAAGTTGATTTACTTCAGCGTAGAAGTATTGTGTGTCCATAGCAGTCTCTGAGTGTGATCTTACCCCCTCCTCCCCGCCGCTTGATTCTCTGAGCAACCTTTAACACACCTACATTGCTAAGGTGCCTCTATCTGCACCTGAAGTGGCAGCAGCAGTGCAGCACCCACCTCTGCCCAAGAGCCTTGTGCTTAGGGCACTAGGGAAGGGGAAAGCAGAGCTCTAGATCCTACACAGCCAAAGTAGGCTTAAACCCACATCTCCTGCTTCCTAGAAAAGCATCCTCCCCACCAGCCAGGGGCTAGGCAGGGCTGAGGGCACCACCCTCAACTCCTCCTGTCTTAGCTGGGCCCCTGGACAGGAGAGGATGCAAGATGGAGCTGGACTTTGTGACTCAGTGATCTGCCTTTCTCCTGGGTAAAGTACCATACATACCAGTGGTTTTTGCACTAGAGTCTGCGGAAAGGATGAGTGCAAGGTTTGTGCCAGCCAGGGCTCTCCATTACACCTGCAAACTCTCAGAGTTATTCCTTCCTGCACGCTTTCCTGGCTGCTCTGGTTTCACAGGCTTTTGTGCATTTTTAGGCTCTGACCTCAGCCTCCGGCCTGGGAGGAGAAGGCCTGGGCTCAGCTACTTGGAAATCCTCATCACTGCCTGGAAATCCTAATAAGGAAGGATCCTCTGACTGCCACTGCTGGGCATAACCTTCATATCATCTGGCCACTCATGAAGGGGGGAAACGTGGCTTTAATTTACTCCTTTATGAACTCAGCTTGTCCAGGCATGGGACAGGCCATCGTGAAATCGTCTCTTCATGGCCACGGCTGGTGCGGGGAACAGAACAGTCTCTGCCCTGGGCTCGCTCTCTGCCACTTGATGCTGCCACAGGCCCTTGGTGACATGCACTGGAGCTTGCCTAGGGATCCTTCAGGCCTGGTATCTGCAACGCCATGCTCATTGCTTCATCCTCCTTCCCCTGCCCTGTCCACTGCTGCCTCCCAGACCCATGTTCCCCTGCCCTGTGCTTTCATATGAGGCCCAAGCCTGTATCTCAGGCACCAGCAAGCATCCACAGCTGGAGGTGGATCCAGCCTTCCCCATCAGCATCCTCCATTCCCTACTGCCTGGGCTGGCCCAACACAAGCTACCCCCAGTTGATGGCAAGACACCCAGTGGTCTGTAGATCAGGCTCTGGGGACCTGTTTGAGTTCCTACAGCCACCCAGGACTGGGAGGGTGCACGTGGGGCTTATAGCCATCTTCACCCAACCTTCCCCATCTGTCGGCAGCTCAGGAGAGAAGCCCTCCCTTGGCCTGAGCAGCCGACTCGGTGTGCCTCAGCTGGGCCTAGAGTAACCCTGGGCCACAGGCAGCTGTTGATCCGAAATCCTCTGCAAGAAAATCCACTCCACTCCCCCTGGCCACAAGGCACCACAACCACTGCCCACCCACCCAACCACAACATGCCACAGCTAAAGAGCAGGATTGACAAGGGTCCTGTTAATGCCTTGGCTGCTGCATTAGCTGGGAATCAGTTAGGTTAACCTATGCTCAGAGGCTCTGAGGTCTTCCAGCCCTAACGCATCCTGCACTGCAGAGGAAGGCAAGACCAGCCGTCCCTGCCAATCTGAACTGGGGGGAAAGGTTCCCCCTGAACCCCAGACCTGGTGACTGCTGCAACCCAGCGCACAGGGGCAAGACCCTCCTGCCAGGCACACAGGAGACATCTAAGTCTGGCAGGAGCATCCATGTGCCCCTGCCAGGCTCCTGCAGCTAGCCCGAGCCAGTTTAACCACCCATTGCCATCAAGGCCTACGAACAGGAGCACCGAGAGACCCCAGCAGAGGCTGAAGTCCTGTTCCCAGCCACAAATGGGACAAAGAACCAAGGAGCCCACAATTTAACTGAGCAAAGAGAGGGAGGCGAGATGGAGAAATGAGGAGGTGAAGCGGTCACCCAGATGGTCAGTGGTACAGGAAGATGAGCCGTCTAAGTCAACTTATTGTTCACTATAACCCCCGGGTCCTTTTCCACAGAGCTGCTGCCCAGCCCATCAGTCCCCCCCGCCTGTATCGGTGCATGCGACTGTTCTGTCCTACATGAAGGAGCTTGCAATTGTCTTTACTTAAACTTCATAAGATTTTTTTGGTCCAATCCTCCAATTTGTTGAGGTCTCTCTGAATCCTAGCCCTACCCTTCAGTGTATCTACGACTCCCCCCAGCTCGGTGCCATCTGCAAACTTGCTGAGGGTGTGCTCCATCCCACCTTCCAGGTCACTGATGAAGATATTGAACAAAACTGGCCGAAGGACCAACCCCTGGGCACTCCACTTGATATCGACTGCCAACTAGACCTGAAACCATCGATTACTACCCTTTGAGCCCAACAATCGAGCCAGTTTTCTATCCACCTTACAGTCCTGTCATGCATCCTGTACTTCCTTAGCCCGCTCGCATGCACGTTGCGGGAGAGGGTGTCAAAAGCCTTGCTGAAGTCAAGGTATATCACATCCACTGCTTGCCCCGCATCTCCAGAGCCAGTCATTGTGTCATAGAAGGCAATCACGTTGGTCAGGCATGACCTGCCCTTGGTGAAGTCAATGCATACCCTCCATCATCAAGAACCCCATCATTTTTTGCCTTTTAAGTCACCTGGAGACACCTCCCTGAATCAGGGCAAAGGGGGAAAAGAGGGAATGGCAGGACTCTGGGCCAAACTGTGAGTAAGGGGACTCAGAAGGGGCTAGCTGAACCCTTAGAAAACTTTCAAGGAGAGTCAGAGGGGAAGAGACGGGATAGTCAACAGGTCGTGGTGCTCTACCATCAGGGGAGGGAACAGGAGAGGAAAAAATGAAGCTATTAAAAAAAAATCACTTTAATTTTATAGGCTGGGGGCACCTTTCAGCATGCAGGAGTGGGCTGTGTGGAGGCAGGCAGGCGTATCAGCTGTGAGCAGAAACAGGCACGTGCAGAAACACGGAGCCTGGCTGTAACCTCCAGGACGGAGGTGCTGAGCTGTTTGACGGAGGTGCTGAGCTGCTTTCCTGACTCACCCGGGCAGCCAGGCCAGGGGCACGGGGTGTCTCATTATCCCTCTCAGGAACATAAAAGGCTAAGAGTTTCTCTGCCAGGAGAGCGAGGGAGAGGGGAGGAGAGGCAAGGAATGGCGTTATCAGCCAGAGGAAGCTAAATCCGGTACCAAGGTTAAAGCTGCTGCATGTAAGTACAGCCCTGCCTTGGAGCTTCAGCATTTATGGAGTGGTAAATCAAACTGAGTGGGGGTTTTGATTTTATTGTGCTGGCCAACAGGTCTCATCCTTGGCCTCCCAACATGCACGTAGGCTGGACTATGCAGAGCGTGCCCTCGTGGGGAGCAGCCTGGAGGTTGCTCTTAGTTGCGCCCCTGAGATGGGACGGCCCCTAAAAGGCCATTCTAGGCCCACGGGACTGTCTCACCTGGTTGCACAGGACACTTCTCCCTGGCTTGAAGCCAGAGAGGCTCCTGCTTTTGCATCCAACTACCTCTCTCAAGGTTGCCCTTGGCTTGAGCAGCCCATGCCCTTTGGGGCCATTCAACTTGGCCCCTGGCGCAGTGCAGTGCCAACCCCATGCCAAACACAGTTCCCCCTGCCCTGACCAGGAGGGGTGTGCTGCCCTTCCCAGAGCAAAGACACAGCAGACATCCCAACCAAAGTGCTCCTCTTCGGTGCAGGGGTCGGGGGAGGCAGGGGTCCCTCAGACCTGCTCTGTGTCTACGTGTGCATGAGATCCACGCGTGCCCTCTGTCCCGTGAGCAGGTGAGTGCCTCGCACACTTCCACATACATGTATCCTCACACCCAAAGTGTGAGCCTGTTCCACCCTGCTCGCTGCTGCTGTGATGTGGCCTTAAAGCAAAGAGCCGGGTGTGTTATCAAAGAGGATCTGGTCTTTGGTGACTTGGTCACAATCACTCAGGCAAAGCAGGGCATTGAACCCATGTCTCCCGTGCCCCAGATGGGATCCCTGGCCCCTGAGCAATTTGCTTCTCACTCTCCAACCTTGCAGAAGATGCCTCCCTCCCTACTCAGCCCGCCAGCAGTTCTGAATACAACCCAAGGTTGGACCTTCGCAGAGCCCAGTCGAGATCGGTCCAAAGTGTCCGAGTGCCCCAGGGTCAGCACAGGCTTGGTATATGATCAAACCCAGCGCACCCCTCTGCTTCAATCTCACAGCAAGCCAGCAGGTTAGATTCAGTGGGCTGACCGGTGTATCAGAGCGGGATATGGCACCATAGGCAGAGCTAGGATTGAAAAGGGGGTGCGGATGTTGTGGTGCAACATCACATTAAACATGACACACATTTTCCCCAGTTAAAAATAAACTAGAGGCTTTCTAATATGCCAGGGACCTAGGGCTGTATTACTCAGTTTTTAAGATTGAAGCAAAAGATTGAGAGGTCCCAGATGACTGGAAAAGGGCAAACATAGTGCCCATCTTGAAGAAAGGGAAGGAGGAGGATCCAGGGAACTACAGACCAGTCACCCCCACCGCAATCCCTGGAAAAATCATGGAACAGGTCCTCAAGGAATTGATTTCTAAGCACTTGGAGAAGAGGGTGATTATGAACAGTCAGTATGGATTCACCAAGGGCAAGTCATGCCTGACAAACCTGATCGCCTCCTAGGACAAGGCCCACCGCAATCCCTGGAAAAATCATGGAACAGGTCCTCAAGGAATTGATTTCTAAGCACTTGGAGAAGAGGGTGATTATGAACAGTCAGTATGGATTCACCAAGGGCAAGTCATGCCTGACAAACCTGATCGCCTCCTAGGACAAGGCAACTGGCTCTGTGGATGCAGGGAGACCGGTGGATGTGGTGTACCTTGATTTTAGCAGGGCTTTTGATCCGGACTCCCACAACATTCTTGCAAGCAAGCTAAGGAAGTAGGGTCTGGATGAATGGACTGTAAGGTGGATAGAAAACTGGCTGGAGCACCGGGCTCAGAGAGTAGTAATCAATGGCTCGATGTCTAGTGGGCAGCCGGTATCAAGTGCAGTGCCCCAGGGGTTGGACCTGGAGCCGGTTTTGTTAAATGTCTTCATCAACGACCTGGAAGACAGGATGCAGTACATCCTCAGTGAATTTGCAGATGACATCAAGCTGGGGGGGAGTAGTAGATACACTGGAGGGTAGGGCTAGGATTCAGAGACCTGGACAAATTGGAGAATTGGGCCAAAAGAAATCTTATGAAGTTTAATAAGGACAAGTGCAAAGTCCTGCAATTAGGAGGGAACAGTCCCATGAACCAGTACAGGCTGGGTCTGACGGGCTGGGCAGCAGCTCTGCAGAAAAGGGCCTGGGGGAGACAAGGGACAAGAAGATGAATAAGAGCCAGCAGTGTGCCCTTGTGAAGAAGGCTAACAGCATATTGAGCTGCATTGGTAGAAGCATTTCCAGCAAATCGAGGGCAGTGATTATTCCCCTCTATTCAGCACTGGTGAGGCCACATCTGGAGTCCTATGTCCAGCTATGGGCCCCCCACTACAGAAAGCAAGTGGGTAAGTCAGAGAAAGTCCAGTGGAGGGCGACAAAAATGGTTCGAGGGCTGGGGAACATGACTTTTGAGGAGAGACTGGGGGAACTGGGTTTATTGAGTCTAGAGAAGAGGAGACGGAGGGGGGATTTAATAGCAGCCTTCAACTCCCTGCAGGGGGTTGCAAAGAGGATGGAGCTGGACCGTTCTCGGTGGCTGCAGATGACAGAACAAGGAGCAATGGGCTCAAGCTGCAGCAAGGGAAGTTTAAGTTGGATATTAAGAAAAACTTTCTCATGAGGAGATTAGGAGAGCCCTGGAACAGGTTACCCAGAGACATTGTGGACTCTCCATCCTTGGAGGTTTTTAAGACCTGGGTAGACAAACCTTGGCTGGGATGATCTAGTTGGGGATGGTCCTGTTTCAGCCGGAGTTCAGCAGGAGTTGGATTAGATGTGACCTCCTGAGGTCCCTCCCCACCCTTATTTTCTATGATTGTATGGTTCTTAAAACAAATATAACTTCATTGGAATGTGCATGAATTTACCCTATCATATGGGATGTATAAAAAACACAACAAATTAGGCAAAAAATAATCATAGGCTGTTTTTTCATGAACCGTGCAGTCATTGGAATTAAATGTACATCTTTTTTCAGATTCATAGAACAAAATCTAGCCTTCCTGAGCATACTGACAGTGCATCTCGTACTTCACGGAAAGTTAATTCCATACCCGAGTTATTGTTTTTAGCTAGAGTTAAAAAATAGGCCACTGGGCTGTGAAATAGGAGCTATGTTACCAGGAGCAGCCAACAGAATTGCAGAAAGAAAAGAGAGCGTGATTAGTGGAATATCAAGACCATTAAAAAGAGAGAAGGTCATTAACACCTGTGGAGGGAACAGTTTTGAATACCAGAACAGCTGCTGATGTGACTGCTTGACTGCTTTCCAGCCAGAGCTGCAAGCCCAGACCGTTTGAACCTAGAGGGCACCCAGAAAGCAGGAGACCAAGGGCACAGACTGCTGCAAGCCCCACAGACCTGGACACATGGGTGAGGAAACCTTCAAGCACCTCCTTTTCCATGAGCAATAGTGGCCGCAGCATCGCTCAGGCCTGACGTGGATCTGGCCCCCGGGCCATATTTTGCCCACCCCGATCTAGTGTCTTAAGTATGTCCTGCATGAGCTCACCATAGCACCTTTCCTTATTTTTATTTAAATTTTGTGTTTCCAGCCAAATCTGTTCCAAATTCTATCGACTGAGCTCAATCACTCAA
The DNA here is from genome assembly GCF_000455745.1 of Alligator sinensis. NCBI lineage: Eukaryota > Metazoa > Chordata > Crocodylia > Alligatoridae > Alligator > Alligator sinensis. The sequence continues at coordinate 1,392,818 of NW_005842286.1, forward strand.
GTCTGCGCAGCGCTGCCACCAGCAAGTCTTCTCCCGCCCAGACTCTTCAACCTGGGGCTTCAGATGCTCCCAAATCTATGGCAGGTATCTGACGTGCAGACCCCAAGACCGGAGGCCTGGGAGTTCAGATGCCCCCTATTCTCGCTTGCCGCTGGCCAAAAGGCGGAAGGAGCAAGCTAGGGGGAAAGCCTGGGAGGAATCTCCCATCACCATAAATTGTGTAGCTGAGATCCTCACATTAGGAGGCTTCAGTAGACTCTTGCAAGGCCACCTGCCTGCAGCGCAAGGGACAGGTCTCCAGCCTCAACTATATCAAGTCAATCAAGGCCAAGGAGAAGGGGATCAGCAAAACCACCTGGGCAGAAACTGTCATCATGGAAAACCACCTTCTAGATCATGGTACAGCCCTGTTCACCTAGAGATAGAGTGAGCACACTCAGCATTTGGATGGGGCTGTTAGCCAGGGCCAGGGGTGGGTGATGCCCCATTTAGATGGGGGATGGACACATGGTCCATGTAGCTGCTGCTATTGCATATACTCCAGCTGATTCATGGCAAGGCTGAGATGAGCTCCCATACACTTACACAGTGCGTACCCCAGGCTCCTACAGCCCACTGCACTGGAGCGTCAAGGAGCCCCTGTCCTGACAAAGAGCCCATGTCCCCATGCTCAGGTCTGGGTTGACACTCTTTAGCTGACAAAAGAAAGGGGGGTTATCAGACTCTGCCCTCAAGGGGATGAGCTATAGCTGCAGGCTTCTTCATCGACATTATCTTTTCCATCCCCCGGGATGAAGCAGCTACACACATGCTGCGGACACTGGACTCTATGCAGCCCTTGTCCATGCCAGCTCATATCCAGTCCCTCTGGGGACTTAGTACCAAGCCTGGAGGCTCTGCACGATCCCATGTCACTCCAGCCCTGCCGATGGCTTACACCCATCCATAAAGCACCCAAGAGTCAGCACTAGCTCTTGGAGTTTCTCCTGAAGCCTCCTTCCTGATTCAGGAGGAGCCCCCGCTGGGAAACTAGCCAGTCTGGGGGCAGCTCAGCTCTGCTTTGCTCAGGACACAGGCCTAGAGTCATAGAGGGTCGTAAATCAATTAGCACCCATTTGAGGGGGTGAAGGGGGAGGGAATCTGCAATAAATATGGGGAAGGGGGCACAATTAATAGCAGACTTACACTAATATTAGGACTCTGATCAAGGCAGATCTCAGTGCCCACTGGTCTCCTATGTGGGGACCTATCCCCCTACCTAGGGGGGAATAGGTCAATGTTTGGACAGCACCTACTGTGTCCCCAGGGGTTCAGGCCATGTCTGCACTACCCCAGTGGTGGTGCAGACCTGGCCTGAATGGTGGTGCAGACATGGCTCCTGCTGCCACCCTGCTGCCAGCTGTAGGGCTGACACTCCCTCACCTCCTGCCAGCTGCTGCGATCCCTGCCAAGGGGCCACTGGTAGCTGAGTGGCACCAGGCAGAGCTAGCAGGAGCACCTGTGTGTGCAAGCATGTGCAAGCCCCTTCACACACTCCCTCCAGACCCTCCTCGATGGTCTTCCAGAGGGTTCCCGTGCAAATGGTCAGAGATGGGTCCTAGTTATATGTACTATGGAACAACCACACGGCTGAGGCACTAGCTGAGATTAGGACCCCGATGTGCAGGGCACGGTAAAGGCAGAAAGCACATGCCCATGCCAGTTACAGTGCAATACAAACATCCAAACTAGCCATCTTGGCCACCGACGGCAATCCAGGCAGAGCAGCGCCAAGCTCAGCGCAGGGGGATTTGCCCTGCCTCTCAAATAATGCCGCAGCCCACACGGAGCCGTACGTGCCACGGCCGGGCTGCAGCTGCCTACCCGGTGCTGCACTCCCTGCTGGGGCTGCAGCATGGATGAGCCCATGGGCTCTGGGCAAAGCTACCCTGCAGTGTTGTCTGGCACAACTATGCCAGCTAGGACCACAGGTACAACTCAGTCTGCAAAACCTCTGAAGTGGGCGCAGCTCTGCCTACCAAAGGGGTCTTCTCCCAGCTCCACTATTCCCATTTGTGGAAAGGGCAGTGGCTAATCCAGCAGAAAACTACCTTGCCTTGCCACCAAGGGGCTCTGCTAACCCAGCGAAGGTGGCACAGCTATAGCAGCAGAGGCTCCCCTAGTGTAGACAAGTCCGCGGACACTGTCCATGCCCCAGAAGCTTAGACAAAGGGCAGTGAGGGCCATCAGCATCATGCTGGTGATCCAGTTTTCTGCTCAGTGTTTTACGTGTGGGCAAGTGGTGGTTAGATGAACAGGGAGGAGGGAGAAGAGGCAGGGGTAGTGGTAGGGATGGAGGTGAGGTGACTGCAGGGGTGACCAGCTGGCCGCTGTCCCCCTTGCTCCGGGTCTCCTTCCCCTTGGCTCCAATTGTTTGCTGCACTCACTCCTAGCATCCTAATTCAGGGCGTATGTCCTCTGGGCCCTTCTCTCCTGGGCAAGGCAACCCTGGACACAACGGGCACCGGATCCTGAGCAGCGGCTCCAATCGATGAGAGACCAAGTGACCACACAGGAAGGCAGAGCTGGGAGACCTCTCTGCCAGACCACGCGTTACACCTTTGGGACAACTCACGGAGAAGGCAGAACGTCTGCTTTCCAGGGAGCGACCCGGTGCCCCAGCAGGTACTGGGACATCGAGTCAGCTGCCCCCAAACATCCCTGGTTTCCTGAGCTCAGGCCAGCTCTCAGCAGATGCCAAACTCAGAAACGCAACTACTACCCTACGACTGAACTTCTTCCACTAGACGAGCTTTCCAAATGCACCCCAGTCGCTTAGCCAGAAAGAGCCCGTTAGCACCGGCAGGTATGGGGTCAAACCCCTTGGCTAACAAGGCTCTAGAAAATCCTGCCTGTGATTTGGATGCTCGGCTGGCGAGATCCCTCTGTCCTGGGTGATAAGACATTCAGGCTGCGGGGGTGCTGTGCTTGTTCCTGCCGGCCTGGCTGCGACAGGTGAAGCTTTCTTGCTTTTCTTAAGCCACCCAGTCTCAGATCAGAGCCATCACCTCAGGGATGGGGCGGTGACACCAATTTGAGACCACCAGTAGCAGGGGAGTGTTGAATCAATGACCCCGTCACAGGAGAGGAAGCCCCATTGCTGGCATTTATTCTGGTCTAACCTGACTTGGTGCTACAGTATTCACAACAGGTAATAAGCACAGGAAATGCCTCCTGATTCATTTAATCCAGTGTTTCTCAACTTTTTTAGACTCAAGGCGCCCGTGGACAGACTCATGGCACCCCTCGGCAAATGCCATCTCATAGCTTTCCTTCTTTTTTTGACCACAAAAAAATAATAGAGCGGCTTTTCTGCAGCAAAGAACTCAGAAAGCTCGCAGCTATGGATTTCTACTTGAAGTCTATGAGTTTGTCCTGCGAATGACGGTGACAAATCTAAAAGTGCTAACATTGTGTGACATCCTGTGGCACCCCTGAAAGCATCTCAAGGCACCCTGATTGAGAACCACTCTTTTAAGTTGCGTCCTTGTTACCAGCTGTATTGTTTCCCCTTCTGCTGCCCCGGTCCTGTTCTGATTTCATTACCACCCACCTGCTGAGGGGCAGCAGATGTCCGCAAGCCGGCAGCTCGACTTCCCAACGGAGAAGGAATCTGCTATGTAGCATCGGGGGAGATTCTTAGGGCCAGATTATTTTCCACTTATTCCCGTCCTATGTGGATTTCAGCACTGCCATGCAACTCTTCTGTCCTGCTGGAGTGCATGAGCGTGGGGGGATCCTCCTCCTCACTGCTTTTCCGTGTCTCACTCTAATGGACGGATGAGGGTGTGTTACAAAAGTAGATGTATTTGCTAGCCGTGTTGCTCTGAGACAAAAAGAAATGCAAAACTCTCTAAAACTCTTGGTTCAGAGGTGATACCTTTTATTAGACCTTTTCTTGCAATCTCTTAGTTGGTGTAATAAAAGATATCATCTATGAACCAAGAGTTTTAGAGAGTTTTGTATTACCAAAGTAGATGCATTCATGGGTCTTCAGGCTTTGAATGGGATGGAGCAGAATCGCAGTAAGTCCACGTAGATGCTTGTGGAATAGAAACTGGTCCTTAGTGCCTCGTCCTTTATCTGCAGATATACACTGGTTGAGCGTGTGATGAAGTGAGCGTCAGCCCAGGAAAGCTCGTGCTCTTTTTGCATAACTTACTTAGCTAGTCTGTAAAGGAGCCTGTACACCCTGCTTTCTAACTGACTTCACACTAAGGTGGCTACTAGAACAGAAAAGTTGGACAGGATGCGCGCCAACCCCCTTATCCAGGCATCCTGGACCACCAGCTCTCTCCCAAGAGCCTTGCATGACCCAAACCTCCCAGGTCTATCCCCCAAGAGTAAAAAATCCCTTGCAAATGAAGATCCAGAACTTCAAAAAATAGGTGACAGCGCCATCTGGTGACACCTCAATCAAGAACCAGCACCCCAAGGTGCCAGGCGCTATATACACAGGCTCCAAAGACCTCACCCTCCAAATCAGTGATTGTCAACTAGAGCAACACTGGGTGCTGTGAGATCCTTTGCACAATATTAGCACTTTAAGGTGTGCAAACACCTACACGTGATTCGTAAGATAAACCCAGAGATTTCAAATGGGAATCCACGGTGTCAAAACCATCCGGGCCACTTGTGGGATGTCTGCATTCCCTGCAATGAAAGAATCTCTCTGTCCTATTTTTGTGGTCGAAAAATGAGTAAAAACTAAGAGCTGGTATTTTCTGAGCAGCTGCAGGGAACTTTAATGGTGGGACCTTTATAATTTCGAAAGAAGTGAAATCAGCTCTGTTATAGGCCTGCTTTTGACCTCTAGCTCTCTTTCTCCAAGAAAAGAAAAGAAAAGAAACAAAACAACAAGAAAAGAAAAGAAAAGAAAAGACTACTTTCTGCCTTGAATTTCTCAAGCTAATGCTAAGGGCAGAGAAGAATCTTTTTGGAGGAAACATTGAGGTTAATCAAACGAGCTGTTTTTAGAGTTTAAAGGGCTGGTGGTTAGTAATGATGTGGCTAATGCTAACCTAAAGAGCTTGAATGCTACCACTACTTCCAATTTCATATTTCCTTAGTAGCTTGGTTTCTGGCCGGGGATTGGCTTGCATAAATTACATTATCTCCTCTCGGGACATTTTTAAAGACAAGGTTTGATTAGGGTTAGTATGGCTTTCAAGAGTAACCAATAAAGGGCCGAAGCCACAGCTCAGCTCTCTGCTGGCCTACTGCACAGGGATAAATGATACCCCACAAGGAAGTGCGGCCTACGAAAAGGCAGGGAGATGATGGCTATGATCTTTCATGCTAACACACCACTGTACTGGCAGCAGCGCTGAGGAACTGAACCTCGCTGTGCTAGGCGCTGTACAACCAGAACAAAAAAAAGACGGGTTCTAACCAAGGAGCTCGTACGTCTTTTTCTATTCATCGTGTTTCCCTTGTTTGAGGGCTGATGAAGGGTGGCCTCCATTTAACAGTTACTGCCCTGGGAGAATCTGGATTGCATACTTCTATCTCGACAATGATCTGTGGGTGACTGTTTATCAGTGTAATGTGGGATAAAGCCATTCCAGGTCCTTCAGACAAATACCTACAGCACTGCAGTCAGAGCTCTTCCAAAAGTAAAGCCTGAAGTCATATTTGCAAATGAACCTTGGTTGGAAAGAGCCCTTCCATACTCAGTATTTATGGGCTCAAAACCAGAAGCTAATAAATACTGCTTTCAAAAAGCACAATTCTTATCTTTTCGCATGCATCTCCCCCCGCCCAAAAAAAATCTTTTCGAACTGAAATTTGATGCGTTTGATGCTTTGGCAGAGGCCACGATGATGATTTTGATTTGTTGCAAAGGTTGATCTCAATTGGAAAATCAAGCTTTGAGCTAGGAGGGTTAGGGACTGCCCCGAATGGCTTGGGGGCTTTCCAGCCATGGGGAAAGACCCAGCCGTGGGGTCCAATGCTAACTAAATAAATAGCTAAATCTGTCCTGGGACAAATTCATCCCTAGTACAAAAGAAACTTATTAAACTAGGATTCAATCCCATAAATGCCAGCTCCTATAGGGCCCTGTCTGTCTTGTGGGGGAAGGGAGTGGGGGGCTGCTGGACTGAGCACTGGCCTGGGACCCAGGACACCTGGGTTCTACCTCTGGCTCTTGCTAAGTCACTCCTCCTCTCTTGTGGGCTACGATCAAGTGTAGGGAGTATCTAAAGTCCCGGACTAAAGAGTTTGGGATGGAGTACCTGGGGGCATCCAAACCCCAAGGCTTCCAGGTTTGGGCCTGCAAGTAGGATGCCTGCCAATGGATTTGGCAGCATCTGAAGTCCCAGAGTGATAGGTCTGGGATGGAGGATGCTCGCTGGTTGTAGCGCCATACACGGTGTTTGCAACGACTGAGTTTCTGCCTGCTCAATCAATACGGTTTTTGGAACAGTTGGGTTCTGCGCAATCAATATGATTTGGAACTGATTTGCCTAATTTGACCTGGAATATGAAATATATCAAAAAACCCCAAAACAACTCCTCCTCCCTGCCCCCTGGCCTCACCCTCAGTTGAACGGGGCCAATGAAAGTTACTTCCTTTGAGACGTGCTGATGACCGGCGCTATGTAAGGGCTCAGCTGCAGCAGCAGTTTTTGGCTCCCTGCGACTGATTTGGGCTAAGTTTAAAAAGAAAAACAACTGAGGAAATTGCGGACAAGTCTGCAGAAATGCCAGTGCTTTAAAAAAACCCCCTTAAAGCTCCCTTATGGCAAAGCCTCATTATAAACCCCCAATTATTTGCAAGTGGTATAAATCCGATAATAATCTCATGTACCTGCCCCCGCACCCAGCAGCTGGTATGCTACTGGTATGCTACTGGTATGCTACTGCAGGACTACAGTCCCACCCACACCTCACTCCTCTCATGCTCACCCCTGTCCACCCCTTCATACCTAACCCATCTACACGCCGGCTGAGGAAGGATGATTTGGCAGCCAGGGGAATAGACAGGGATCTAAGTGGATCCTTCCACATTCAAACCCCTGCCAATTTCCCATACGGACTTGGGCAACTCCCTTGATCCTCAATCACTGGGTGTTAGGACCTAAATGCCTTTGTGGATATGGGTTTCAGGGTCCCTACACTTTAGTTCTTGATCTGTAAGGTGAGGACAGGGGCTTTGCCGTACCATACAGCGGTGTGTAGGTAAACAAACTCAATGATGGGATGTGAGATGGTGTGACAGTATTCGTGGAGGCCGTGCAGGACGTGGGACTGCTCTGCATTGCATCAGGAGTGCTGGAGGACTGTCCAAGGGCTGTAAGGGATGCTTCCTGCCTGGCTAGATGGAGTTAAGTCAAGAAGAGAGGAAACGCTGCCTCGAGACACGGCACCTCGGGGTAAAACACCCTGGTGCTGTTAGCTGGGAAGGACCCATTGGTTGTGGCTCCAGCGAAATTAAAAGAGCAGCCTGGGACGGGAGCCCAGGATCAAAATAAGGCTTTGCAGTTAAAAGAGCCCCTTTCCAAAGGAAGGGGTCGCTGGCCGCTCAGGGGAACGAGCCCACGGGAAGCTGTGGGCACCCAGGCCTGCACGCAGCCTGGCCAAGAGCAGGGGCTCGGGCTGCCCGAACAAGCGGGCCCTGCCAGTCCTCTCTGCCTCGACTGCTGGTCACGGCTCCCGGCAGGGGCAGGCTCTGAACTGAAAGGATCACGTATAGTAAGTCCCCTGTGACCCACAGCCTGGTTGAAGAGTGGGAGACGTGTGTCACCGGGGGGGTGCACCAAGGGGGTGCCCAGGGTTGGGGTTTGGGGGCAGCCAGCCTGGTAACCATGGCTAAGTGCCTCCATGAATGAATCCATGCTACTGGGTGTCTGGTGGGTAGAGCAAGATGGGAGGAGAGAGGCCAGGTTCCTGGCTCTGCCACTGCTGAATGCCTCTGGCAAGTTACTTCACCTCTCTTTGCCTCACTTTACCCATCTGCAACATGGGGACAATGCAGCTGAGGGCCTGTAAAGTGCTTTGAGAACCTTAATAGTACCCGGGATTTATAAAGGCAATGTAATGATTCAGCCTCACGCCCCTCGGAGGTGACAGCGTCATCCCCAAGTCACAAAGGGGAACAGCAGAGGCACCAAGGTGAGGTGCCTCACCCAAGGCCACCCGGGAAGCCGGGGGCAGAGGCAGGCCAGACCCCAGGCTCCCTGCTGCCCCTAAGAGCATGAAGACAACGCAGCCGCGGGGCAGCGAGTTACTGGGAGAGGCGGCGGCTCGGACGGCACGGCCCGCTGGAGCCCCTGGATGTTGGCAGGGCTGCAGCAGTGGGCATCGCCGCGACCAGCAGAGCAGGGGCTGGCACTGCTCTGGCTTTGCTCCGAAGCCTCCCGGTCTGCATGAGCGGCGCATCCAAGCTGCTGTTCTCCCACGGGTACGAGAAGCCCGAGCCGCGCTCCAAGGCGTAACGTCTTGAGAGGAAACAAGAGCATAAATCAGCCGGTCTCTGAAGCAGCTCTGCTTTGGTTGCTAATAATACTCCCATGTTTACCCACAGCCCTCAGGCGGGAGATGTTTGCTTTTGCCTAGTCTGTGGTTTTCCCAGGCTCCCAGGCTGCATCGGAGCTGGGGCTCTGTGTATAGAAGCCTCCCCTTAGAAAAGCAGCTTTCCAGCCGCCCAGGGCACAGCTGCCTCCCAGATCCAAACTGGGAAAGGAAGGAAGGGCAGCGCTGCCCTCTTCCACAGGGAATACAATGAGCCTCAGTCTCGGCGGAGAGGCTGTGCCGAGCCCCCAGCTGCTGAAACCCTAGTGCGGTCGACAGAGGATTCCTGAGATTCCAGCGCGCGTTCTGCCCGCCTCTTCCAAGGAAAAGATCAAGCCCCAATTTTCCTTCTTTTTTTCTTTATATATCCCCTTGCGATAAGCGCCCGGGTCATATGTGCCAGCCCTTGATCGACCCAACCAGCGCCCGCAGGGAGCAGGCTCGGCCTTCGCCCTGCTGCTTCTGCGCCCTGGAAGAGGCTGTGATGCTGTGCGGGGATGTTTCAGCTGCTGGGGAGACCAGTCCAGCCCTCCCCTCTGCCCTTCCCCGCACATTGCACTTTATCTCTCTGAACCTCAAGTCCCCGCCGCTCTACAACGGGGAGCCCCTAAGCCTCTTAGGACCGGGAACGTGCGTGCAGCCACGACTGCGATGGCGCTCGGTTGTGTTTGCGGGGTCCTGGCCTGACCGTGATACTGGTGTAAACTGGGGTCGCTCCGTTGATGCACATGCAGCCATAGCCGAGGCTCCAATCCTGCCTACAAAAGAGGTTTACAAGTATAAGGAGGAAGCAAAAGACCTCTGCAAGCTGCATCTAATAGCTGAAGGCAGATGCAGATGTCACGGAGGGATCCTAGAAGGGGAATGGAAGGGAACCAGCTTGTCTTCGCATGACGGGAGTGAGTGGAGGGAGGGGGAGGTGATGACCTAGCCGGTCCTTTCCTCCTCTAATTGCTGCGATCCCATGATTCATCCCGGGGCTGGATGCTGCAGCTGGGAGACACAGCCTGGCTCTAACTTTATTTTAAGTGTGAGAAAAAAAAATGCTCCGGCCTCTCATGCAACATTTGGAGCAACAGTTGGAGGCTGTGATCGTTAAGGGCAAGTAGGAAAGAGCTGGCTGCACCCTCCTGAGTGGCTGAAGGGGTGGTCAGAGACAGCAAAAAGCCTGTTTGAAGATACCGGATTAACCCAAAGAGCCTTGTCTGCCTATGTCCTTAGACTAACACGGCTACAACCTGCACCCCTGAAATGTGTTTGGAGAAATGCGTTTCTACTTTGTCTTGCTTTTTTAAGAACCAAACTCTTATCAAGCAAACAGCCATTAGGCAGAAAGGCTTTCCCTTAGGATTTTAATTAAGCTAATGTTTTCCTTATCTTTTCCTAGCCCTAGATAGGCAAGGCACAGGGTGCAGGAAAACAGTGAGACACCAGCCATTAGCAGTTCCCATCGCTGGGGGTGCAGAGGGGATAACACGGTTACTTTCCGCAATCATTTCAGTGCATTAGACTGCATCCATCACTGGAGTATCTGAGAGACCAAATATGCTCCATCCGTAAATTAGTGCTCCTGACATGCATCTACACGTGCACATGCACATGCACACGCATGTCCATTTATTGCTGTAGGAACCTGACAGATCTCTTTACCGGGTTTTAATGGCGCTCCTCTCCCTTGCAAGGCCTGCATGAGAATAATTTGGCCGGCAGCTACGTTTTGCACCACGCGCTCTCCTTTCAAACGGCACCTTTCAGTAGCCACAACCTGGCGGATGACAGCAAGCATCTTTTCCTAGCAATCCTCCTCCAAAGCAAGCTTGTCTCTCTCGCACCGATTTGCACACACCTATCGTGGCTGATTCCTCATCGGGTTTGCTTTTCCGGGCAGGTGAATGGTTTAAGTCTGACAGACACCTGGAAACCCTTCGTGCCACACTGCCATTCCTGCCACAGATGCCCGCATGGCCCTGTGCCCGGGCAGGCGAATGTGCTCACCCAGCCCAGGGGAACTGGGGTTTTCTGTCTCGCTCAAATCCCCCGTGCCATCCCACCCTGCGCGGATAACCCTGCAGAGGTGAGAGGGGCTGCCCATGCAGGTGTGGGGTTTGTCACGGGAGGCGGTGGCGGGGAGACCCTACTGACCCTAGCAAAACATCTGCAAAAGGCTTACATCCATGGGTTCCTAGAGAGTTAAACCTTGCGGGGGGAAGCCAGCCCGCCAGCTAGGTCTGAATCAGGCCTTCGCCGAGGTCTTGAGAACGGCTTTCGCCAAATATGGAAGGTTTTTGCCTGTTTTAGTCATGCAGGCCCCAGCCCAAGAGTGCTGCTTTCCAGATGGTTAGGTCACACAGAAACAGCCGGCTGCCCCCCGCCTGCTCCCCCCACCTCCGAGCCTATAAACGCTCGCCAACGAGGCTCCGCTCGCTCCGTCAGACCTGAGCAACTTGGCCTTCCTCAAATCTCCGCGACTCCTGCTGGGAGGTCTGGCAAAGCAAAACCGCGGCGGCTTCTTCTTGCTTAGGGGAAGGAGAGGTGGATATGACGACGAGCAACAGCTTTTCTCCATCGGCCTCGGGCCGTGTCACCGTGGCCTCTGGGCACCTTGCACGTGCAGCACGGCAAAGCCCCCGCGGACCTCCTGAAGTCGCCGGCACGTTTCCCCTTGCATTGCTCTGGTACCTACAGGATCCGGCCAGGCCCACACAATACAAACCGGGTCTTCCCAAAGTGTTTGCCCTTACTGATGCTCTTCTCTTGCCCCAGGAGTCGTTGAAACCATCCCAATGGCTGACAACCCCCCCAGTCACCTTTACCACCGACTGCTCGGCCAGCCACAAACTGCTCCCCTTGGCTCCACATGCAGAAATACCCGCAGCGCCCTTCCACGCAGAGCACCCCCCGCCCCGTGTCTGCAAGAAGAGACACATCACGTAGCATATCCGTGAGATAAACCAGACGTCCAGAGCTTTCTAGGGGTTTCGAGGGAGGACGCCCTGCCGATAGCCCCCTTCCATTGAGGACCCAACTCCTGTCCAGCCCAACAGGGATCTCCTTGCTGCGTCTGCAGGGGGATTGGGGCTTTTGGGAGTCTCGCGATGTCCGCCGGGACACTACAGCAAGGCAAAAGGTGACCTCTCAACTAGGAACCTTGAATTGCACCCAAAATCTCCTTGCGAATTCCCAAAGGAGCACCAGCAACCTAGACACCAGCTGGGGCCTTTGAGACGGGAGCCTAAATCCCAGCTGGCTGACACGCTCCCTCTCTCCAGGCTCCAGGATAATGCTTGGAGCGGTGACCGACATCTTCTAAATGAAACATTTTTGGTTTTTTCCAATTTTTCTTTCAGATTGTTGATTTTCCAGTAAGGTCCATTTCTTTGGCAAAAATCATAAAGCCGAATTATTTACTTGCTGATTTAGAAAGCCTCTGTTCTAAGGCTTTTCTTCTCTCCCTGCCCCCTTCCCTTCTTATGTTTGGCTTTTTCCCTCCCTGTTTAAAAATATATCCTTGCAAGCTGGGAGTCCTCTCTTCAGAAAATCCCATTTTAGTTTTTAGTCCCAAAAGTGGGAAAGGAAGGAATGTAAAGGGAAAAAAAAATTCAAAAAAAAAGGGGAAAAGGACCTGTTTTGCACCCTCTGAAATTAAATAATTTTGGGGCTTTTTAAAATTCTATTGCAAAACTACAAGTGAAACAGGTAGGAGACACAGGATCAACTTGACTTGAGGAAACAACATGTTAAAGTGAATTTCAGGTTCCCTTAAGAAGTCCTTTAGAACGGTTCCTAGCAGGATATGTATCCCATTTAGATACTCGTGCATCCTCCATCATTAGCTCCCTGTTAACCGAGTTAAGACCCTATCCCTCCATCTACCCAGGTAGAGCAGTGGGCCATCAGCACAGTGCTGGCAGATGAACTTGGGCATGCATGTAAGATCATCCAGAAGTAAGATGCAGGGAGACAGGAGAAAGAGACCAAGACCCCAGCCCCCTGGGCCCCCATAGAAAGCTGAAGAGAGATGAGGAAGGTCCTACAAAGGATGGGGTGGAGTAACCCTAACCCTAACCCTAACCTGATCCCTCCACCTGAGCCCAGGCCAGCACCTGCGGCCTCATCCACACCCTCCTGTTTGCATCCTGCAGTTACTGGCCCCTGTCCTGAAGAAAGATGCACCTTGGCCCTCCAGCACCACTCTGCCTTCCCTCCATAGCCATCCCTGAAAGCTGCCCTGACCTCACCTACAGCCTCAGGATGCCTCCAGTGGCCAGTCCACACTGGGGATCCCTAACCCTGGCTGTGTGGGAGCGTGGCTGAGTGTGGAATTGGGAGGTAAGACTGCCCTGTCATGAGCTAGCAGCCATCACACAATGGATGATTCAAGTCATCATTCAGGCTGTGGGCTCCACCAGTCCTTGGCCCTTCAACAATGTCCTAAACAGGCACCCATGAGTGCCAACTGGGTGTCTCTGTCTCCCCAGGGCTGGACTGAGACCCACTATCATCCCCAGCTCTGACTAATAAGGTCCAAACTGGAAATGGCAATCTCATTTCATTGGTCCTAATAAAGAGGCATAAAAGAAGACTATAGGTAAGATTAGAAGTTACAATTAAACTGTGTTAAGGGCACTTAAAGGGTGAAGGATCTCACCCTCATTAACAAGTGCTAAGTGCCTTCTAGACCAGTGGTTCTCAACCTTTTCTGTACCAGGACCCATTTTTAAACATTCATGGCCAGTCCCAACCCAATGCCCCCTGCTCCCAGGTCTCAGCCCCGCAGTGTGTGGGGCAGGGGGTGGGTATGTGGGGTGGGGCAGGGGGGGAACGGACCCAAGTAGTCCCTTGCAGGCTGGAACTCTGCCATCCTGCAAGGGAAAAGCCAGCGCTTCCCACATTTTTCTCCTTTAAAGGGGAATCCATTTTTTAAGTTTGTTGATCTGTTATTAACATTTGTTCACAACACTTTAATATATTCTTGAGACCCGCTTTTGGGTTGCGACCCATGGGTTGAGAAATGCTGCTCTAGGCATCTTAAAGGTACCCCATTTGAAGTAAGGATCTTTGTTGAACTCATGTGCTAACCAGCTTGACTTAGCCTAACTTCTAATTGTTCAGGGGAGACCAAATGATGGATTCACAGTCCTCCAGTATCCCAGAAAGCACCATTCCCACGTGGACTAGCTGTCCTCCTGGACTCTCATGCTCCCTCCACCCCCCAACACAGCCTGGACAGTGGAGCAGCAGCTGGGAGCTGCCGGCTGTGGGGATGTGGGGGCTGAGTGGGCCAAACAGGGGCTGGAGGCAGGAGGGAAGCTGCACACACAGTACAACACAACATACACTCACACAGCAAAGTACAACACACACTGAGCACAGCCACAGAACACAGCACAACACATACAACACTCTCACACAGCCCAGCAAAACAATACATATAGCACAACACCTTCACAGAGCATGACACACCTAGCACAACACCACACACACACATGCTCACATAGCAACAGCCCCCCCCCCCCCCTC
>NW_005842286.1:1407085-1420801 GCF_000455745.1 Alligator sinensis
AGCTCAACACACCACACACACAGAGCACAGCACGCTCACACAGCACTTTGGTTGTGCTTACTCATTACAATTAGCACTTGATAACTTTAAGGAACGCTGGGTTGTTGTTAAAGTGAGCAGGTGCTGGGAGCAGTGGCACATTCAGGGTTAAAACCCTCCATAAGGAGCTGCTGCCAGAGGCCTGGTACTAGCTAGGGGTGCAGGCCTGCTCCCTGCCTGCCCTGCTCCCTGACTCTCTGCAGCAACACCCCCCCCCCCAACGCCTGTACAGGGCACACACGTATGCACAGAGCACAGCATGCACACACACACATACACACACGGAGCCCCCAGTCTCCCCTCCCATCCCCTGACTCCCATCCACCAGCTCTTTAGCAGTAACACCCTTCCCCCACGCACACATAAGTATGCACAGAGTGCAGCATGCACATGCGTGCACACGTGTGCACACACACACACACACACACACACACACACACACACAGAGCCATCAGTCACCCTGCCCCCACCATATCTCCCCTCCAATTCCCTGGCTCTGTAGCAGCAACACCCCCTCCCTCACACACACGCACACACACACACACACACCCCACCTCAGTCATCCCCCCCCACCATATCTCCCCTCCCATCCCCTGATTACCATCCACTGGCTCTCTAGCAGCAACACCCCCCACCTGCACACACACACATGCACAGAGCATAGCATGCACACACATGCACACAGCCCTCGGTCCTCCCTCCCATCATGTTCCCCTTCCTATCCCCTGATCTACCTTTGGCTGCCACTGAGCAGCACAGCCAGGACCGGGGGCGGGGAACGGGACATCAGGGGGAGTGGGGCTGTCCCCACTGCACAGGGCTGCCTGGAGCCCAGGAGCTCACAGGGAAACCTCCTGCCCCTTGCTGCTGGGCAGCAGCCAGAGGCCCACTGTGCAAACACCCCCGCCCCACCGCTACCCCCATCCTTTGCCCATAGACGGGGTCACACAGCGCTTCCCCAACTCCCAGGGCTGCTGTAAGAATAAATGCCTTGATGCTGCAGGGCAGAAGGCAAGGAGTTCAGGAGCTCTTAGGATGGTCCCTTTTATTGGGCCGACTATGTGGCTGGGATAAAGTCGGACAAGCTTTGGACAGGAAGGCATTCTCCCTTGGGTGCAATGCGATGCTGCTGCAATGGCAGAGGCTATCTGAATACCTGGGATGAACAGAGTGAAGGGGCTCTGAGTCGGTCACCAAGGCACTACTATGGTAATGCTACTACAGTACATAGGGATGCCAGGGCTTCAGGTATATTTACTCCATGTACAACTATGGTAATGCAAGTACCACAAGCTTTTCTATGAGACCTACCCACCCTGCATCCTCAAGAATACCGCAACAGCATCATGCAGGGCGCTCATCTTCTCTCCACCTCTCCAGGCTTGGATTTCCCTGCCTCGCGGGGTGGCTTGCATTCATAATAACAAGCACCGGCTTGCCCATGACTGAGCTCCTCTGCAAGCCACCAGAAGAGGTCCAGCTGGCATGTGCATGTGCATCCCCTGTTGAAGCTCTGGTCCCTGGGCTTCACTTGGGTGCTGGGCTCCTCCTCGCTTGGTTCTCTTGTGCAAATGCACGGAGAAAAGCAAGACGTTTCCTTGGAGTGACAAAAACCCACACGCACGGAAAGGAACCTTACTGCTAAAAGCACCTGCTGGGGTGCAGGACAGAGGAAGGACACAGCAGTCCAAAGAGAGGCATCAGGGTTTCACAGGGGCACGGCCCTTTCTAGACACCGGTGCAGACATCAGAGAAGGGACTGGCTGAGTAATAGCGTCACACTAGGATCCTACAGGATCATCCCTGGCCATACGTGCTCCAGGGCTCTGTCCCACTCAGCTGCAGATGACCCAAGCAATGCCACAACAGTGCCCACGGGTCCCATCTATCGACCTTGCTGTGCTGGGACCCAGCTCTGAATCTGGCTTAGGCAGGAAAGCCCAGGCCTTAGGGTGTCCCCCTGGGAGAGGCCGTGCATCATACCACAAGCGCTTCTGCTGTCGGGTTTACAGACAGGAGCAGGGACCTCGATAAACCACCCTTTGACGAAGGATAAAAGGGAGCAAAAGCAGCCGAAGTCGCCAGAAACAAGCACGCGGCTGAAGGCAGCTGGGTGGTGTCCATCTGACGTGACTTGGAGAGATAAGGAACAAATAGAGGGTGATGCCACCCCCAGCACCAGCTGGCGGGGACAGACAGATCCTCGGCAGGACAGACACCCACTTCCACCCAAAAGCCAGGGCTGCGGGAAGTGTTTCCTTCCCACCATGTAGGGTTTCTGGCTGATGAACAGCACCCAGGAGCCAGCCCCAGAGCGTCCGGTTCCCCACACCACGTTGCATTGCAACCCTGGTGAGATGGGAGTCTCCACGCCCACGCTGCGCTTAGCCTCGGCCCTGGGAGGGTCCGTGTCCCTGGTGATGCGGACGCTCATTTGGAAGGGGCTGGGCTGAGACATCTCAGCGCCTTTCCCGTGAGCTACTACAAAGCCAAAAACGCTGGTGAACAGCTTTCCTGCTCCACTGACCTGTGCTGGCTTCAGACTGCGAGGTGAGGAGCCCCGTCTCCTGTTCCCGATGCCCTGAGCCATCTACAGCCCATCTCACTGGGACGCTGGAAAATCACAGCCGGCAAACAGCAATAATACGCCCCGCTCGCAGCTCTGAAGCAGGCTGACTCCCAGGCAGCTCTTACTCCGAATAGAGTCCCCATTGATAGGAGCGGGACTTCTGCAAAGAGCTTAGACTCAAGCTCTAAAAATGCCTAATCAGGGCAGGGCGGGTAAAGTCCAGTTAGCCTCCTGCCTCTCCCCCCCCTTGCTAAAAAAAGCAGGAAACCATATCCCGGTCTTGGAGATGCCAATCTTTTCATGCAAACAACTCTCTTCTTGTTTTCTTTGGAGAATACCAGAGGACCAGGGAACATGTGTGCACAAATAGAAAGCCTTCTGCCTTGCCGAAGAAACATTAAACATTATTCTGCTGATCCTGAGAAGGGCAGGAAAGGAGAAGCCAGGATGAAGGCTTTCCAAATGGCCCAAGGCTCGCCGATTTGAAAGCCAGAAGAAACCATTCATCCACTCAGCCTGACATCCCTGGTGACATCCCTGCTTCTGCTGCCCTATGCTCAGCACAGTCGCTTGAGCTCCACCAAAGCCTGTCTTCCAGGCAAGACCCTGATCACCTAATGAACCGTCTATTTTGAGAGGGAAGCCAGAATACAATACAATCCGGGAGCCTAACGTTAATGGCAGGCACGCAAATGGCCTAGGTTGTTCGAAACCAGCTCATTTTCAGCACATTGACTAGAGAGAAGGAGACCAGCCTATGTCAGTCCACTGTCCTCTTCTTTCCACCATTCACACCAGGGATAAGAGGAAACAATATCAACAGCCCAGGACAGATTCTTTAAGCCACTTGCTTCACTTTGAGCCACCTACATTGTGTAAACTAAACCTCTAGATAGAGACATGAGTGGGGCAATTGCAGAGAATCATAGACAATGATGGTGGGAAGGGACCTCAGGAGGTGACATCTAGTCCAACCCCCTGCTCCAAGCAGGACCAGCCCCAACTACATCATCCCAGCCAAGGTCTGTCTACCCAGGTCTTCAAAACCTCCAAGGATGGAGAGTCCACCACCTCTCTGGGTAACCTGTTCCAGTGCTTTACTACCCTCCTAGTGAGATATTTCTTCCTAATATCTAACCCCATCATCCCTTGCTGCAACGTGAGCCCATTTGCTCCTTGTCCTGTCATCTGCACCCACTGAGAATGGTCCAGCTCCATCCTCTTTGCAACCCCCTGCAGGGAGTTGAAGGCTGCTATTCAATCCCCCTCGGTCTTCTCTTCTGCAGACTAAATAAGCCCAGTTCCCTCGGCCTCTCCTTATGTCATGTCCCCCAGCCCCTCAACCATTTTTGTCGCCCTCCGTGGGACTTTCTCTAATTTGTCCACATCCTTTCTGTAGTGGGGGCCCAACACTGGACACAGGACTCCAGATGGGACCTCAGTGCTGAATAGAAGGGAAGAATCATGTCCCTTGATCTGCTGGCAACGCTCCTACTGATGCAACCCAGGATGCCATTAGCTTGTTGGCAACAAGGGCATGCTGATGGTTCACTTAATCAGTACACAGGGATGCGAGGGCTTCAGGTTTATTTATCCCATGTACAACTAGCACAGCATGTCCATCACTCCCTGCCTTGCAACCCCAGGTCTTCTGGAGGGGCTGATGTATTCACTTCCATGGGACACTTGCCTCCAAACCTTTCCTGCCCCAGACCAGGCCAAGCCGGGCCACACCATGTCATGCCAAGCCACAGCTTTCTACATTTGCTAGCACAGATAACCAAGTGGTCACCAGATGATCCACGCCTCTTCATGGGCCACATGCCGCACAGGAACCTGATTTTCCAGAGGGTGCTGAGCAAGTACGTGTTTGACGCGGGTCCCCACCTTTTGGAGATTTGCTGGCCACATGCATTAGCAGAAAGACAGAGGGACACAAATCAGTTGTCTTGGAGGATGCTTGGGATTAGTGGGATTTCAGGCGGGTCCTGTGAGACTTGCCCCAGGTCACCATCCCCACCATGAGTTTAGCATCATTCAGAAATGAACTAGACATTCCTACGGAGAACAAGGATATCCAGAGTTGTAACAGCGAGAATTAGAAATATATAAACACGAGCTTTGGAAGAGCGATGAATGCTTGGGCTTCAGCCTTGAACTACAGCGGGTCAGTAGAGCGCTTCCTGCGTGGGCACGTTATACCGAAACCGGAGGCTTTTTTTCACCTTTCCCCAAAGGAACCGGTCCCAGTTAGTGCTGGAAGCAGGATACTGGGCTAGGTGGAGCACAGCCGTACAGCAATTTCCATATTTCTAAAAAAATATAAATAAAAAAAAAATTCCCCACTTGTCCAAAATATCTCCTGATTGCCCCTGCACTCCTCTGGGCATTGAAGCAATTGCAGCCAGGGCTGCCAGGAGCTTGAAAGAAGCATAAGTTACCGAAATATTTCTACACAGATAGCGATTTTCTCTCTCTCTCACTTATTGGACAGTTCGCAGTTCCCAAAGACCAAAAAGCAAACACGCTATTTATAGCGAGAGATCATTTACTGTAGCTGTTCCCTTTGAAATTCTTCACCCATCTTTACCATGGCAACCAGAAGAGTCCAAGAAATGGCCCCGCTGGGACCAAACCTCCGAGTTTTAGAGAAGTCAGTCTGCGGGGGGGAGACTGCAAGGCGCGGGGGGAGGAAATGGCTGATTTTCTTTTTTGGATAGACCCATCGGCACAGCCCCAGGAAACGCCACAAGCAAAAAAAATTGCAGCCTAACAGTTGCAACGCAGCACGTCCAGGCAAGCTATCGGCTTGACGTTTCCAGCATCGGCTTGCAAGAAAATGGTAGGAAGATGGAGAGCGGCCTGACCCCCCGTCTCGTCCTCTCCGTGCCACGGTCCTGAGGGCTGGTTCAGCGCTTGGTAAAAGATGGGCAGAGGTTGTGAGAAAAGACACACACCCTTGGGTGAGAGGCAGGGAACGGGTCTCCTTGCAGGGGCAGGTGAAGGGGAGCAAAAGGTCCACGTGGACCAAACCCTGGCTCCAGTGACGGGGACCTCCCGTCACCACCTCCCAACAGGCACCATCCAGCCCCCACCAGGGACTGAATTTGCCCGGGAGCTATAAGACGCAGCAGCTCGGGCTAGATGGCTACGGTCTGTTGCCCACCTCAACTGGACCAGACCTGGGAGCTACGGGAACCCACTCGCAGCCACGTGGTACAAGAGTGCCAACCCCAAAAGTTCAAAAATCATACGTCCTTCCTCCCTGCCCTTCCATAACCACATGGTTGGCCTGCAAATAGTGAGATTTGTTATGTGAAGTGATTATATTGTAGTCTGCTGGGCTATCAGCCACCTGGCCCCCAACCTCCACGTGTGTCCACCACAGCTTCACTCCCCTCTCCCGGGTCATGGGGCTCCTTTCTTCCCTTTCTGAGGCTGGGTGTTGCAAGGAGGGTGGGGAGAAGAGGGAGCAAGGATGCCCTGAACCAAGGGGGTCTTTCTGCTGGCTTCATCCTAGACCCCTGGTATGAGAACGGGATCAGCTCAAGAGGAAGAGGAGAGTGAGCTTCATAGAGATGCCCTGATTGAGGCAGCCCCCCAGCACGGGTGCCAGTGCGTGGCACACAAAGGCATTTTGCTCGGCATGCACTTCTCCAGGCGGACGGCGAGGAAGGGGCTGGGGCTGCGCTGCCACAATAAGAATCGGGCTCCTCGTGGCTCCCCCGCCACCCGCCCCAGCACACCAACATCTTACAAGTCAAAGCTGCAAGTATTTTTGCCCCAAAATGATGCCGACCCCTGCACGGGCTGCATCCACATCACACAGCACGGGGCAGCACTGACTGCGGGAGCTGTAGGGGAGAGGAATCCGTGGAGACTTCCGGTATCATGTAAGCACGGCTGCATTATTATTCTTTGTCTTAAGCACATGGTGCTAGATCAGGGGTAGGCAATTATTTTGGCCACTTAATGAGTCCGGGTGAGCTGTTGAGGGCTGCATACATCAAATGAACGGTGAAGTTATTTTAACAAATGATAGATAAAAAACAAATCATACACTCAAACTCAAGCATCTACTACAATGTATTTTAATTTTCTTTCCAAAAAATAATTTTTGGTCTTTTTTGTGTGTTTTTGAATAGTGTATCTAGAGGCAATTGCATAAGAGCTCAAAATAAAGTCTTACTTTTTTATACTGTACGTGGGGGTGGGGGGCGATGCACGCATGCTAGGTCCCGGGAGCCGGCTGGGGGTGGAAGGCGGGAGTGCAGGGGCACGTGCAGCAGAGCTCGCCCAGGCAGTGCGGTGCAGGTGTGGTCCACCCCCACAAACAGCCCATGGCGGAGGCCTAATCCCACTCCCTCCCTCCCAGGGCAGTCCCCAGCCAGGGTGCATAGCTTCCTAGTGGGGCTGCTCCCAGTACCAGCCACCCAGGTACTGCTCAGCTCCTCTTCCTCCTGCCCCTGCCATGCCACTCCAGGCAGCAGGTAGCACGGGGAAGGGCAGCAGCCCTGGCAATGCATAGGGAGCACTACACATCCAGCCAGACAGGAGGGAAGCTGCAGCTGGGTGGCTCCTGCCCCAGCACTGATCATGGTGCTGGGTGGGCAGAGGTGGAGGAAGGGAGCTGCAGCCCCATGCCCTAGGGCAGGAGCCACCTGACTGCAGCTTCACCCCTGGCCTGGCTGGGCCTGTGGTGCTGGGGACACATCTCCACGGCTGCTGCCA
The DNA here is from genome assembly GCF_000455745.1 of Alligator sinensis. Classification (NCBI taxonomy): domain Eukaryota; kingdom Metazoa; phylum Chordata; order Crocodylia; family Alligatoridae; genus Alligator; species Alligator sinensis. The sequence continues at coordinate 1,414,425 of NW_005842286.1, forward strand.
CTTCCCCACACTACCTGCTGCCTGGAGCAGTGCAGCAGGGGCAGGAGGAGCTGCTGCAGACAAGGGAAACCAAACAGCACCTGGGCGGCTGCAGCCACACCAGGAGCAGCCCCACCGGGAGGCTGTGTGTCCTGACCAGAACCAAGACCATGGGCAGGCATGGGCATGAGTGTGTCACGGGCTGCCCTAGGCAAGAGCAGGAGGGACTCGGCCACACGTTGAGCACCGTGGGGACAGCCATGGGCTGGACACAATCAATTGGCAGGCACCCACCTGCAGGCTAGATCCAATCAGCTGGCAAGCCAGATCTGGTCCACGGGCTGTATTTTGCCCACCCCTGTGCTAGATGCTGCACAAACCTGCAAGGAGAGACAGCCCCTGCCCCACTGTGTAAAGAGCCTATGGTCTAAATAGACAAGGCAGCCAGTGGGCAGAACAGCTGCCCACGGAAGTGAGGAGACCTGGCTAAGGTTATATGGTCAGTCAGTGTCAGTGCAAGGAACAGACCCCAAGTCCCCTACCTCCCGGTGCACAGTGGTTCCCAGCACCTAAGGCATCCTTAACTCAGAAAATGCATCCATGACACCCGGAGGGGAGCAGGGCCTGTCTCCTATCTCATGCAGACTGGTAGGCACACAGCAGGGCTCAGTCTGGGTGCCAGCACAGCACCTGCGGCCCGTGGGTCTTCCAGTGCATCTGAAAATTTGACAGTGGAGGAGCACTGGCAGCATTAGTTGCTGCTCCCCAGCTGCCAAATTTTCAGAGCTGTGGGGAGCCCTGCAGGCCCTGTCCACTAGATCACGCTGGCATGTGATGGGGCTGGTAAACAGGGTCACTTCATGGACGGGTCTGGTGCATGGGGTCAGGTTGGCGCCTGGCTGGATCTAGCAGGCAAGGTCAGGCTGGCACATGGAGCTGGGCTGATGATTTGGATTGCACCCATGGATTGACCCCACGCTGCATCCAGTCTGTGGACTGACCTTGAGCCACTCAGCCCATGGGATCATAAGGCTGAGCACCACTGTATTAGCATCTTACAAAGACTCAACGATCCTGGATCGTGGGTTGCTGCTCTGGGGTAGCAAAGGCCAGCAACAAGTAGCTCAGCCATCCAGGCAGCCTGGTCCAGTCCCAGCCAATTTTAAGTCCGACCACGCCAGAATCTTCAATTCTTTTTTTCTAGGATCCACTTGAGTCTCGAAAACCATCTCCAAGTCCACCGGCTCTTCGGCAGGGAGCCACATCCTCCCAACCTCTACATGCACAGACAGAATAAAACTAGCAAGCTCTGAAGCTGACGGGTGCGATGGATAGCTCTGAGGTCTGCCGACAGCTGCAAGAAGGCTGAGGACCCACTTTCAGACCTGTGGGCTGGACTGTGCTGACGAAAGAAGTGTTTCTAGTGGCCATGATCTTGCTTGAGATTGGGAAAGGCTAAGTAGGCAGGGAGGTACGGGAATTGGGCCTCTGGTGTCCCAATATGCTGATCTGAAGCCCTGCGTGTTGCCTTGGCTGTCTCTCCCTAGGCAGAGAATTAGGATCTGCTAGAAGCTCAGAGTATTTCTAATCCTGACTGGTAAAAACACAGCGAGAAACAAGGGACGGTGGTGAAATGGCCATCTGGGCGGCATGCTGGGCTCTGAACAAGCAGCAGAAGACAGACCCGACTGTCTAGGGGTGTCTCATGAGCTGTGATTGCTTATGTTTTCCTGCGGCACGTCCCTCTCCTCCCACTGCTTTCAATGGGAGTTACGCTCACGTAAAGCATCAGGATCAGACCCCGGTCACCTGACCGGCAGCTCCAGTTCAGAGGGAGTTGAATGGTGCCCGAATTGCTAGGGAACTTGAGAGACACAGGCTGGCTGTCACTTCCCTTCTGCATGACAGCAGGTGTCTATAAATACAGCTGCCTCCCCCACGTGGAAGGTGCTTTTGTGCCAGACACGATTGGCGTGAGAAAGACACGCAAGAATATGCACACACGCGAGAGCAGAGGGCAGCAGGCATGTGTACACACATGGACAGAAAAGCACACACCCTCGCAGCTCAGAGCTACACACACAGCTCGGTGCATGTCTGCACGCACACGGGTGCACGCATTCACACACAGTTCAGCACACGGATGCACACGCATGCAGGATCAAACTAACCCATGTGCCCATCGTGGCATGTGCCTGCCAAACCCAAACAGGTGTCTGTACACCCAGAAATGTATGTGCACCCACAGACATGCATGCACACGCATGGCTGCACAAGGCCACCCGCGTCAGGAAAGGTCTGTTTTCCCCAGCATTTTGCAAGCAGCAGCAGCGGGAAGGAGAACTCAGCCCATCCTCCCGCTATCTTGATAAAGCCGAGGCATTTGAGTCTTCGTGTGCAGCGCTCTGCCAACAGCCTGACCTTCTGTGCTTCCTCCGCTCCCTGCCAACCCCCCCCCCCCCCCCCCACCCCCCCCCCCGCCCCGACAGCCAAGCGTGCTCAGAGCAGCTCCGGCCCTCGAGCTGCAGGACCATGTAAAGCCTCTGGAGTCGCAGAGTTTTGGCGGGAGGAGACGAGAAGACAAATCTCGGTTTATAAATATAAACCAACTGTTTGTGAACCTTCCCCTCCTCCCCCCCTTCCTGGGCAGCCTTCTTCCTGCCAGATCTGACCGCTGAAAGATCTCATTGCAGAAAGCCCCAGCGAGGATGCCTTCCTGGGTCTGTATGGCTGGAAGGGGTCAAACCAGCCCTGGGGCAAGAAGGTGCAACTCCACTGAGTGGTAAACACCTCTCTGCGGCAGGGGGGACCGAGCGGCAGCATCAGACCTTTCCTCCAGGACTGGCGTTCCCATAGGGAACAAGTCTGACTCTCACCTGGCGCTGGACATAGATGCACATGGATAGCTTCATGCAGCTGTGCCCGTCTCCCCCACGGGAGGGGATGAGTGGGAGCACGAGGATGCGGTTCAACAGCACTGGGGCACGGCAGACCCACTCATCGAGCCGCGGAGTCTACCCTGCTGTCAAGGGGGCAACATCCGCAGGGATTGCAGCGAACGGGCCGAGCGCGGGTGAAGCGCCTGGTGCAAGCTCACGCAAGGGCCGTGGCTGAGCTGAGACCTGGTTCTGGATTCGTTTCACCCCCCTTCCACCCCTGAAGCGCGCCCGCAAAGCTCCATGCCCACCAACTCCTGGAGGCGAGGCAACACGGCCCGGGGCACGTGCCAATGAGCACACCTGAGATGAAGAGTGTGACAGCGGCACTGGGCACATGGCCTTGCCTTTGGGACCTTTGCGTGTGAGGAACGGGAGGGCTCCTGGATGCGGTCGGGTGGTGCTCGGGCATCGCTTCCAGCACCTCCCTGGGTCTAGCAATGCCCTACTGCCATCTCTCTCTCCCTATCTCCCGACCACCTTTCTGCTGGCACTTCCTCTCGGAAACCACCTGTGGCAATAGCATCCTTCCACCCCTCATCTTCCTGCCGTTTTCACAAGCTTGCTCCTCACCTCTTGCCCTCCAGCGGTATTGCCAGTCCTCCCTCCAGGCTCGGTGAGCAGAGATCCAGCCCCTCCACTCCCTCAGTGGCTAAGGAGCAAGGACTGGGGCGGGCACGGACAAGCCGGTGCTCGTGGTTAAGGAGCCAGGACTGGGGCGGGCACGGACAAGCCGGTGCTTGGCTGAAGCGAGTCTGGGAACGAGGCCTTCTACGTCTGTTCCTGGCCCCGATGCCAAATTGCTCTGGGACTTCAGACAAGTTCATAAGACCCTCTCCGTGCTTTGTTTATCCAGCTGTAAAAAGAGTATAACCGATTCCTTCCCCCACGTGGCCGCCATTTAATTACTACCCCGTGTCACATGTGTCCAGAATAAACCCGTGACGGCCACGCTGGCTTTTAGTTATGTGTCACCTATGTGATAAGCAACCAGGGAGATGAGAGGGTTGATGAGACAAGCTGCATCTAGACGGGGCCAGATCCATCGTCTCGACCAACTTCTGTAGCTGCCCCGAATGCACGGACCTCACCAGGACACAACCCACAGCGTGTCCTGCAGAAGCACGGTGCCTGCCTCACGAGCGAAAGGAAATGCTTTCATGCCACGGCTGCTGTTGGCACTTCCTCCCCTACCAGGCTGCAGCCACGGAAAGGAGATGTCGTTCCACCCAGGCCAGAGATCACACATGGGGAAAGCCACGTTTGGCTGTGAAGGCCCAGCTCAGGCCTGCAGAAAACTGGTGAGGAATAGCCAGGGCTTGGCAGTCTTCACTGGCAGCTCACCAAAGCCTGGTCTGTCCATCAGCACTTTGCAGACCGGCTTCAAACTGCTGGAGCAGCCTGGCACGTCAGCGGGACAATGCACTCGAATCGCTGCTCAGATAGTTCGTGCATGGAGGGCAGCAGGACGGCTCTGCGAACGCTGGAAGGACGAACCTCACAGCCTTGCTCTGCCTTAAGCCAGGGAGGCCCTTTGAGAAGGGCCCCGTGGAAGACACAAAACACCAACTTCCTATAGTAATGATATGGGGGCACTAGGATAGCCTGGGGGTAAAGCACTGAATTAGCAGCCTGCAAACCAGGGTTTTACTCCAACCTCTGCCACTGCCCAGCCTAGTGACTCACTTGCTTTTCCCCATCTGTGCCAAAAAAGGCCTTCTTTGTAAGGTGCTTTTTGCCCCACGGCTGACAAAGAGCACAAGCCTGGCCTGGAAGAAGCTAGTCCTCTGCTTGCATGTCTGCCCCGTCTCTTCTCTTTTTAAATATAAATATGACAACAGAGAAGCAGACCAGGATAAACAGAGCTGCAGAGCCGGGGTAGTGCAAACAGCCCTGAGTATGCTGCAAGCCTGCCAGCGTGATTAGAGGCTTTCCAGTCCAGCCCGGCTGACAAACACTAGACCACACAGCTGGAAGAACGAGCCTGAGGGCTACTGTGTGTTCTCGGCATCTCCGCCGCACAGCCCTGCACCGCCCTGCCCTCGGCAGCCGTGGTAGCGTGCACGGCGAGAGCTCGAGGCTGGACTGAACCGTCCCGCACGTGCTCCACGTGGGCACCTGCTTCCCTGGCACTGCGGGGCTCAGAGCCGTGCTCGGACTCGCGTGGCGTGGGGGAAAAAGCCGGCGGTGCCAAGTCAGCTGCTCCAAGAGGGGACAGAAGTGGGCCGCGGCTGGTTCCAGGGAAGACAGGCTCTTCAAGAGCCACGAGCCCAGGGTTTGTCGTCTCCCCGCAGCATCCACATGGAGCTGGGGGCTGCCAGGATGCTCCTGCTGACGTGGCTGCTACTGCATCTCTAATTGCAAGGGAGCTGCACTTGAGTCACCCCAGCATCTAAGGACCAGTGTCTGCAGGCATCTCCTGTCGTACCCACAGCAACACCCAGCCCCCCCAAAACCTGCTTCTAAAAGTGCATTTGATCTCCCAACGCCCCCATGAAGTGTCACCTCCCCCCTGCTATTTTTACAAGCAGGGAATAGAGGCACAGAAAGAATCAATGATATTATCACTGGCACAGAGCAAGGGACCCAACCAGTTTCTCCTGGGCCCCTATCAAGCCCCCAAAGCCCTTGGTCCTCCTCCTCTTCCTCCAGGGCTAATAGGGCAGGAGGCCTACCTACCTCCTACTTACATTTATGCACAATTTACACCAATGCTATTCCACAGACTCCGGATTTACACCTGCATTAGTTGGGGAAGGTGGGGAGGCTGGACTCTTCCCCCAGTACAGCTGCTCCAAGCAAGAAGAGATGATGCACGGTGCAAGGCCCTGGCAGCTGTTCTGCACTCGTGCCCCCTACTATTGCTGCCATGAGCCTAGGGCAGATGAAGCCGTCGAGTAGCCCTCCGCCTTGCCAAACCCACGAGAGACAGAGCGGGAGTGGGACCTCAGCAGAGGGCTCGATGCAGCGGGGACTGTCAGCCAACAATACATAAAGGAGGAACAGAAGAAGCAGAGCAGGCTTCTGCCTGTGAGCAGGACCAGGCAAAAGCATGCAAGTCCTGCCGCAGAATCAAAGGGGAGTGGGGATTTGTTATGCATGGAGCAGCCGTTTGAACCCGCGTGATTCCTGTCCCAAAACTGCAGGTGTTTCCAATTAGGGGGCAGAGATCTAGGAGGGCCCGGAGTTGCAAAGTGCATGACAGCCCAAGGTGTATGGAGTCTGCTAGTCCCTGGTTGAACCCGCAATGCAGGTTCTTCCTGAAGCTGAGGTTTTTTGCACCTAGACAGCAACTCTCACCTAGGGATTATCATAATCTGTGTCAGAATAAACCCCAGAGACCTGCTGCGCAAGGTGAGGTACAAGCACAAAGAGAATCCCTGCCCTGCTGATCCAAGTTCACAGTCATGTGAAGACAGGTCTGGAAAGCAAGCCCAAGTGGTCATCTAATTTAACCCCTTG
>NW_005842286.1:1420831-1454368 GCF_000455745.1 Alligator sinensis
CCAAGTTCACAGTCATGGGAAGACAGGGCTGGAAAGCAAGCCCAAGGGGTCATCTAATTTAACCCCTTGTTCGAGGCAAGTTCAGTCCTGTCTAAACCACCCCAGACAAATACTAACGTAACCTGCCCTTAAAAGTCCCTGTGAGGGAGACTTAGCAGCCTCTCTAGGGAACCTATTCAGAGTTATCAAGTGCTTCCTAACATCTAACCTCTGTTTCTCCCCGGTGATTTCAGCCCAGGAAATCTTGCCCAGTCCCCTGTGACCAGAGGGAGCAGCTGAGCATCATCTGCACTGTGGCAACCGCCTTTATTGCTGGTTTATCATTCAAGTTAGAAACAAGGCAGGTGAGTTTAGGGAGACCAAACATCCGAACCAGTAGCAAGGGAAGTGGTGGGCTCTCCCGCTCTCTTTGTGCCAAGACTAGATGCCTTCCTGGCAGAGATGCTTCAGCCAGGCTCACCTACAGGAGCAGGTGAGTGAAAATTTATGGCCTGTGTTATAGAAGAGGTCAAAGAGAACCAGTGATTCTCAACCAGGGTGCGGCGAGATCCTTTTGAGGGTGCTGTGAGGTTTCACACAACATTAGCATCATTAGGTGCTGGATACACAAGGTAAACCCAGGGATTTCAAGCAGGAATCCAGAGTGTCAAAACCATTCTGAGCTTTTGCAAAAGAAGAATTGCTCTCTTATTTTTCTGTAGTCAAAAAGGAAGGGAAAGGGAAGAGCTGGCCTTTTCTGAGTAGGGCCTTGAGTTTAAAAGGATTGTGAACCGCTGGACTGGACAATCTACAGGACCCTCTATGAACTTTACAATGCAAACAGAAGGGAAACAGGGGAAACCCAAGGTCATGCCCAGCTGGGAAATGCACTAGGTCTCCTAACTTGCAGTCTAGGGCTGTCAGCAAGTGCATCCTCAACCCCAGTCCCTTCCCAAGTCCAGTCGTGCCCAGCTCCCATCTCACCCTTCCTAACACCCACCTGCCTGCTACTTGTGAAAACCAGAAACAAGCTCAGAGGTGCCAAGGAGAGATCCAGAGCTTATGTTAATACAGGAGCGGCCCATCCCCGGCAGGGCTGGCGCGGCTTTCCTTTATCTAGCGCGGTCCCTTTCTTGCACAGCAAGGAAAAGCAGCCGGTTGTCCGGGATGTATTCCTATTGCTGCCGCACTAGCGCTCCCTTAAGAAAGGAGGAGCTCTGGGGCTGTCTTCATCTGCTCTGAATGAAAACAGAGCCCGACCGCAGGGGGAACAAAATATATAGTGCTCCATGTCCCACCCACGAAACCACAGAACAATGAGAATATTGGTTGGGAGGGTAAAAATAGTCCGCCAGGCAGGACAGCTGGGATCTGCCTGGGTTTTGGATGGGGCTTGACATGCAGTTTCTTGCAAGAGGATTGACTAACAGAGGGAGGGGGTGGGCAGGCAAGTTCCCCCTTTGCATCTGTTCATCGCATTGTATGCGCGGAGGAGGAGGGTGCTGGGCCTCGGGAGCCGCGGAGATGAAAGCTAGAAGCTGCAGCACAGACAGAGGCACCCAGTGTGTCCTGGGAGAAGCTGCTTGACCAGTCGAACGTGGCTGCCTAAAGTTAGACATCGACAGCCACATTTAGGCACCTAAATAAACAGCCTGACTTCCAACCCCAGTGCCCAAAGTCAACAGAAGCTGCAGATCCTTGACCACTCGGAAATAAGGTCACTTATTCTGGTACCTCCCTGTGGCTTTATGGGACTAGCTGAAAATCCTGGCCTTTGCTGCGGAGTCAAAGTTTTTCCATTGGTGAAAAGGTTACAGCATCACCTCCCAGCTCTGTAAGGATGCGGGAGGTTTAATTAAGACCTGCATATAAAATCTGCATACAGCCTGGGAATAGGATTCAGGCCTCTATCGACAGGCTGCGAGAAGGAGCTGCCCATCTGTAGAAAAGGGTATTTTAAATCACAGCAAATTATACAGGCCCCGTGCTGAATTTAATACAGGTGGGATTTATGTTTCAGTCCAGAACAAGAAAGAGCTTGTGGTCTGTTGCTAGCTATCCACCCCCATTTTTTTTATTCTCTAGACCCCAAACAGGGATGCATCCAGCTGGCTTCTGGGTAATGCAGTCCAACAGGCACTTCCTGGTCAGAATATGAATACCCAGCTCTTGTGAAATTTTCCAAGAAAATTCAGCTTGAGGCACAGAAAATTGCAGCCCAAATGGTTAAAGTCTAGCACAGTTCTAAGCAACTGGAAACAGGGCCTTGCAATGGAAAGTATTGGGCAACTTTAATAGGAGGTTGGCTTAACAGCTCTGCTACTAATATAGCGCTTCTCATGTGCTCCCAAAAAAGGTCAGTGTCACTGGTTTGGATAGGGATGATCCTGCCTCAGGCAGGGGGTTGGACTTGACAACCTATGGAGGTCCCTTCCGGCCCTACTTCTCTATGATTTCTGTGATCAGCCCCATTTTACAGGTAGGAAAACTGAGGCATAGACCAGGGAAGTGGCTAGTCCCAAAGCCAGTGCTAGAGCGGGGAGCAGAACCCAGGTTTGTGGCATCCCAGCTCAGTTTCCCCTACCTCAGATAACACAATAATACTACTACTAATAACAACAGTTATAATAATACAAAATTACAGATGACATCTTTCCAAAGAGACCACAAATGCTGTGTGCTTTGATTTTGGGGGGGTTTGATCTGAGAGAGGTGGGGCCTGAAAGCCCCAAGGGCAGAGCACCTTTGGTATCGTCTGAAGTTACAGGGATACCGAGCAGATCTGTAAATCTCCCCAAGTCCCCTGTTAAAACACTTTCCTGCACGCCTGTACTGTTGCATTAAGGGAAACATCTCCCACGCCCACAACACTGGGCAGAGGAAACTCCACACCGATTTCACACTCGCTCGCACAGAACCAGCCCTGATGGATCAATTCATTAGCCGCTGTAAAGAGCTTTGGGTAATCTCGATAAGTGCCTATTAAGATGTAGGAAAGACTTGTAAGCCACATCCTCTAGGATTAATTTTTAAGGGAGGGAGAAATAAGGAATCTTTCCAGTGAAGTTGTTTAGGGCAGTGGTGCCCAACCTTTTGCCCCGCAGGCCAGATAAGTGGCCCGAGACTGGTCTGGGGACTGGATCCTGCATGAGGTCGGCACATGGGGTGGGTGCTGGATATAGACACATGCTGGCCCTGCATGCTGGGACGTGGCTGTGTGGCAGCCTGGCCCAGTCCGTGCAGGCTGGGTCCAGGACACAGATGCAATCTGGTGCACAGGTCCACTTTATCGAGCCCACAGGACTCCCCGTGGGTCTGGAAATATGGCAGGCAGGGAACAGCAATTAACACAGCCACTACTCTCCTGCCACCAAATGTTCAGACCTGTGCACAGCCCTGAGGCCTGGACGACATAGCTCTGTGGGCTAGATCTGGCCTGCGGTCCAGGGGTTGAGCACCCCCCAGCTAAGAGATTTTTTGGAGGGGTGAAGTGCAAAAGCAGTAAAAAGATGCCCTTAGTCTTCAGAGCATGCTCTAGGCACAAGGGAGCTGTACCCTGAAAGCTTGGGCGCTCTCCAGCCCGCTCCCCAAGGCCTCTCTCAGGCTGCTGGGGCATCTCTCCCATCCCCATGTCTGCATGGGAACAGAAGTGCCTTACAAAGGCCACAGAGAGGAATCGTTGTCTAGTGGATAAGGCACTGAGAGCAAAAATCAGAAGATCCAGTTCTGCCACTGACCTGCAGGGTGGCCAGGGTCATGCTACTTCACCCTCTTGTGCCTTTGTTCTCCTTCCCTTACTCATCCAGTTAGCTTCAATCTCAGCAGGGCGGGCCTGCCTCTCACAACTATGCATTGGGCTGAGCCAGCACAATAAAATCCCGACAGGTGCTGACCAAGCTAGCTATGCCGGACTGAACGTACCTGATGCTGTCTGATTATAAGTACTAAGCAGGCCTGGGCCTGTCTAGTACTCGGATGGGAGACTATTTTGGCATCCCAGATGCCAGAGGGACCAGCCGAGCAGACACGTCTGATTTCTGGGTGAATCCTAGATTACAGAAACCGGCTTTGTTTGGTCCCGCTGCTGCTGATGTAAAGGGACACGCACTGCTTCTTGGCACAAATAACAAGCTGTTTTCCACACCACTAGGGAACGGCACGGGCCAAGTTCTGCCCCTCTGCAGTCAGACAGACGTCAGCAGGTTGGCAAGAGAGGTCAAGCCAGGCACGACTGCAGCACGACTGCCTGCCCCTCGGGGTCTGCTGGGAGGGCACTTCCCTTGCACAGAGGTGGCTGCCAGACCTGACAACATGCATTATAACATCCGGGGTTCATTCACCTGCACCTCTACGATGTCGTACAAGTCATCACCTGCTTACAGGGCCCCTCTGCTGTCTATGCTGGACAGACACGGTGACTCCTGTGAGTAGGAGTCACCTACTCCTACTCACAGCAAGCTCCCTGACATCCCTGTCAGCAAGCTCCCTGACATCCGTTCCAGGGAGCTTGCGGGCGAACGCTTTAACCTACCTGGGCTTCCCAGCACCGAGCTCAGAGTAGAAAAAACAGCAAAAACCAGCTTGAACAGGAAACCATGAAACAAGAAATCATCCACAAACGGGACTGTGGTAAGCACGGCCTAAACAGAGACTTCAGATTCGTATCCCATTACCTGGATTAGCTTCTGTGACCCTTTTGTCCCTACGGGGTTATTAGCTGTTTGCCTCTGCCAGCTGCCACCCTCTCCCTTCTCTTCCCTGTCTGTTATACCCAAAGCACTCTCTCCATTTGACACACTTCTCTGTGCATGTCCTTTCACAGCATCTGACCAAGTGAGCCCAGGCTCCCCGAAGCTTATGCTGTACATCTTGGGTTCAGTTAGTCTCTAAGGTGCAAATCTAGCCTGACTTCCGACCAACACACCTGGCTAACTACCTCTCTGCTGGATCAAAGCCGTGGTGGTGCCTGGATGTATGAGGCGCCTGAGCAGCAGCAGCTGCCCCATCTTTTCGGATGATGGAGAGCACTTAGCCAGCCCCTGGGTAGAGACGTGCTCTCATTCACTCAGCCCCTTTATTGGGCATGGATCGAACCTAGTGCATCTCAGGGAGGAAGAGCTGGGCTGGTTTTGCCATGGGACAGTAAAGTTCAGCCCCTCCTCGTCACACTTCTGCAGACCTACTAATGTCCCCAACGGGGAGAAACCAGCGTCTCACCTTTGTCTATTTTCCTTCGGCTCAGCCGTTTGCGTCCCATTACTCGCTGGCCAGCAAGAGCTCACACTCGGCTGCCGTATCCAGCCAGGCTGGGGTGGTATTATTTTTCATCCCCTTCCAGAGAGGGGAACGGTTCGGGACACAAAGCGGCTCTGTGCCTCTGGAAGCAAGGCCCAATCAGATCTGGACTCCTGTTCCCCCTGCTCGCATCCCCCGTGCCAAGCCGGGCACATGGAAATCCTCTGTTTGCTTGGTACCTTCGGCTGGACCCCACAGTGATTCATTGCCAAGGGTTTCAAGTTGCATTAAAAAAAATGACAGCCCAAAGGCTTATATGCTCTGAGCAAGAGGTCTACACACCCGCCCTGCAACTGTGCCCCAAAGACCCATGGTCAGGTGGGTCATACACACCAACCCCGGGTGTGCAGGAGTGTGCATGTATATGTGTCTGCATGCATTCACACCCGACTGTCTCTAGATGGTGGTGAATGGCAAGACCTTGGTTTCTGGGGCCCGTGCTGTCATTCGCACCTAGGTGCCTTGACAAAGCTCTGGTGGGAGTGAGGAGCTGGCCAGGGAGCCCGGGGTCAGCTAAGAAGCTGCGACTGATGCCATTTACTGTATCACCTCGATCAGCACCCTCGTGTGTCAGTGTCCAGAGGTCCCAGCTGGGAACCTCACAAGTGTGTGTGTGTGTGTGTGTGTGTGTGTGGGATCTGAAGCGGTGCCTTCTGGACAATGTCTTGGCACTAAAGGCCCAGATGTGTGCGGAGGTGGGGGGGATGTAGGTGCACCAGGCAGCTGCCCACGGTGCCCAGATGGGCTGATTCTGGCTGGCTCCAAGTGCTAACTCACCCCCCGGAGCAGAGCGGTGCTGGCGGTAGGAGGGGGGCTGTCATCCGACCCCAAGCGCCAACCCCCTCGGGGCACGCTCCGTCCCTGACAAACACTCTGCGTTCCCACTGATCTATTTCTGCCTCGCTCTGCCGTCTGCTGAGGTTTCCCTGGCCCCGGGCCAGCGGTGCCATGAGAAAGGCTGAGCCCGGCAGGGGCTGGCGCGCTCGTGTTGCGGCTCTGTTCGGGGACAGCGGCCCCCTCCCTGCCCCAGCCTGCTTCCACAAAGGTTCGGCTGCCGCTGCACAGCTGTGCTGGGCTGGAAGGAGCGGGGACGCTGCTGCAGCCAGGTGCACGCTATGCAGGAGGGCTGTGCTGGAAATGGGAGCGGAGCTAAAACTGCCTTTTAGCCTGAGAGCTGGAGGCAGCCTCGGGGGATCTGCTGATGTCACTGATGGACGTTTGCGGCTCCCAAAAGCTGGGAAAACCAAGGCTTTCCTGGTCCTGTCTGGGCAGCAGAGACATCACAACAGGCTGTCCAAGGTTTGCCTGGCACCCCTTCCACAGGCAGCCGATGATGGGCGAGACCTGGACCTGAGTTTGATACCCTGCTCTGCTACAGACTTCCTGGGGAACCTTGGGCAAGTCCCTTAGTTTCTGAGTCTCCATTTCCTACCTGTAACATGCAGACAATAGTGCTGCCTCCCAGGGGGCTCACACAGATAAATACATTGCAGGTGGCCAGGGGCTGCAGGAGTGCCTCAGGGAAAAGGACACTGCTCCATGTGGTCTGGCTCAGCTCAGGAGCCCTGAAGCATCTGTCTGCAACCTGACCTGCAGTGCTCAGTGCAAGGGGAAACATGGGTGTTTGTTCCCTCTGAGTGGTACCAGGGGGTCACGGCGGTAGGAGACTTGGGAGAGGCTGGAGGCAGGGAGAGGAATGGGCTCGACTCCATAGGGTGCCGGGCTGGATAATACCTAATGGCAGTCTGAAGGCCAGGAGGGCACGTCTGGATCAGCACTGCACCGGGCAGTCTCCGGACACAAATGCTCTGTCCCAGGACCCCCTGAGATCCCCTTCCCAGCAAGGCTGGATGGAGCCCACAACCCGTCACATTGCTGGAAGTGAACCCTTTGCACAAAAGGCAGAGCTCCTGATGGCTGGAGGGCCCTGGGATACAGCCAGAGGGGTCCTTGTGTTAAAGCCAAGCTGGGAAGCGCTTCGGGAAAGCCCATGTCCTGTGTTTGGATGGATCTGACAAGGCAGATGAGCTAAGGCAGATGTTTCCCTCTATGCCAGCAGGAGACGGGCTGGGGAGGGAAGGAAGCAAAAGCATATCTCTCGGTCTCTGCTGGGCAGACCCTCCGCAAGGGAAGGCAATGCCAAATGAACTGCTCCAGGACCTACCTTTATTCCTCACTGAACATCTTTCTTACAGGTTTTCCGGCCTCAAACATCCCGGCCTGTTGTGTGCTCACCTGTCAGCGCGACCTGACCCCTCCATCCTGACACACCACTTAGGCCAGCTGCCTTTGCACAATCCTGAAGTGTTTAGTATCCGTTCCAAACAGCTGAGAGCTTTTTAACCAGGTCAAGATTTCTGAATGGGGTCAGTGGCTTGAGTAGAGCTGGAAAGCTGGAAGGGACTACTCTAGCCCAGTCCCCTGCTCGAGGCAGGACAAGCCCTTGTCTGACCTATTCCTAGAACTACACAATCACCCCTGTTGCACAGCTAACTACAAGACACGCTGCCCAAAGACACCAAAAGCACCTACCTGGTACAGGAGGGGGGTGAGGGCTGTCACCATCCTGCTGCTGCAAGAGTTGCTCAAATGGGTTCAAGAGATTCAAGGAAGAGGGCCGCCCCCCGCGACAGAGGAAGGAAAATCCCCCTCAGTTTGTCCATGGGATAAAATTCCTTCCTGACCTCAGATATGACAATTGGTGTGACCCCGAGTGGAGGGGCAAGACCCTCTAGCCGGGAACCTCTGGGTTTGTCCCAGCAGAAACACTGGCACAGCCCAGTCCCCATCCCCAACCTGGGCTGCAGCCAACACTCAGTGTTTCTGAAGAAGGCAAAAAAGAAAAGCCAGACACCTGTAGCAACAAGAGGGGGAAAAAACCCTGCTTGGCCCCATGTGGCAACCAGCAAAGCCCAGCAGCCTGGAAAAAACCAGACAGCCTCCACACTGCTGTGCAGCCTGGGGACAACAAGCAGGACCCACACGTTGCACCCTGTAACCAGAGGGCCAAAATCCCCTGTCTGTTGCCCCTATAAAAACTTAGCCCAGCTGCTTTCTTCTTGTTCTGTAACTTAAGCTGGCTGTGGGGCTCCCCGCTATCTCTGGCAGGAGGATCCCATGAGTGGGAAATCCACCCGTGGGGCAGCCTAGGGGTGGCTGTTGCTGTCCCACCAGTGGGCAGCTGCAGCTGTGGGGAGACACCGCAGGCAGGGGATGCGACAACACGCTGAGCCGTGGCTCATCTCTGTTTTGTGACCTATGCTGTACCAGGACTGAGGACACCTGGGTTCAATTGTTAACTCTGTCGTTGGCCTGATGAGCGTCTTCCCTTTTCGGTGCCTCGGTTTCCCCTCTTTGTAAAACGGTGGCTGTGATCCTCACCCCCTCCTTACAGTGCCTGGACTCCTGGTGCTGGAAAACACTCAGTAAGAGCTGGGTCTTACTATCGCATGCCCCCGCTACAAGGTGGGCCAGCTTTACCTTGCCACGGCAATCATGGAGCAGGCTTTTATCAGCAGGTATCACGCAGCAGTGGGAACCAGCATCCAGCCACTCGGTGTCAGCCCGTGCCCTGAGCCAGGGAGTGGAAGTCCTGTCCTGTTCTACCTGATGCACTTTGTTCCTGGCAGCCCTCATCTGTGATACAGGCTCACCCGGGCAGTGACTCACTCTGGTTTCTCATCGGTCCGGAGAGGCCTGCAAGAGGAGCTGTATTCTGGGGCCACCCGCGCACGGCCTCTTCTTGGGTTGCTTATGAGCTGTTTTCTGGGGGCACGGACTGAGGACATCTGACCCAAAATGCACATCTGGCCAAATCAAGCCTTTGTCAAGCCTCAGACAATGGCAGCTTCCCTACGAGTTGGTGTAATTCCAGGGGATTTTCTTTTAAACAAAATGCCCCTTTTCCATGTCTTTAATTCCAAGTGTCTGTCTTTCTAGGAAGCTGCAATGTGCCCTGCATGAAGAGGTCTTTGCTATAAACTCCTGACGGCATTAACTCAGCCAGCCAGGGCGTGGAGACCTGGGATCCCTGGCTGTCCAAGATGGGCCGGCGAGGCCTCTGATAGATGCAGGGTCTGGACAAGCTGTCCAACTGTGCTGTGTTTCAGGCTGGACATAAGGATGAACTTCTTTACTGTCCGAGCCCCCAAGGTCTGGAACAGACTGCCGCCGGAGGTGGTGCAAGCACCTACTCTGGACTCCTTTAAGAGACATTTGGACATTCATCTTGCTGGGATCCTTTGACCCCAGCTGACTTCCTGGCCCTGAGGCAGGGGGCTGGACTCGGTGGTCTCCCGAGGTCCCTTCCAGCTCCAATGTCTATGAAATCTATGGAGTGGGCAAGTCGCAGGGAGCCACTGCTGTGGGATCACTGTCAAGTCTGTCTGCTCCTACCCTGTGGCAAGTGGGCACTAACCCAGGGCAGCTCAGGTACAGGACTGAGTCAGTGCAGTTTGCATTTGCCACAAGGTAAGATGCAGACAGACAACATGGGGCAGTTACTGTGTCTCTGGTGCTCCTGCTCCCCTCCTACTCACTGCAGTTGGTTGAAAAACTGGGTACTTGGCCAGACTGAGAAAAAGGCGCTGTTGTCCCAGCTCTTAGTGCACTGCCCTTTGTAAACTGTAGCTGTCACCTGGCGTTTACACGGTACTTTTCACCCCAAAGCACTTTGGAAACTTTAGAGCTGAAGGAATTACCCACTACCAAGATGCAGGCACCCCTATACCCACTACTGAGATGCAAGCACCCCTACAGTGGCGGGCACATGACATATAGCCCTCCACTGGTAGACCATAATAAGATCCAGGGTATAGCTACCCCAGGAAAAAAAAATCAGGGGTAAAACTACGCCAGCGCAAGTCGTATCACGGTCAGTCTTGTCTGTCTGCTTCTATCCCAGGATAACCTCACCTGAGACTGCAAGGGAGAGCCTTGTTCTGTGTTCGTACTGTACAGCACATCGAGTCTGTGCCTGGGCTCCTAGCATAGCCACGTGGCAAGCAACCACGCTCCTATCCACACCATCACCTTGAAGTGAAGCTAACTAGGCCCTAGCTGGAAAGAAAGGAAAAGTTTTGCTGGGCAAACTGGCCAAGAGCCCCATCACGAAACAACGGGCCCCGCAGAAAGGACAGGAGATTTGCAACACGACCCTGGTGGCTTTCAGCTGAGCGATGGGGAGGAAGGAGGGATCAGGCTCTTCTAATGCAGGACTTCTGGCATAGGGATGAAACACGTCCAAACCTGCATCCCCAGCCATGGAGGACCTGCCTGCTCTTCAGATCATCTCTACAATCAATCCCTTCAGCTCCTCTGGTCCAGCCTCTCCTCATCTTCAGCCCCACTCCAATCCCTGCGAGCACCCAGCACCTCTCCACCTCCCCAGCCACCGTTTTTATCCCATCTCCCCAGGCAACCTGCAACCGTACTTAAACACAGTTATTTTTAAGAGTAGAAACAGAGCCTGAGCGAGGGTATTTTTAGAGGGAAGAGCCAAACTCAAAGAGCTTGTTTCTCTCCTTTCTTCCTTGCTTCTTCCAGAGGCTGCTCCATCCTTCTGCAAAATGATGCCATGTTGGTGTGGGACCCTTCTCTGCAGCTCCCTGCCGACTATAAGCCTGGTGTGGGGGAGGTTTGGGTATAACCCTAAACACCACGTCCACACAGAGGTCCCAAAGGCTTGAGCCATCATCCTGGAGAGCTGCTGCAATCCTCTCTAAGCAGAGCCCAAATAGATTTCCTGTATCTCTCTGCGCCACTGATTCCCCATCACATCCACCATATCCATGGAGAAAAAACAGCCTTTTCCTCCTGCCACTGCCTGCCCTGGAGTTGCCACGCGGGGGTGGCGAGGTCCCAGCTCAGGCACTCTGCAAAGAGAGGTCGGCTTGAGCCGTATTGTTAATAAAGTGCAGGCTAGCAAGAGAAACAGAGCTGTGGTTTGTGCCAGCACAGAGCTACGGTATGGCTTTCATCAGCTAAATGTCCCGGGGACAACGGAGAGGAAGACAAGGGAAGGATCTGAGAGAGGAAGGAGGGAGCCAAGTGGGCTCCCCGCAAAACCCTCGGAGAGACGCTTCACCTCCCTGTGTAAACATTTTCTTTGCCCGTCTTGCCTCCTTAGGTTGTAAGAGCTTAGGGGCAGGACTTGTCTGGCTGTGCTTGCAGGCACCTGCCCGTCTCAGCGGGGAGCAGGGCAGGTCTGGATGTGTCTGCAAGCACAACGCAGCCCCAGCTGAGGTCCTGGGGTGCTGCTGGCACAGTACACCAATGCACAGAGGCGCGGTGCCCAATGCCCCTGGGAAACTGGTGTGAACACAGTCTGAGCCGCAGGGAAGGGTTGGGAGGCTGGAGCGTGGGCGGCCGGGGAAGCTGCCTCCTGCTGAGCTCCAGGAGATCCTAGTGCAAGCGAATGCTGTGCGAGGGGGGTCGGGGGCACAGCACCGTGGACTCTGCCTAGAAACATGGAGGCTATAAAGGCTGAGCCCTTCCCCGCGCCACGAGCTGGTTGGGGACCGAGGGCGAGAAACAACGTGGGTCGGGCAGAAGGAGCAGCTTGAACCCCAGTGGGAAACCGGCTCTGGAGGGCAAAGTATGTCGGGTCATCAGCAGGGCCATCGCCGCAGTAAACAAAGGACAGGAAAGAAGATATTTATATTTCTTCCCCTCCCCTCCCCGCAGCGGCTGCCCCACGACAGTGGTTTAATTATAGATTTTTCCATCGTGCCAAAAACCAAAGATGTACCAGCCGCGTCCTGGAACCTGGTTTCTATGGAGATGATGCCGAAAAGGGGCAGGGAGGAGGGAGAGGGAGACCCAGAACTGACTCCCAAATGCGAGATGGGGGTCAATCAATTCGTACCTGACTAATGGCCAGGCTAAGGGTTCAGTCCCGGGGGAGGTGGGGTGCCACTCGCACAGGGGGATGTCGTGACTGCTGAAGCCGGTGACTTGATGGGACTGGGATTTAGCCCCTCTGCGGTGCTGGGATGCTGTGCCGATGGGAGCCGGATGCTGGGGTGAGTGAGTGGACAGGTGGCTGGCCAGCCCATGCAGCCTCAGCGTCCCCGCTGATGGCAGGAGAACGATGCTCACCTTTTTCCTGGCAGAAATCGATGAGGGATGAAGCTTGCAAAGCACGTGGGGAAGGACTACTCCAAGCGAGGCATGTGTCAGTGCAGTTCACAACACGGCAGGATCCCTCTTCTTTCCTTAAACCACTCCTCGGAGCCAATTACAGCCGGCAGTTCAGGGTGGAAGTGGGGTTAGGCTTTGGGGCAGGTTCAAAGACCAGTTTGGACCAGGACAAGGGATCTGCAAGACGTAGACCTCACCAGCCATTCACCTGTACGTTTTGTGCAACGTTTTGTGCAACCAGTTCCAGCAATCACCCCACCAGATCAACTGACCATGCAACCATTTAGCTGCCTCTATGCCAGCAAACAGGCCTGTCCTCATCCAGGCACCTGAATGACTATGGCTGGGATGGCACCCAGGAGGTGAAGGGAACCAGGTCTTCCCCGTCATCCCCCAGATTGCACGGGCTGTGGTTCACACGTCGGGTTTTGTCTGCATGTTTCTGGGCCACAAAATGTGCAGCAATGGTGTGGGCGTGAGGAATGGAGGTAAGGAGAGGTTTCCCCGATCTAGGGTAAGAAGTGAAAGACCATGTTGTGATCAGAGGTTAAAGCCTAGAGTCTCGATAACAAGAAGCCCCCAGAAACAAGGGGACTCTGCCATGGCACTAAAGGAAGAGGCATCCCTGCCTTGTGAAGGGTAGCAAGTCCACCTGATGGGGACACCCACATGGCGAGGATACCAAAGAACCTGGGTTTCCCTTGCCAAGGCGAATGCATCCCTACGCCCGCTTGACTTTGGGTGCCTCTTGTCGTGGTTGCATTGGGCCTGATTTTCAAAGGTGCCAATTCACCCGTGGGAGCTGGCAACGCTCCACTGGCTGGAAATTTGTGCGGCACAAAACTATTTTCAGGATTTTTACCCCCTTCCTTTTGAAAAGCTTTGATGAGAGCACTGGCTCGTCCCCGAGCCGTGCAATAGGTTAAACGTCTCAAGAAAGAGACCAGGGCAAGCTGATGAGAGACAGCGCTGGAAGGTGGACTCGGGGCAGGAGGACGTTTGGGTTTCTGAGATGGGCTCGCTCAAGGGTGTCAAACTCAGGCCGAATCTGGACCTGGACATATTCATCTCCGTGGCTGCCAAAGCTGCTGTCTCAGCATGCCTCCAAAACCAAGGGGGGTTACTGCTGCTGCCACCCCCCCATGCTGCTGATTTTAGTCCCCAGGAGCAACTTAAAATCCAGATTTTGATGGGGGCGGGGGGGAAGGTGAACAGCAACAACAACCTGGGGTCCAGAGCTGCGCTGAAACTGCACCTTCAACAGCTGCAAGGATTAACACGGGTGCTGCAGAGGCTTGGGCAGCCACAGCAATACGGCCCATGGAGGTGGAGAAGCCCCACAGCTAGATGACCCACCTCTGCAGGCTGGATCCATATGTCTGACACTCCCAGGTTGACTCATCCCAGCCACAGACAGACCTAAAGGAGGCCCAAGATGGGCCTGGATCCGATCTCTGCCAGTTCCGATTCTGCAACACCGAAAGTCTGCCCATGGCTAGAGAAGTTCACGTCTTCAGCAAGAAGCAAAAAAAAAAAAAAAAAATCAAATAAATGCTTGATACCCGGTGCTTGAATGGGCAAGACAGACCCAGAGTTGCTGACCTGAATACAGCAGCGATGAACCACTGGTGACTTTGGGAATGTGCAGAGATAAGTCCAAGCCAAAGCCCCAGACCCGAACGCCCTCCAGCTGCCGGCTAGTCTAGATCCTGAACGGGCCAACCCAAAATCTTGGCTCCCCCACACCTCCAGCCTGGATGTGGAGACAGGCCTAAGCTGCAGGACTTGGATATATCCCTAGTCACGTGGCCGCATCCCTGCCTGATGGCAATTTGCACATCTGCACAACATAAACAAAGGAGCCAGATGTTTCCCTGGTAAGCAAGGCACCAGGATTTACACCCCACACCTGCCCATGACAGCAGCGGGTTGGTATGCCAGGGATCCCAGGCTTTTAACCCCTTGTGGGGAGGGGGAACCAACAGGAACAGACAGAGCTTCAATTTTTTCCCACTCTGACAGCAAAAGTGGCCAGTTCACATTAGCAGAGGAGCGGGGCTGGAATGGGGTTCAGGGCATGTACAAGGCTGTGCATGCCCTTTTCCAGCATCCGTGAGACCTGCACACACACCTCGGATAGGGCTGTAGGGTCTCACTGATGGGCTAATCCTGCTCTCAGTGAAGTCAGCACCAGGCTCATCCCCTTATCGCTGTCAACACATCAAGCCCACCACACTGCATGTATAAGGACTGCATTAGTCAGGCTTGGGACCCCCTGTGATCGGCACTGCCCAAGGGCACATCTACACAGCAGGCAAGGGCAGAGACCCTGCACTAGCTTGATCTAGGGTGCTCGGGCATCCTCAGCACAGGCTGGGCCTTTGAGGAAGCATTATCCCTGGATCCGAGGCAGGCCCTCTGGGTCTCTGCTAAGGCCTGACGTAGCACAGCCTTGCTGCTATTGACTTAGCTACCTTAGGTGACTTCCCACCACAGGTGTGAACACATGCACACAATTGTGTATGCATATGCACACACAAACACACTCACACTGCAGGGAAGACAGATCCCAAGGCGTCCATGTGAAGACACTGCTCCTGCTCCCTACACCTTACAGTCTAACTTGATAATGAACAAAGGCCAGAGAAATACAATTTTCAGAGAAAAATGGGACCGGACAGGCTCTCGGGAGATCACCCAGTCCAATCTTCTCCTTGAGGCAGGATCATCCCTGTCTAAACCAACCCAGCCAAGTGCTGTCGAACCTGCACTTAGACACTTGCAAGGATAGAGATCCCACAAACTCTCTAGGGAATCCATCCCAGTCATGAAGCACCCTTTAGGTTTCTCCTAATAGCTTACCTAGATCTCCCCTGTTGCAACTTAAGACCATTACTTCTTGTCCTGTCCCCTGTGGGCAGAGAACAGTTGATCACCGTCCTCTTTACAGCCACCCTCTTTGTGTTTCAAAACTGCTATCAAGTCCCTTGAGGAATTTGACCTGAGGAAGGGCACTTTGTGCCTAAAAGCTTATCTAGCGTCTCTCCCAATAAAAGGCACTACCAAGAAAAGCCTTGCTTCTCAACCCCCCTCCTCTTCTCCGACTGAGCAGTCCCAGGTCTGCAGCCTTTCCCTGGGTGTCATGTTTCCCAGGCCTCTAATCGGTTTTCTTGCTCTCCTCTGGACTCTTTCCAATTTGCCCACATCTTCCCATCTAAAAGCCAGCAAAAGCCAAACCCTCCAAAGCAATCCTGGACTATGGCTCTATCACAGACTCCAAACTGCAGGTAAGTCGGGCTGGAAGGGACCTCATTTAGTCCAACCCCCTGTCCAACGCAGGATCATCTTTACCAAAGCATCCCAAAAAAGTGTTTGTCTAACCCACTCCTAAAACCACACGAATAACGACGCTGCACAGCTACAAGGTACGTAGCCTGAAGACACCAAGAACGCCTTCACCTGCCGCAGGTAAAGCAGGGGGACACCGTGCCTGGGAAACCTTACTCAGGAGTCAGCAGAGCTACAGTGAGCCCCCATTGAAGTATTCACGACAATTAGGATTGCAGGAGCAGGGAAGGACTGGCAGAATGAAACCTCAGTTTTTCCACCCATTGGGGTGATCCGAGTCCCCCCTTTAGGTCAAAAGACAGACCTCCTCCAGACTTGAGGATTTGTCCTCCGTGCTGTTTGAGTCCAAGGAACAAGACATCCAGACGTGGGGCTGTGTAACCATGCCAGCTGCAATCAAAGCGACAGGACCACACAGTTATGTAGGAAGAAAAGGCTCAGGAAAAGAAAAAAAGCAAGTAGCAACCCCAGGGCATGAAGTCTAGCAGCCACGTCCACCTCCAGGCAGTATCCAAAGCGCCCCTGGCCCGTCTCATGGACCCTGGGGAGCCCTTGGCCATTGGTGGAGTTATGCTGGTGGAAGAGAGAACAACGTTTGGCCCCGTCCCTGCATACGAACTGAAGTTCAAACAAAAGCAAAATCTTCTGGCCAGGCTCAGGCCTTCCTCAGCTCTCCCAGGCTCAATCCCTTTTTTGGATTGAACTACCTAAAAAAGCAAGGCATTGGAGAACAGAAAGGCTTTCCCCAGGGCCCAAGGTCTAATGGCGCATGCAAAGCACCAGCCCAAAACCTGTGCCCCACTGGGAGCTTGTCTTCACTAGGATTTTTTAAAATTTAGAAAATTAATATTCATCTGCCCTGGGCTGCCTGTTATGCGACCCTCGATGGCTTGCCGAAACTCAGTAAGTGGCCCTCTGCCCAAAATAATTGTCCGCCCCTGATCTAGGAGCAGTCCCTACCTGCAGACACACCTTCTAATACCAGCTGCCCTGTCTGCTTCAGGACGCCAACATGTGTTAGTTCCCATATGCTACACTAATATTTTTTCCCAGTGAGACAAGACCTTAATTAGTCACCAATTATCTCGGGATTAAAGACTAATGAGAAACCAGCCCTCAGAGAGAGCAACACTTGTCTGTTTTAAAAAGGATGAGAATGAAGCCCGAGGTACGGAGCAGTTTGCCACTTGAAACCACAGAGCAGTCCAAGTATTGGAGGTTAAAGGATTTGCCTGCGGTCACAAAGGCTGTCAGTGGCGGAGCTGGGAGTGGACCCCAAATCACCCGATAGACTGGTCTGTGCTCTAACCCGGGGTACGAATGCTGGCCTTTGTGGCTTCTAGCCCTCTACCATGAGGTCAGCTGTCTTCTGGAGGCAAAATCCTGCAGACTGGTGCAAAGCAGCGTTGGCTCAGGGTGGAAATGCCGTTCGACCGGGTGTGGGGAAAGGGGCTAAAAAAAGCAGCTGCCAATAGGGAAGACCAGGCGGTGGGATTAGCTGTGCCCATGTGGGGCAGCGTGAATACACAGCTCACAGACTCAGAGGAGAGGCTGCAGTCCGTGATATTTAAAATGCAAAGGATTAAAAGTCAGGATGAGGGTGACTCAGCCTGCCCTGCTTCATCCAGCAACCAGCCCGGGGACTGCGAGCGTGGGAGCAGTGGGGCTGGGTCACCCCCGTCTCTGACCGCGGCCTGCCCGGGATGCTACCCGGGGGGTAACGCGGCCCCAGCCCCCTCGCTCCCACAGGGTCCCTGAAGCACCATGCTCATCGTCCCTGCCAGGGACTGCTTGCTAGCAGAGGGCAGGATCTCTCGCCAGCCCTGCGAATATCCGATCCCACTTGGAGTCCAGCTAAATTTTTGGAGACGACAACTTCCTGCAGCAGCGAGCGATGCAGCTGGATCGCACGGCCTGGGAAATAGGATTTCCTTTTACCGGTGCCACCTTTTAATGCTACGGAGCATCCCCCTGCCCTTGTGTCTGGTCATCTCCAGTCTCCAGGCCAGCTGTTCTGGGCCAAGCCTCCTGTCCACACCGAACACCCCCCATCCCAATGCAGCACTGCCAGCTCGCTCCCCGCAGCAGGGGAGTTTTTCCAACAAACAGGGAACGAACCTCATTTTCTATCGGTCACCAGTTTCTGCCAAACAGGAGGGAAGGTCTTGTGGTTACCATGAACTAGACCTTGTCTGTGCTTAACCTGCCCAGCCGCCAGAGCTGGCAGGCACCCGGGTGTTTCTGATGGCGCTAGCGGGCAGCCGTGTACCCAGCACAAAGGCCCCCCGAGAAAGCACCAGCTGCCGAAGGGACTGCAGCAGCTGGCAGAAGGCACAAAAGCATTTGCAGGCACCTTCTGCTGGCTGCCAGGTGGCAGCAGAGGTGGCGTGGGCGCCTGCCAGCATGGAGGAGCGGGGTGGGCACACACAGCTTTGCTGCCAGAAGTGGGGTCCTGTAGGCAAAACTCCACAGTGCAACCTAGACCTGACTCGCGTTGGAAATGTTCACTCTGCCACGTGCTTCCTAGATAGCCAGCCCAGTGGAGTCCATTTGTGCCTCAATTGGCCATCTGTAAAATGGGACTACACTCCACAGAACGCATAGCTACTTCTCGGCAAATTCTTTCGGGAGGCAGCCGTCGCTGATGACCCGTGGGAAGCTCAGCTCAGCGGAGACCAGACTTCAGCTGGGACCTGCTGCGACAGAAGCACCGTCCCCCTCCGCATACCCCGTCCTGCAATACACCCCGCCCTCCCCTCTGCTGACTGCAAGTCGCAAGGGCAGAACATTATCTGAGCTCTGCGGTGTTATTTTGCACCCTGCTATCATTTCTGCGCGTCTCCGTGCTGCCGCTGCAGCCAGCCAGCGGATTCTGATGGAATCAGCAAAACAAGGAACTGGCTTTTTTTTTTTTTAAATCTCTCTCTGTTCCTATTTTTGTCTTTCTTCACACCCCCCACCCCCTCTCCTTGAAAGTATTATTTCTTTTCATGGCCTACACTGTGCATGCCTGAGCAGAAGCCCTATCCTGCGGGATAAACAACACTTGTATTGTCAAATTAACTGCTCTCCGCCAAATAAAAGCCTTGTGCACATTTCTGAACAAGGGGAGGAGGAGCTTTTCTGATTCGGGGATTCTTTGGAAGTGCGGTCGTCTAAAAAAAATAATGAACGGAGCATGCAGGACTATTGGAAAATGCCCAGTAAAAATAATTATGCGGTGGAATGAGACCACTCCACGGTGTCAGTCATCACTTATAGCTTCCCCTATGTACATAAGGGGCATGATGTAATGGTTTAAAAAAAGAGCTAGTTTTTACTAACATGTCTGTAGATACTGGCAGGCTGTTAGCAAAAATGGGCCAAATTCTCCTCTAGACAGTTCCACTATACGGGATGGAGTCGCACCGCTGTACGTGGGATGGGGATTTTGGAGGGATGCAGCATTAAAGTGGAATCGATCCGAATTAATCACCACCTCAACAAAGCAGCCTGGTGCTGCCAGGCCTGATCCCCACTCGGTCACTCCCGTTTTGCTTCCACTGATGGACTTCCACTGATGGCAGCAGGGTTATGCTAGTGTGCAGAGGGTCCAATGCGACACAGATGGGCACACGCTGCCCACTGCAATTCACGGACCACGTCCTGTCCTGCCGGTGGGATGCACAGAGCTTTCCTACAGACGGGCTTTCCCGGGGAAGTGTGTGTGGAGGCAGGGGGGAGATATGCAACTTGCCCGGGGAAGACTGCATGTGTGATACAAGACTTGTTCCAAGGAAGAGAGAGCGTGAGTGTGTGTGCACGAGAGACTGAGAGAAGATACTTTCCCAGGAAAGCATGCGTATGTGCGTGCGTGCGTGTGACAGAGACAGAGATACAAGATTTGTTCCAAGGAAGAGAGAGCATGAGTGTGTGTGCACGAGAGAGACTGAGAGAAGATACTTTCCCAGGAAAGCATGCGTATGTGCGTGCGTGCGTGTGACAGAGACAGAGAGAGATATAGGGAGCCTTCCCAGGAAAGTGTGTGTTTGTGTGTGTGTGCACGCACATGTATGTGCATGTGACAAAGAGAGATACAGACACTTCCTGGGGAAGTGAGGGCACGTGTGTGTGTGTTTGATATGCAATTTTCCCAGGGAGGTGAGTGTGGGGTGCACGTAAGATTTTGTGTATGTGTGTGTAAGATACTGTGTGTCGATGTAAGATATTGTGTACATGTGTGTGTGTGAGATAATGGAGTCTTCCTAAGGAAATGAGTGTGTGCACGGGGCACACAGAACTTTCCTGGGGAAGTGAGCGGATGTGGGTTAGTGCACGGCTATAGGTGGGTGTGAGCGGGCAAGGGCAAGAAGAGAGCCAAGCCACACATTTGTACCAAGTTGGTATCAGAAAGGAAGTCCTTACCCTTGACAGGTGCAAAGGAACCACCCTGCATGTGAGCCCGTGCGGTGCTCTCCTCCCAGGCCGGCGGAGAGGGAACCCAGGTGTCTCCCTTGATGTTCCCCATACCCCCAGGAAGACCCCCCAGGAGGAGGGCAGAGAAAGCGTTTCAAGGACATCCTCGAGGCCAACTTGAAATACGTAACATCGACATCAGCTCATAGGAGACCGTGGCCCGGGGCCGCCCCAAATGGAGGAAGAGTCTTCTGCAGGGATCTCAGTACTTTGAAACCTTACATCAACAGGAGACGGAAAAGCAGCGCCGCGGACCGAATCCAGAGCCACCCGCCCCACAAGGAAACATGCCCGAGTTGCAGCAGAGTCCATCGATCCCGGATCAACCTTGGCAGGCATCTTTGGATCCACAAATAAGGCAATCATGGAAGACAAGCATCCTCGGTGGCGAGGGATTGCCGAAGATGATAACGACTCCCAGGAAGCCCCAGAGTGATTTTAAGTAGCCTCTGGCTGGTTCAGACTAGATTCCCATCTGCTTCATTCTGCTGCTACCCGAGAGCAGCAGGCAGTCATGGGTCTGCTGACAAAAGTAACGGAGCTGGGGGGGCACAGCAACACCTTTCTTCCAAGGGGACAGCTCTGAGAGGGGGGTGGTCTACTAAGGAGAAGGATCAGCCCACTTTCACAACTCCAACGTGTTGGTCTAGCACAAAAATGACAGCTTCCTGCCTCCCCCTGAAGCCACTGTGACATCCACGTGAAATGAGGTCCACGTTACAAAAATAGAGATGTTCATGGATGTCCATGGACGCTGGCAAGGTGGAATAGGATCGCATTTGGGTGCCTAAGAGAGTAAAACTGAGCTGCTACTGACTCAAAAATGGGTCATATGAAATGCCACCAATATTACCCAACACACCCACAGTGTTTGGCCGTGATAAACATCTGGCCCTTACAGGGTGTCTAAATGAAAGTTAGGCAGACAAGGTTCTTTGGGTGAATCTGGTATCTTTTATTAGACCAACTTAAATAGTTGGAGAACAATTTTTAAGCAAGCTTTTGGGTTCAAAAACCTTCGTCAGGTTTAACTTTAAGCTGGTCTAATAAAAGGTATCAGATTCACCCAAAGAACCTTGTCTGCTTATGTCCTTAGACCAACACGGCTACAACCTACACCCCTGTAAATGGAAGCTAAACTCTTTAAAATAAGAAACTTTAACCTGTATCATATATAAACTAAGATAAAGTAAGTGCTTGAGTTATGATCAGAGGCTCCAAGGAGCCAGCGCTTCCTGATGGCTCCCGAGCTGTGGATCACACCCCTGATCAATATGACTCTGAAGCCTAATGAAGGTCTGGGGCTGGATATTCGGCTGGGGTACACCGCCATCACGCTCTTGAAATCAAGTGATAGGTCGCACAGATCAAATGGATATACTGAAAGGGTCTGTGTCCAGGCAGTGTTTGGAAAATTATTTTGCCATGGGGCCTGCTTTAAAATCCCCTTCTGGACACTGAAGTTTCCACTGTCCCTTGCTCCTGCTACCAATGCTAAACCAGTCGCTCAAATTCCCATGCCACCAACCCTTCACCCTTGCAATCCGAGTTGACACAGATTTCAAAGAGGAAGGAGGGCTCGGTTCTCCTCCGTAGGTCACAGAGCATGTCATATTCCCCTGGGAACCTGCAACGTGGTGCCAAGTTATATCCGGTTCTGGGCACAATGTCCTCTCATTAAAACAGCCCCGTTCCAGCACTCCCCCTTCTGAATTCACGTCTGGTGCCATCTGAAGTAAAACATCCCAGCGGCCCGCTCCAATATATAATAAATCAAAGGGAAAATAAAATATTGTTTTCAGTTATGTTATGGCTGCAGCACAGAAAAGGCAAAAAGTCAGGAGAGATATTCAAAGATACGGCTGAAATTTTGCCCTTAAAAGGAAAAATTTACACCCGCTGGGCAGCTCAAGGGTTCAAACAAGGTAAGAGCTGCTGCTCAGATCCCTGCCCTGGCTCCCCTGTCACTGGAAGGAAGTTTGCATCTCTGCTCCGTGCGTCTCAACGAGACCCGGAGCCAAGTTATCCTGTTGGCGGACATGGTGCAAAGCCCACGGAGGATGCTGGGTGATGTGGAAGTAGCAGGGGGGTATCAAGTGGGGTTTATCCTTGATGCGGCTTTCCCAAAGCCAAGGCAGGAAAAGGCTGTGCCCCTTGCATGAAGCTGTCTTGCCCAGGCGGTCAGATCCTTGGGTAGTACCACGTCATGATGATGCTCTGACTCCACAAACTGAAGGGCACAAGGGAGGCAGCGGTGGGATACCACCCATGGGAAAATAAGTGCTCTTGGTCCTTGCCCTGGCAGAGCTTACCAAGTCACTGGGGGCCCCCAGACTCTAAGCTGAAATGGGGATGCTGCCCTTGCCTGCTGCTTAATATCCAAAGAGGCTAAAAAGCTGTAAGAGAAAAAGAACAAGAAAGGGGAAAGGCTCTGCTATATCTTTTCATCTTGGAAACGCAGGAATTGCAGCTCTGCTGTTCCCCCAACTCTGCTGGCACCGGGGAGTTTGCTGCGAGCTTTCAAACTGAACTGAAACAACACAAGGGGTTTTTAACAAAGATATCTCTTTCTCCAAATGGTTCATTAGTTGGTGAAGAGAAATAGGTGTTAACACAGCCAGCCTGAGGCTTGGACTAATTTCCCACGTCATTTATGCAGCTGTCAGGTCCTTGATTCATGTGTGTCATGATCCCACTAGCTTTTAAGGGGGCATGAACCCATTTCTTTTTCTTAATTTGCCTTTTGAAAAATAAAAGCAAAAATCCTGGAAACTGAAGACTTGTGGGAAGCTCATCAAATATAGTTTGCATTGTCCTTGACTGAATCATGTTATCTGGGGCTTCAGTGTCACCATATGTTAAGGAGAAAATCGCTCTTTATGGCAGAACCCCCCCCAACAACATGTTTTAGCACTAAGGCTCTCATGGGGCAGTAACATCAAAGTCTTCCTCTTAGTCATCCCATGAGGACATCAAGGGAAATAACCTCTTAGGATTTCAGGCCAGGATGGGAACTAACCCATACAGTCATGCCTCAAGAGCTACAGAGGCCTGGGCCTGGTCAGATCCTGGATGGGAGACTTGCACCAGCACCCTAGGGTTGATGGCTCAGGACAGGCAGTGAAGAGTACTGCATCCAAAGTGAAGACACAGGTGGGCAGCTCGGTGCTACTTGATTTTAATTGTGGCCAGCAAGCCAGGATTAGAAACAATTAACCCAACAAGAGCTGTGTTTAATCGCCTGTCGAAATGGCAATGCCTCTATCAGCACAGCATCCCCCAGCACCGTGTCGGGTCCTGCCTCCACTACATCCTCTTAGAAGTGGGCCACTAAATCATTTTAAGGGGGACAGGAGGAGGCTTTTATTTAGGGAAAAGCCTTGAACACTTCTCAGAACAGGATCCCGAGGTGTTTCTGATGCCACCTGTTCCCCGAGCTGCTTATCAAAGACTGCGCTGGCAAATGACAATGCTTGGTACTTAAATAACACTTGTCACCCAAAGATCTCCAAGCCTCTTGCAAAGCTTAATCAAACCCCTGTCAGACAGTTGTTGCTATTCTCCTTTTGCCACTGAGAAATGGAGGAGCGAAACCCCTTGCATCAAATCTCACAAAACCAGGGCGGGCAAAGCTCTCACCAGGATATATCATCCAACCCCCTGCTCAAGGCAGGATCAGCCCCGTCTCAACCATCCCAGCTGAGGATGTGCCTAATCTCCTCTTTGAAACGTCCAACAACGGAGATCCCACAACCTCTGCAGGCAATCGGTTTCAGGGCTGAGCCATCTTCCAAGCGAGAAGGCTCTCCCTAATATCCAACCCCAGGTACAGAAGCAGACCCAAGCACGTGATGGATCCACTAATCCAGACCATTTTCCAGACGAAGCAGGAGACTAGTTGGGTCTTGGTCAACGTGCTTTAGAGCGGCGGGAACTGAAGAGCGAGGCAGAGGGTAGGAGAGCTTTTCCACTGCTCTTGTCACTGATGCCGGTGCGAGCGTTTGAGTGTTTGGGGAAGCAGACAGATCAGAAAGGACTCCTCTGAGATCCCTCCTAAGAAATGCTTTCAATTAGGACTCATGGCCAGTGGTATTCATGTGCCTAGAAACACCCCCACGCAGCTCCTGTTCATGCAGCGTGTGCTACAGTGGTGTCTAATGACTGGCTCAGAAAGCTGGCACCCCGGACTCCGGGGTCCCCTTCTTGACTGTGGCCCTGCTGCGCTGTCTGAACCCAGCCGAGTCGCTTGCTCTCCAGATGCCCCGGTTTCTCCATCCAAAGAAACAAGGACGGCAACTGATGTGACATGTTCATTAATATTTATGAAGCGCTCCCAGAGGCTGAGATGAAAAGTATTATTAGTGGACACCGTGCCAGGAACACCAAGCACACTCGTCTGCACTGCGCATTAGTCAATAAGTCCAGGGAGCTGCTTTGCAAACACCCGGCTCCTAATGAAATGGGATGAATGACTCCCAGAGAAGGCTGTACACACACACACACACACACACACACACACACACGTCACAAACAGGCACACACATGCATAGACACACAAGCCAGACACGCACGCACATGCAGACCCACACGTGTACACACACACATGGGCGTGCGCACATGCCCCACACTGGAGCTGCATTTGTCTCTGCCAATTCCTCTCCCATCCCAGCGGCTCTGAAGGCGGCTCTCCTGAATCAGCACTTGGATCGGCAGTCATCGGGCAGCATTCTTCACATTATTGTTCGCAAATAATAATAAAAAGGAGCCGTACGAGAAAGGGGGGGATGGCGGGGAAATATGCAAACACGGTGAGCGATTCCAAGGCAGGGAGGGATTTGCTTTCATGGCTCACGGGCTCTCTGGGGAAGTGTGCGTGCGTGCGTGTGCAGAACACAACAGACGCGGGGCCCTGCTTCCTTCTAGCGAGAGGCAGAGCGGGGATAGCATCCTGCTATGCTCCAGCAACAACATGATTTTGAGCCCTGCCTGCCACAGACCCATGCCAAGGGCTACCCCCAGCTGTGAATGGGGAGCTGGGGAGCCAGAGGTGGCTGGACACGATGTCATCACATCCACTTCTTGCATGCTGTTGACTATGAAACAGTGCATCCCTTACTCATGGGAGCCGGATGGGCCATGAGGCTTGGCTGGATTTCTGATTTCTATGCATCTAGCCCAAATCACGAAGGAAAAAAAAAACCAAGACAGAGGATGGCATCCCTTTGGGAAAAGTCCCTCTACCTAAAACACAGCTCTCCCTGTCCTATTTAGAAAATAACTTCCTCTCCTGCACATTTGTTTGACCCAACTATCCTTTAAAAGCAATAAAGCCCCTTCCACCCGACCCCTGGAGCACTGCCCAACCTCCTTGCACCCTCGCTTTGCACTCGCATACCCCGCACACAGTCCCTGCACGACCGCAGCTGCCCCTGAATGCGCTCTCCAGTCCCTTCCGCGGGGGCCTGGGAGCACTCCCAAAACCCAGCATTTTTAGCTGGACAAACACTTTGCTGAGTGCAAATTTGCTCAGGCACCCAGAAACGTGAGTCGTGGCTGACAGCCACTGCCCAGAGCATTTCAGCACTCCCTCCACGCACCAGCGATGGTAAGCTGTTATCTTCTGGATGTACTGGTGACTCAGGACTGATGTCACGGCACCGTCATTGCTTTGTTCCACCCATGCCAGTAATGTGGTCTCTTTGCAACTGGGGAGATCCCCAAGCAAAATGCTAAGTAGCCGAGCTGTGAATGTCCCTCTCCATGTGACTGGGGAGCCCATGGGGGACACAGAGCTGCGACAGACCGATGGCCACAATGCTGCTCGAGCCCTGGAAATAGAGAGCTCCATGCCACCTTCACCGCTCTCCTTTAACTTGCCCTTACAAGTTGCATTTGAGTTACAAATCACATCTCCCTGCTCCCTCCAGGAGCAGGAGAGCTCCCAACTCCCCCCCAGGCCTGCTGACCCCCTCCCTGTGTGAGACCCCCTCCTTGTGTGAGCAGCCCTCGCCTGGATCCTGGAGCAGAGGCCTCCTGCCAGCAGGAACCAGGGGCCTGGCAAGCAGCAGCCCTCGAAGTGATGCGACGGGCAATTCAGGAAATCCGCCCATTGAAGTGCTGCAGGGAGCCGGGAGCGGGGGGGTGGGTGGGAAGTGTCGCATGATGAGACCAGGATGCTGCTGAGGCTGCTCCCGCGAGGCAGGGTGTTCCTCTAAAGCATGCCCTGTGGCTTTGATGGTGTCACCTTGCACAGGAGTATCCCTGCAGCAGACAGGAGCGGCACCGTGGTGTAACAGATCCCTTGCTCTCCAGCCTGCACTTACCCCGATGCTCCCCACCCGCCCGTCCGGTGCGTGACCTGGACTCCCAGCAGACATGCACCGCGAAGTGAGGCAGACTGCAGCGGGAGCTCCTTTTCCTTTCGCCTTTGCATTTTTCAAAGATCAGGCAAGAGTGGCAAGTTTGGGA
Source organism: Alligator sinensis (assembly GCF_000455745.1). NCBI lineage: Eukaryota > Metazoa > Chordata > Crocodylia > Alligatoridae > Alligator > Alligator sinensis. The sequence continues at coordinate 1,447,517 of NW_005842286.1, forward strand.
GAGGCCTGGAAGGAAAGCAGAGCCCAAGAAGGGCCAAGACAAGCCGAGGTGTGCTGCAGAGGGGACATCTCAGGATGCTGGTGGCAGCCCTGGGCTATGCAAGGGCCGTCCAGCTTCTGAGCAGCCAGGGGCTGCGTGACCCCCCCCACCCCAACCTGCAGACCACAGCCAAGCTGCACATTGTGATGTGCAGCGTGGCCCCCACCGTGCTATATCTGTGCCCCTGCAAGTGTAAAGACCCTGACCCCCCAACTCCAAGCACTGAGGCACCAGGGTCCCTGCGGGCTGCACCATGCCAGCTCCAAGTGCAAGTGTAGCAATGCAAGCTGGAGGAGGGAAGGGAGCCCGGAGCAGCAGGAGAGTGATGGGGGGAAGCGATGCTCAGACCAGGAGCCGGGGAGTCACAAGTTAACCCCTCACAGGCCACATGCGGCCCATGGGCCACCAGTTGGTCAGCACTGGGCTATGCCATTTTTGCAGACACTGAAGTCACCGAAGGCAACTCCTGCGCTGAATGCAGCATCCGGAGGCCGGGCCCATGTTGACCGGCTTTCTCAAGGACTTTGTGTTGTCTAAGAGCCAGCCCTGCCACCTGCATCTGGGCTCTCTCCTTTGCCTGGGTCATCACTGGTTGGGAAAGGCTCGGAGAAACCCACTCAGCTCCACTGTCACACTCGGGCAGGGCCTCTCGGGACCTAGGGAACAGATCTGCTGGGGAGAAAGAAACAAGACGTACGCAGCGGGGAATCCCAGGCCCTGGAAATCACAGTTGTCCAGGGAGCCCACGGACTTCAACGGGGCTAACAATCACCAGAGCTGACATCTCTCCGAGTTGCACGGGGCCAGCAGGAAGAGGGAGCGCTGCAAGCCTGGCGTGCTCGTTGCTAGGACGGGCAGATGCAGCCAGTGGAGCTGGGGTCACTTTTACCCAGTCTCTCTGCAGAGTCGGTCTTTCCACTCCTCTCCCTGGGGCACAAGAGCACTCACAGATGCAGATATGTTAAGGTCAAAACGGGCCATTAGATGACCTGGTCCGATCTATTTTACACAAGCCAGAGAAAGTCATCCACTCAGGCACGTAGCGAAGCCAGTGACTCCTTGCCTGAAGCTCATCTTCCACAAAGGCATCCAGCCACTATCTGAAGGCATCAGGGGACAGGGAACCCGCCCCTTCCCTCCGCAGGTGGTTTCAGCAGGTACCCACCCCCGTGCTTCAAAATCTGCGCCGTGCTTCTGATCTGAATTTGGCTGGCATTAACTACCAGCCATTAGCTCTTGTTAAATCCTTCTCCACTACATTAAAGAACCCTTTAAAACCCTGTAATTTCTCTGCAGGAAAGAACTTCTACACTGCAATCAATTCACCTCCCAGTCGTCTTTCGGGAAATCTAAACAGCTTATGCTTTCTGAGTCTCTCTCTTCCAAGTATTTCCTCCACCCTGGATTGCTCTCATCCTTCTTCCCTGCACCGTCTCCAAAATGTCCAGCATCCCTTTTAAACCGTGGACCCCAGAACTGCATGCAGGACTCCATCAGTGGCCCCCCGAGCCCCAGACCCTGCGATACCAATGCCTCTGCCAGGTCCTAGGTTAAAGCACCTGCTTTGGTAATGCGCTGTCATCTGGTCCTTAAGACAAAGGCACAGAAAGCAGTGAGGAGGAAGATGACCCATCCCACCTTTTGCATTAAAGGTTTTCCAAGGGACTCAAGCAGGTTGAGAAAGATATCACGTAGGTGCCTAAGCAGACTTAAGTGTTGAACGCAGGGACAGGGCCTGGCCCCGATAGGCTTTTGACCCTTGCAGGCTGGGTTTCCCAACTCATGCAGGTGGCACCCAAGGGAGCCAGGCTCTCCCTCTGACCAGGGTCCCTGCCCCAGAAAGCTGCTGTACGGGACCCCCATATTACTTCACTTTTTTCCAGCACTGACCTGACCCCCCAGCACTTCCACCCAGCCAACCCCTCATGCAGACTCTTCCCCGCTCCCTCTCGGCTACGAGCCACATTGGCCCGGACACCTCCCCTTGAGTCTCCCACCTGCTGGGATACCGGACCTGCCTTTTACCTCCTGCTTGCCCTTCCCGGCAGGTCGTGCTGCAGCCTATGGTCATGGCAGCCAGGCCCAGGACAGGGTAGGGTCCCTCTGAGCCCGTCCCCTTTCACCAACTCCAGTGATATTTCCCATTGCACTGCCCTGGTGTTTCCTCGGACCTTGCTATTTGCCCCCCTGCCCGGACTACGCTGCCAGAGGCAGGCGGGGGCTGAGCCCAACATGGTGGTCAGTGCAGGGAAGGACAACAAGGCTGCAATGCTAGCCTAGTACAACCTGCATTTGTGTTAAGAGGGGTATGTGTGTGTGTTGGAGGGGGTGAGGCTGGAAAAGTGGAGAACGGGGGTGAATGGAGCCACAGAAAGTCCCGTACCTGCTCTGCCACTGCACCCGGGTGTCATGGGACGGCAAAGGGCCTGTTTGCAATTCAAATGGACCGGCAAAGTTCAGTTCTCTAGACGAGCTCCCCTGCCCTGCAATCATCGGTTCACAGGTAGAGATAAGGCTCATGGAAAGACTGACTGCCCCAGCAGCATCCTGGCCTAGTCCCACTTGCAGATCCTTCACCATGAAGAATTTTAAGATGATGACCAGTCCATGCATCATTTGGAAAGAGCCCTGACAACGTAAATTTAATACTGGAGAACATTGGAAAGAAGAGGAGGCAGGGAGCAGAGTTCATTGCTCCTCACCTACCTCCTGGCCAGATTGCCCTTAATAGCCCAAAGAGCGAACCGGGCTGTAGGCAAGACTCAGAGAAGGCAGAGTTCAGCCTGCACAGACCCACTAAAGATCTGGGTTTGCATCTCAAACCAAGCTGTCCTCAAGCACTGGGGTATATCTGGGGTTGGAGGGATCTAGAGCAACAGGGACCGAGAAGAAATCCACATCTGGATCCATATGCTCCTGAAGTCCAGCACCTGGGATCTTCCCAAAGTCTACCACCGGCAAAACTGACTACCCAGTAACAACCCTACATCGTCCCTCTTCCTCCCGCATGCCTGCCAGGGAGACACCCACAAAGGGAAGACCAGCTCTCCCAGTTTCTTCCAGGCAAACATACTGCTCCAATTAGCGCCGAGACTGGCCTTGCTCCCTTCCACCCTGGGAATGGACTGCAGCACGAGATCAAAAGGAGCCCCGAACATCTGAGGTCAGACGCGCTGGCAAGGCAGAAGTGTCAGCTCCCCACCCTGTCGAGGAACAACTCAGTCCCTTTCTCTGACCTTTAAGGCTTCCAGACACGCTTCAGCCCACACTCAGCTTGGCTGCCAGTCGCTTTGTCCCTGGGCCTGCACTATATGTTCCACTTGCTTCAATAAGTCACCACCAAAAAACCCTGCTCAATTTTTATCTCCCTTGAAATGTTTCCAGGTCTCTCTAGGAGAACCTAAGTTATAGGGCTTGATTTAAACCCCTTTCCACCAGCTGAAGATCCAGACCATGCTTATGAACTAGGAGACCTTCAAGCATGCTCCAGCCAGCAGCCTTTATGAACCACCACAAAACCAATGCATTTCAAACAGTGTTTCCACCGGGAATGAGCTGCTCAGCACGGGGCCAAATCTTAGCCCCCTTCTTTATCCTGCAGGAGCATTTCGGAGGCCCTGTGCAAGCCTTATGGTGCGCAAGGCCTGCATCAGAGATGGACTGTGCCTTGCTGAGCTTACAATCAAAGTCTGCCGGGGTAAAAAGCAAAGGGGAGCTGCGAAGGGAGGCGAGTGAAACCCAACAACACCCAGCCCACGGATCATACATCCCCAGGAGTGGGAGGAATGGGGGCCTTTTAAACCCTCGTTGCATTTTAAGCAAACAAAACTCCAAGCCTCTGCTCGAAAACCATTAAAAGAAATGCTCAAAGAGACGTGACGGGGCAAACACAATAGGGAGAGAGAACAGTTGTTACCAATTTAGTAGATAGCTTACGCTCTGGTGAACACGGCATTCAGCTCCAGTACACAAACCCTGCCAAGGCAATTCCCCCCTTCCACCTCCGAAAGAGAGAGGAAAAAGGGCCCGCGAGCCTTTGCTTGGCAAAAAGTGACATGAGCCAGACGGCAACGCTTTCTGATTAAAGGAGCGGGGAGAAAGGCCGCTTCCCCCTGTGCAACCTTAGCCAAATAAACTGCAGTCGCGCCGCGCTTGCCGCTCTGCTCGCATACTCTCTCGACTCAAAGCACTGCCACCGAGATGTCCCAGAGCCCCCGCTAACAGGAGCAAAACGCTGGGGTCCAAGAAGATTGCAGCTTTTCTCCCAATCCGCCAAAGCCGACTGGGAAAAAAACACCAAAACCCTCACCCATGCAACATGAAAACCAAAATGCCTCCAGCAAACCAGATATCTTAATCTACTCCCTATTTAACGAGATCAAAGGGGTATTTCACAGAACACTGCACACAGACACAGCTCTCAACCAGGAAGGCAGCCCGGGCACACGTGCTTTGCAGCTAGGACACAACTGCTCTGAAAACCGACTTGCATTTTGGCAACGGCGCTTTGTTATGAACGGGCAACAAACATCCCCCTCCCTCCCCGGCTCTCTCCGATTTCGCTACTCGGGAAATCGGTGCGAAGCGCTCCTTCCTTTCTGAAGTCGTTCCGTGATCACAATCAACGAGCCACAATAACTGCACCAGAAAGTTAGAGGAATCTCACCTTCACCCCCCCGCCAAAAATACATATCTTATATATAGCTGCATTTGTTCCCATTGAACAGATTCCCACATGCAGGAATACCAGGAGATAGCTATCTTTTTTTTCCAAAAACAATCAACTTGCTCTTAGGTTACAGCCGACGGGCAGAACATCAGGAATAATAATGAAAAGAAAAGATGATACCAGCCCCCTACCGAGGAAAAGGCAACTTTTGTTCAACGTTGCAGGCATAAAAGCATCTAGAGCTGGCCAAGAGAATAACAGTTTATGGAGACCTTATATAGCATCCCAGAGAGACAAAACAGGAAGAGTGAATTTGAAGGCAAGAAAGCGTCTTCCAACTGCACGGGGCCAAACCCGGCAGCCTTTGACTCAGGCGGGGGCTGGTCTTAATTGGGACGCCGACCCCAACGGGAGTCTGCCCTGACATGAGGGTTTGACACACGGTGTATTAAGTTTCTGCCACAATTTGGTAGGGGCGGGATTCTGATCCGATCTCCCCGGAGTAACTTCACAGAAGTCAATGGAGTTACTCCCAATGACCAAGAGCATTCATGACAGCTGAATTTGGTCCCAGCCAGTGGATCCAGAGTCCAGGGAAGACAAGGTCTTCAATGACCTCTGGACTGGGCCATAACAAGAGCACCTTAGAAAGACTTACCACTTGGGGCTTGGTCCTGGCACCACCGGAGCCGTGGTCCTCCTGCTGCTTCGGACATCGCAGCAGCTTGGGCTCCGAAGTCGTTGGCGTCGCTGGTGACGATCTGGGCATATCCACAGGGCTAGCAGAAGTCGAGTCCCCAGAGTTGAGGTTCAGCATGTACTGCTTGGTAACATCCTCCAAGGATGGCGCTTGGAGCACGGGGTAGGCCTTGACGGGGAGCCGGGATGGCTCCGGCATGGTGATGTGCACATTGTGGCCGAGCGTTGCAGGCGGGTCCGGGGACGAAATGGGGATGAAGGTGGAAGGCTCGCTCGTGTGCCGGACATGCTTGGAGGCCAGCCGGGACCTGCTGACGGTGGCGGGAGCGGGAGCAGGGCTTGAGAACGGCGTCTGGTTGTTCTCCTGGTGGGTCACCCGGTTGTTGCGCTTCTTGGAGCTGCGCCGGAGGACCCGGGGGGACAGGACTTCCGCAAGCTTGGGGTCAAAACTGTAGCCCTGGCCGGCCTCCCCCGCAGTGCCGGCTCCTGGCTGCGCCGGTAGGACGTGTTCGGACTGAGAGCGCAGCTTCCCGGCCTCCGGGGCCAGCTCCTCCAGCTCCCTCGCCTCGTCCCGCTGCTCGGAGAGGATGGGCTCGCTGCTGGAAGGCGGGATGGTCTGGTCCAGCTCGCTGATGGGCTCGCCGGGGCCCTCAAAGCCAGCGCTGGCCAGGTCCCCGCGGCGGCTGGGGTCGCTGAAAGACTTCTTCTTGATGGTCTTGCCGTTCCCCTTCTCGTCGATCACCTTGTCCATGGCGCCGGGCTGGCTCACAATGTTCTGGATGACCCGGCTGTAGTCTTTGACGCCGTCGCTGCACACGGACAGGTCGCTGGCGGCGCTCCCCGTGCACTCCGACCGAGCGATGGCCGAAGCCTCCGGCATGCCGGCCTTGGCGCTGAGGGACCCCAGGAGATTGCTGTCCATGGAGAAGTTCTTGGCCTCTTCCGTGATCGAGCACCTGCGGTGCGGCATGGGGTCACTCAAGGACCTGTAGGTGTCGCTGCCGGACTCCCCGTTGCTCCCATTGCTGGATTCGGACCCGCTGTTACCCACCGAGGGAAACTTCCTTCGGCGCCGCAGGGTGCTCGGGGTGGAAGGGGCCTCCGAGGACGCTTGGGCCATGGCTTTGCCGTCAAGGGCATCGTCAACAGCGGGGCCCTCGTGATTCATTCTGGCGGTGTGCGCCGGGAGAGGTCCCTCTTTGCCGCCGGCTCGGAGGGGTCTGCTTTCCGCTTGGCCAACGCCGGGCAATTTCCAAGCCGCCACCATGCGATCAAGGTCCTGGTAGGCAGCGCCGGTGGGGCCCGTTTCCGGCTCTGTTACAATGCCTTCATCTGTCATGCTGGACTCATGCCCCGAGAGCTCCTCCACGGACTTCCCGCCGGAGAGGTTTCCCTCGGACTCTGCTTTCTCTTGGGTGACCGCGGCGGCGTCCCGCAGCGCCGCC
>NW_005842286.1:1455258-1492090 GCF_000455745.1 Alligator sinensis
CCCCCCAAAACAACACCCCCCAGGACTCCGCTTCCATGAGTAGGCTTTCCCTTGCAATCCTGCCCCTTTTCACCTCCCCAAAACACTCCTAATGTCCACCCCACAGGTTCCTGCTTTGCTCCTTGTGCACGTCCCCTTGCCCCTGCTTGTACGCCCCGCGCCCAGGTCTTTTCTTGCTTTGCCCCTTGCTTCGTCCCCTTCCTGGAGTGGGGCCTCCCTGAGCTCCTCTTCTGGGATTCAGCCCACACCGTCCCCGATGCGCCGAAGGAAGGGATGGGGGTGGCTCTGCAGGGTTTCCTAGTTGTGTCCCTTCCAGCCCCCTAACGAGAGAGGGAATCGGTGCATAAGAGCGACGCCGCCGTGCCCCCAAAACGATGCGAGAGGCCAGGATTGCACGGTGCATCGTTGTTAGGGGCTGGAAGGGACCTTGCTTGAATGTGGAGGGGGGAATCGGTACATAAGAGCGATGCCGCCGTGCCCCCAAAACGATGCGAGAAGCAAGAATCGCTGTGGGTGATCCCACGGTGTCGTTGGCAGAAAGTTAGACGAGCTTTTGAACATGAGACGTTATCGGTGCTCCTACATCAGCTTGGGGTTCAGCCTGATGCAACCCTGTGGGCAGATGTAGGATGATGAAAAGAGGGGTGCGGATGGTGTGGGGCATCATTGCGTACAAGAGGATGCGTATTTGCCTCTGGTTCAAAAGAAGCTGGAAGCTTTATGAATACGTTAAGGGTCTCGTGCTGTATGATTCAGTTTAAGATTGAGGCAAACATGGACAAAACTGTCTTGGAACAGGTTTTGATTTGCTCTGTCGTATACTGCGTATAAAAAACACAACCGATTCGGCAAAAATAATCGGAAGCGGGTGCTTCTTTCGTCCTGCGGTCGCTGGAATGACGAATTATGTCCTAGGGAAGCAGGGCTGGAAGGTCATCTAGTCCCCCCCCTCACTGAGGCTGGATCCTCCGTATCCAAACCACCCTCTGCAATCCCGGATCTGAACTGTACGCAAGATACCGGCAACACTGACACCACACAGACCTTGCACCCGAACCTGCCACGGGTCGAGCAGGGGAACCGTGGCAGCCAACGTCCTGCTTCGATTAAACGGCAAGTTCCCTTCCGGCTCGGGCTTCCCTTTGAAGCAGCACAGGGCATCCTCTTCTGTGGCGGAGATGCTGAGAGATGAGATTTGGAAAGGGAAGAAGCAGGGAGGCGGTGGGGAACCAGAGAGGCCTTCCAGGTCGCGAGAGACACAAGGCAAGAGAAGGCCAGCGGTTGAGGAGTTGTGTGTGGAGGGAAGTAATAGGAGGAAATGCCCCTGCTACAGACTCCGGTGGCATATAAGGGCTGTGAACGTCATGGAGAAAACACCCCCTCCGTGGAGGGGATGCCCCACGGGAACAACACAGGGCCTGCAGCTGAGCAAGGCTACCAGGACTTAGACCACCCCATGGGTGCAAGGGCCAAAGTCAGTCCAAAGCCACCTCTGCTGCCCTTTCTCCTGGCTGTGATGTCCTCCTTGCCTCCTCTCCGTGGTGCAGCACAAGGGGCCAGGAGCTGGGCTGGGGGAAACATGGGGGGATGAGGGGGAAAGAGGGCAAGGCTCCAAGGCAACTCTAAAGAAGGGGGAGAAGAAAAGTTCCCCCTCCCTGCAGAAGGCAGGGCACGAGGCAGTGGGTTTACACCAAACTTGCCCCTTGTCAGATCAGGGGGTGGTGGAACAAGCTACCCAGGGAAGTGTTGCAATCCCCTTCCCTGGAGGTTTCCAAGCAGAGGCAGGACCAGCGTCTCTTGGCTGGGGTAGAAACAGCGACTCCTACCTCTGTGCAGGGGGCTGGGCTAGGCGAGCCTTGAGCTCCCTTCCATCCTTACGATCCTACCTCTCTGCAGTGTTGCCACCATCACTGCTGGTAGAGTTGACGGGCACATCTATGCGAGGAGCCGAGCCGCGTACGGATCTGAAAGCACACAGCATGCATGCAGTCAGGTCCTATGATGAATGGTGCCAGGCCATTGCATTGATGCCTTCTCTGCCTCCCCCAGCCTGGATCAACTATGCCTGCTGTCTGGTCTTCCTAGGGCTGAACCAGCCACGCTGAGCTGACCGCTGCTCCCACGTGCAGCCAAGGGGGCTGGGATGATAGCTCTCGGGGATCGGCTCATTAGCCCATCCGCCTGAGTCTCCCTACCTGTTCTCACCCACAAAAACAAGCTGCATTCCTCCTCGAGGCTAACTTCTCTGCCTCTGCAAACAGCCAAGCTATGGTGAAACCCTTTGGTCAGAGGACAATATTTCCACCAGACAAAACTGCAGAGCCTTCTGCTGCACATGCCTTTGTACAGCTATGGAGTATGTTTCGGCAGGAGCTGCCCACCCCTTCCTATCAGGGCCATTTGGGGGACAGGGCATGGGGCAGGATCGTAACCAGACTGGTGGCACGCTGGGTGCCCGGGTGCCTGGGTGGTACTGGCAGTCTGCAGGGTGATACAGCCCCCCTGGGGCAGCAAACAAAGTCCCCCCTTGAACCGCGGGGAGCAGCAATGAGAGAGCAGGAGTCTGGTTAAGCCCATCCCCTCTGCGTTGCCACAGGGGGAGAGCTGTGAGCATGGACAGCCCTAGTCATTCATTTCCCCGAGAGTTGCATTGCTCGGGTGCGGGAGAGAGGGGCCAGGACGCCAGGCCAGGCACAGATGCCCAGAGGGTTTGCTGGGGGCATAGAGGGATGAGCCATTCTGTGCATATCTTCCCACACTTAGCTCCATGAAAGGATCCCTGCAGATCCACCTCCCCCGCGATTCCTTCCCACCTGCCACAGAGGAGCGTAAGGACCCTGCGCCCTTGACCCTGCTGTAACAGGATCCCCGCCTGGTTGCGTTGGCAGCTGCTTTGTTTGCTCAGCCCTCTATCTCTCCTGCTCAGCTCACAGAAATTCCCCTTGGCTTAGCTGCCCTGGCATGCAAAGCCACTGGTCGAGCAGGTCTCCTTAGTATCAGCTGCATCCCCACCGCATCTAAGGCCGGGGCTTGGCGGTGCTAGGTGCTGTACATACCTGTGGCCGGACACAGTTCTGGCTCCAAGCTCAGCTTTGTCCTCATCCTTCCAGGTCCTAGAGGACAGCCCAAGGGCTGCATTTGGTGGCCCTACCACCCTGCCTTGGGCTGCGCTGTGGGTACCATGTGTTACTTGGAAAGATGCTTTGGCAGGCAGAGGCGATGGTCTTCATTCCCAGCACACTTACATGCCCCTAGTGCAGGGGCTGGGTGAAGACCATCCAGGGGAAAAGCCTGGGCAGAGGCCAGGTGGCTGCCCATCACACTGTTCCCTCCGACTTCGATGCTATCTGTGAGATTAAGCTGGTTTCGGGGATAGTAGCGCTGCAAAGGTCTCTTTCCAAATCTGAGTGTGCTGTGCCCTCTACCGGACACAGGGAAGAATGGCCTCGTGCTAACAGGCCACTCCACTCCTTCCTCCCAGCCCAGGGATCATTTGGGTGGGAGCAACTGTGATTTTTCAGGGTCACTTACCCCACGGCTTAAAACGGCTTCTTGCAAAGTCAGAGATTATTCTAACACGAACATTGATGCAAGCAGGCAGGCGTGTGGTGTGTGGGTGTCAAGACTCCTGGGTCATACCGCTGGGTCTGTAACTCAGACACTGAGGCATTGGAAACTGCCTTCCTCCAACCGCTCTCCTGCCTAAAAACAACTCCCTTGTTTCATGGACTCTCAGACTTGACTAGCTGTAGGCCCCTGATCTCCTTGCTTTGTCACAAATTAATAGATAAAGCGGTTTACGCTGAGCAAGGCGATCAGAGCAGTGACCGTCCTTCTCATTTTCTCCTCCCCTCTCCTGGGATATGGTGGAAGCCTCTTCTGGGAGAAGTTCACTATGAAGATTTTGCTTCTCAAAACCCGCAAACAACCCGGCCATGAGTTCTATGATTTAGTCTCACGTTAACTAGTCACAGGCATCACCTCCTAACAACAGCACGTGGAAAATCATGAGCAGCCACCCAGGCCCCGTTTATCCTGCACCGGCAGCACCAAGGCTTGTGTCATGTTAGGCAGCCTGCGACCTCCAGGCAGTGACACTCAGACATACCAGGGTGGCTTTTGGTCCTGCCATTCGGGGCCAGAGCACAGACTTTGCATGAGGCAGGTAATGGGGTGTCTTGCTATAGATTCCCTTCCCCATGGCCAAGGGATTTCTAGCTGTTACAAGTCGACCCCTCACCTTTCAACACTCACCTGTTGTAGCCGACGTGCTTCTCTTATTCAGCATGCTTGAAAATGTGTCTCCCTGCAAGGTGTCTTCACCTTTCTCTAAGGCACTGGGATTTGACCAGAGCTAAAGCTGGGGGGTTTTGACTTGGGGGTGTGGATGCTCTGCTGGTGCTAGCAACCCAGCTGTTCCTGTCTCGGGGGGTCTTGCCCTTCCACTCAGAGTCAGGCCCATTGCAAGATTTGGGGCCCTGCCTAAGATATTCTCTGCTGATAGTCACCAGCTACACCTGCTTTTCCCTGTGGTAGCTGGAAGCTGTTTTGCTGTTCCTGTGCCTTGCAAGTCTGCAGGATGGTTTGAGGTGGTGATTTGGGGTGACTGCCTGTGAGTGCAAGCGACTGGACTCCAGAAAGCCCTTTCCAGCCTGATGTCCCTAACATGTTCCCTGCAGGCTGGGTGAGACCCGTGAGCTGTGGCACGTCCCATTTTTTCCAGGGTAGTTCCTTTCTGATCCTGTCATCTGCCTTCTCCAGCCTCCACAGCCCACTTCAGCCCACCTGCCTCCCACAGCCCAGCTACCTTTTGACCCTCCTCACCCTCGTGCACAGCCCCACGGGTGATCCCTCATTTCCCTCATTTCCTCTTGCCGGGCAGGCTGCAGAGACTCCAGAGCTGGCTCTGCACAGGACAGAGAGCTCAGGGGTGGAAGCAGCGTTGCTTGCATGGTGCTGTCCCCAAGATAACTGCCCCTGCTTCCTACCACAGCTAATCAGCTGCCCAGCAGGGCTGGATTAAAACAGCTGTGTGGGTCACCCAGGGCACCTTTATGGCTCACTGGTTGGGAACCATCATGGTCCCAGGGAATGGGCTGGGTCCGGAGGTCAGTGGTGGAAGGAGGCAGCTTCCACCTCCCAACCTCTGCCCAGACCAAACCACCGTGGCTGGACCTGCGATCTGGCACTTTCCAGGAGGGAGAGAGGAACTCAGTCCCTGTCCCAAAAAACTTCTGCTCCAAGAGGACAAACCAAAGGGCTGGGGTCTGGGGAGCGCTGGAGGCAGGAGATGCTACCGGTGAGGTGGCCACGTTAGAATGGCTTTCTGGAAGACATGGCCTGAAGGAGGAGGAGAGGGAAGATGTGCAAGGACCAGAAAGCCCGTGGCCTGGGGGTGGGGTGGGGGAGGGGGTGTCTCTGACCCACTCTCTGAATTACAAAGGAGGAGTCACCATTGCAATAGAGAGGGGTCAAGGCTTTCCTGAGGGGTGGAGACTGAGCCCCATCAACACTTTGCTGGAAAGATCTGCACATCTAGAGCAATTAACACATTGAGCCAAGGAGGGCTTCTGCATGTGACACCCTTCCAGCCTGGCCTGTCCCCACGCAGCCATAAAACCCGGGAATTTCCACATGAGCAATGAGGGGGCAATAGGGCAGGCCTCTCCCAGACCCCACCAGCGACCTCCAGCCCCAGACTCACCCCCAGGGCAGCCTAGGGATGGATTTGGTCCCTAGCTCTGCAGTTTGATGATATCGCACTAAGTCTGCAGCTTCCTGGGGACTTGGTCTGGATGGTCATTAGGAGGCAGTAGTGGCCACAGTATTCAGCTCTAAAAGCACAGATGAAGGAAGATCTCCATTAGTGACAGCAGTATAAGGCTTACTCCCCTCTCTGATCTGCTGTGTGCCACACGCAGAGGCTGCCCATGCCACTTGTGGCATGTATGCCGCAGGCTGGCCACCCGTGCTTTACAGGATCTTGAATGAACTAGGATGAGGTTGCCTGGATGCAGGCCAGCTGAGCTCCCAGCAATTGCCCTCTGTCTGGATAGAGGTTGGTAAAGGGCTTATTAACATGTGAGGAGAGTTAGTTTGCTCTCCAAGCCAACTTGGATGAAAACATTCTTCCTCGTCATCCTCATCCCCGGTCCAAGACCAAGGTACCTAGAGAGAGGAGCAGGGATGGGCATCAGCTTGGGAAGCCATCTAGGGACCTGGCTGGTGGGGGTCATAACCACTATATGAACTGTACCAAGCGCTGTTGCAGGGCTGCTGAAGCAGCAGCATGAGACTAGCCAAGCTTGAAGGGGAAAGTGGATGAACCTGTGGGGGAAACACAACAGCAATTCAACCCCTGCAGGACAGAGTGATGGAGCCTGGAAGCGAGCCATGGATGAACAATGTCAGGGGTTGAATAACTGGGGGCAGGAGGAGGTTAGTTCAGTCCTTCCAGCCCCTGAAAGTGCTGGTCTGGAGGGGGAGAGAGCACCCATGTCTCTAGTCCCTAACCCCGGGCAGGACTGACCCAGAGCCCTTGCTACTGTGGGGCTTAAACAGGCAGTAAGGAGATGCTGCCCTGGACTGCAAGAGGAGCAGGGGACTGCCTGGCCTCTCACTCCTGCAAGATCCTTTATGAAGTACCCTGCACCACCAAACACATGGTGTGAAGGGCCATACCACAACCCCTTGGCGTACTCCATGGTGCAGTTCATCTCCCTGGAGTAGGGTCTACACACGACTGGATCCCACCCACATTGTACATATGGCATAGACATGTGAGCCCCCATCAGCTCTGTCAGTCCCTGGGCTGTTGCCTGGAAATCTGCAATAAAGCAGTAATGAAACCACCCTTTCTGGGACTCTGGAGTCTTTGTGGTCATCTCTTTTGGTTCCTTTGGTACTTTATACCAAGGTGAGGACACACCTATAGAAAGAGGCAGGCAGCACACACAAACTGACATTCTCACTAATGGGCAGCATCTTCCATTTTATTGTGATTTCCAAGGGCAAGACAATAATTTATCACCTCTCAGGGCTACAATATGGTATCTTACAAGCAGGCATTGACTTATGCCTCTGCCATCCACACAGGGCCAGCAAAGTGACTAGGGGCGACAGAGCCACTGAGATACCCATCTGTGGGGATGGTGCAGTGGGCATCTTGCAGTCAACATGAGAGATGAACGGGTCACCAGAGACCCATGAAATACAACCCCGTGCACCCAGCGATTCCCTCAGTACCTGAAAGTGCCTCCAGCACCCAGACCACAGCCACAGCAGGGCCGGAGGTACCGAATAATACTGCTGTTATTGTGCGCGGCAACAGCTCTGGGGGTGACACTGAAAAGGCGGCAGCAGCCACAGCCGCAGAAAATGCAATCACTTGGCAGCAGCAGAGAGGGGCCCGGAGTCACAGGCCATGACATTTGCAGCTAAGGCCCATTGCCAACTGGGAAAGTCCAAGCACCCATCCGATCTGGTGACTGCTCTCTAGCACTCCCCAGTCCTTGATGCTGTAGAGAGAGGCTTAAACCCCCAAAGCTGCATTTTGTTGTTCCACGTGGGCTCCATCTGAACCCCCTTAAAGTCAAAGGAAAAGATTCCCGCTGATTTCAGACAGCTTTGGACCGAGCATGACAAATTTATTCCGGGTCAGAAGTCCAGTTAAAGAGAGTGGACAGATGAAACACTTACACCGCAGCAGTCAGTGTTACACCAGCAAAGGAAGCAGACACAGTGCAGACCCCTAAAGTGTCTGCACAATTGTGCACAATCCCCTGAAGAGTCACCCTGAAAGAATCACAGGTAAAACTTTTCCAGTGCAAGTTAAACCAGGTTAGGGTTGGTCTGTCCATGTCTATCCCGGGGTAACCAGCTGCTCCAAACAACCAAGTTCTTTATGTACTTCTCCACCATCTAGTACCATAATAGCCACCGACTGTAGAAGCTGTCTCAGAATAGCTATGCATCTCATTGTTCCCGCTCCCAGAGTTTTATCTTGGTGAGCACAAGCAATGTCCGGGTCACTAGAACATATGTTTGGCTGCCTGTGCCCTCAACCTATTTGACAAACTCCAGATCTCTAAGGCTCACTGTCTGGCAGGGCTAGATTGTATCCGCTGTACTCCTCCTCCCCTCCATGATTTCTTAAAAAAGGGAGCCTAGATGAGCTCGATAAACTCCCCACGGGAGAACGGTGCCCAGGGGGTGGGGAATCTGCAGCCCGCTCAGTGAGGGCTGCTCTGCTCTGGGTCTGGGGAACCGAGCGATGTACCGTGGAACGTGGAAAAATGAATCCACCCTTGGTGCAATAGCCAAAACAGGGGGAAACCAACTTCCCCATGTGCATCTGCTTAAGAGTAACGCCATCTGCTTATCCGTCCTCCAAGAGGGTCACACGCCTTTCTCAGACCCCACGCTGGCTCAGCCCAGCCCAGCCCTCCTCCCTACAGCCCCAGGCCAGCTTCCTGCCTTGCATCCACTTTGCTCCGTGCCGCAGTCTCAGCGTGGAGCTGTGCGGGGGGGCCCTGAATTGTTCGGTGACCTTCACGGTGTTTCACTACGTGCTTTGGTTCGGACGTGCCCCCTGCAAAACCAAGAGGCTTGGTTATGATGAAATGCTTCAGAAGGAGGAAGCAAGCAGGGATGGGGTGGGGATGGGTTTGGTCTCAGCCCCGACCTTCCAGACTTGAACAGCCCTATTAAATTGACCTCACCATAAGGTTTTCTCACCCGCTTTGGGGCTGTGGCTGCTGTCAAAATTCCAGCTGGCAGGACCCGCTCGCTGCAGCTCGCCTGAGTCTCAGAGGTATTAGCCCCTTCAATGCTCCCTGATGCAACTCCATTCATGCCAGGAGCTTTGAGTTGGCATCGCTGGGTTCCCCTGGGTTGCCACCAGTGGAAGAAAGCCCAGCTTTGCTGCACAGCTGCTGAAAGGTGATGAGCCCCAGGGTTGGAAAACCATGTGACAGCTTGAACACGCGGTTGGACGTGAGGCTCTTCATGCTGCCTCTTGGTTAACTGAGTGGCATGAGCACTGCCAACCCACCAACCCCACCGACCACCCTGTGCCAGGATGATCCCCCCAGTCAGCTCAGTGTCCCAGCTCCACTGACTGCTCCTGTGCTGTCAGCTTGGTGCGTTAGAGGCTGTTTGTGAGCAGAGCATGAGCTGTGTCTAGGGAGAAGCCTGCCTGGAGAGTCTGAAATGATGGCTACATGTCCACCAGTCTCCTTTCCAGGCCCTTTCCCCAGCCCCAGCATTGACTGCTGTGATGTGTACTCCAGCTGTGCTGTAGGAGGGAGCATGACACCAGGACAGGTGCAACAAGGCCTCAGTCAAGGCAAAGAAGACTTGGAAAAGGTGTGGTGGGATGGGAACTGGAGGCAGAGTGGGGAGGGACATGACCAAGGTCACCCAGCAGGTCAGTGGCAGAGCTGGGGAGGGTACTTGGGTCACTGGTTAAGTAGAGCAGCCTCCACCCTAGCAGGCAGGTGAGTTGGTGGGAGCTGGGGGAGGCGTGGCATGGCCACCTGTGTCCTGCACAGCATATCACACTGCCGAGTGACCCAGGTAGCGGGTTCACCCTGCTGGAGTCCTTGCTTGGCCTGCGGCTGTTCCCCTGTAAACGCCTCCACACAACAGTCCTTTTGCAGTGCCCATGTTCCCACCACCCTGCCCCTGAGGGACCGGCTTGGGGAAATCGAGCTGGCGTCCAGCTCTGTGAGCCACAGGACATCCCAGAATCCATTGCCCACCCTTGCTGCTGGTACGCCTCTCTGTGCAGGCCCCCTAGGCACTCTATGACCTGCTGAGGCATTATAAGGTAGCCTT
Source organism: Alligator sinensis (assembly GCF_000455745.1). Classification (NCBI taxonomy): domain Eukaryota; kingdom Metazoa; phylum Chordata; order Crocodylia; family Alligatoridae; genus Alligator; species Alligator sinensis. The sequence continues at coordinate 1,465,096 of NW_005842286.1, forward strand.
CCCTGAATGCGCTGCTACAGCCTGGAAGGTCTGGATGTATGTGTTATTCATTATTCAATTATTCATATTATATTGTGTCCGTACTGTAATGCAAGGGCAGAGGCTTAAGTGAGTATAACGTGCAGCAGGGAGGAAGGGAGGCAGGGGGGCATGGGAATGACCTGGGCTGCAGTCTGGCTCCCCCCCAGTGGCTGTCTGATCTTTTATTGCTGCTTGGGGCATATTACTTATGCTGCATGGGGCATAAGCACTGCCTGTGCCCCTCCACTTATGCAGCAGCAGCTCCCGTGATCAGCCTAGGATGTCCCCAGTTCCACCCTGGGAGGACTGGCCAAAACCAGCAGCTATGGTAGGAGCACTGGGGGTGACACGGTATATTAACTTTTATAGAAGCAGGACATTGGCTGCCATGGTTCCCCTGCTTTACCTGGGGCTGGGTCGGGTGTGATGTCTGTGTTGTGTCAGAGCTGATGGTAGTTTTACAAAGAGTTTAGGTTATGGATTTGTATAGGCTGGTGTGGATAGGGATGATCCTACCTCAGGCAAGGGCTTGGACTAGATGACCTCTGCAAGTCTCTTCCAGCCTGACTTCTCTGTGATTTCTATGATTAAGACCTGGTAGGATGGACAGAGCTGACTTGACAGAATAGGGGGATCTGTATATCTTCATCAACTTTAACACTGATGTTCAATGTAGCCTCAGGGGGTGATGGAGAAGTGACATCCGTAAAGGGCCACATTCATCTCTGCTGTGAGCTACCCAAATCCACTGACCCCTAGCCAATTCCTCTGCAACCATGCTCCATTGCATCTGGGCAGATGTGCTCCCTTCTCCTTCCATCCTCCCCTATAATTAAATGCTCTTCAGTATCCAAGTATCAAAACAGAGCTCCAGCAGGCCAAAGCAACCCGCAGATGTACCTGTGCTAACTCAGTGCACAACCGAGTATTACAAGCCAACGAGCAAAGCTAAAAAGCAGACTTATCGTTGCCACGAACAGCCACTAGGGGGGCCATGGATACATGCTATGCTTGTACATGCCAAAAAAGGAATTGCAAACATTTTGGGAACTCTTTTTTTTTAAAAAAAAAAAGACAAACCCAATGCTGGGTTCTAGTTCCTGTGAAATCAATAAATTAAAACCCCCTGTGGAGGGTGGTAGAAATACCAATAATATCAGGTACCTCAGGCCCCTTCCAGAACTGCCCAGGTAGCTAATAAAACATTAGAAACTTAGGAAAACCATATTGTAACGGGCTTAAATAGAACAGAGCAGAATACAAGAGAGTGAGATCTGAATGGGCAGTTTCCTTTTTGACCTCATTGTTCTCCATCAATAAAACTGAATATTCTCCCATCAGAGTCTTCCTTTTCCTGCCTTCCCAATGCTTTAGTAGACTCCCGAGATCTGAGGAGACCTCTTGCTGTAAGTTTTCATTGGGTCTATAAGTCAATGTTCTGCTCAGGAAAGCTGAGATGAGTTAGTGATGTACTGGCGGGGTCACCAACCAGGCCCACAATACTCCTTGCCCATCTCCCCCATCACCAGGTGCTGAGTACTGAGAGGGATCAGGCATTGACACGGGGAAGAAACAACCAAGGAGTTGTCCCATGGTGCATATGTCATTGTAAAGCAGCTGACGGTTTGCAGGGCAAGCTGGAGCACCTCTGTGAAGCCCAGAGTGGCTTGCAAAACACCCGGCTTCCAAGCTGGTTGAATGCTTCGCTGAGAACAAAACTCATTGGGCCCAACGCATCGGACCCACCCTGACCACGATCATCCTCCTGGTTCATGGCAGGGTTCACAACCCCAGCCCCGCATGTGGGTGCCGGCCTTCCAGAGGTCACAGGGATGGACCCACCAGTCCCTCAGAGGCTGGGGGCTAATACTGAGCAGCCCATCTACTGCGCGCAGCAGGGGCCCCAGGGCTGCAGTGCATTGTGGAGAGAGAGTCGTAGACCCAAATACTGCCTTTGAACCCCTTGTCATGCCATGCACAGTCCTGGCCATGCTTCCCTTCATGTCCCAAGGGGCCTCTTTTAGCTCACGTTGCACGTTGGATACCAACAGCCAACTGCTCCTGGCGCTCTCCATCATCACAGCCTTATCCAGATCCTCTCTCCACCCCGCTCCCCACAAGGCAGGTCAATAGGGGATCACCTATTCCATACAGAGGCATGCTTTGCATGTCCCAGGTGGGGAAACTGAGGCACAAGTGGCCAGAGAGGGAATTGAGGTGATAGCAGCAATTAGAGTTCAGAAGCCCCCGGCTACCAGCCTTGCACCCAGGAGAATCAGCCCTTGCCTCTTGCTTTCCCTCCCTGTGGCTGGGCGTTGCAGGCTCCTGGAAGCCACAACCTCTTGACCTCTGAGTTATCCCCTCTCCTTGGCGCCTAGGACCCGTAGGTGATGCACCGGTCGTGCCGCCACTTGGAGCTCATCTTGTCCAGCAGGTACCGGGTGCTCTCGCGAAACTTGCGCTGGGTGAAGTAGAAGAGGATGGGGTCCAGGACACTGTTCATGCTGGCAAAGGGGCGGGTGCACTTGTAGGGGATGGCAAAGGCCTGCAGGACCTCACAGTCCACGCTGGGGGAGGAGCGGACGATCAGGTAGATGGTCTTGGTGAGGTGGAAGGGGAAGAAGCTGATGGCAAAGACGATGACCACGATGATGATCATGCGGATAGCTTTGTCCTTCTTCTGCCGCACGGCCAGCCCGATCATCTCATCCTTCTGGCACAAGATCCGTGTCATGCTGCAGTAGCACGCCAGGATGGAGGTGAAGGGCATGAGGAAGCCCATGGCTGTCAGCGCGATGCCGTAAGGGAAGTAGCTGGCCGAGCGGTCGGGCGGGCTCAGGTCGTAGCACACGGTCCGGTTCCTCTGGGTGCCCGTGGAGGCGAAGACGAAGGTGGGCAAGCACAGGGCCACCACGATGAGCCACACCACGCCACACACCAGCCAGGTGAACTTCTTGCCTCGCTTCTTGTGCCAGGTGGAGAGTGGGTGGCAGATGCCCATGTAGCGCTGGATGCTGATGCAGGTGAGGAACATGATGCTGCCGTGCAGGTTGGTGTAGAACTGGAAACGCACGAACTTGCAGGTGAAGTCGCCGAAGGGCCAGTAGTCCTTCTGCGTGTAGTTGTAGATGAGGAGGGGCAGCGAGCACACGTACAGCAGGTCGGCCGTGGCCAGATTCAGCATGTAGATGGTGGTGCGGGTCAGCGCCTTCCGGGACACCCAGATCTGCCCGATGACGACCAGGTTGAGAGGGAGCCCCACCACGAAGACCACCGAATACACCACGGGCAGCAGGATCTGCTTGAACTCTTCATGGAAGGTGCAGTTGCTCTTCCCCCCCGCAGGCACAGTGAGGTTGTCCATCCCTGGCGCTGGCCTCAGCAAAGCCTGCAAACAAAACACATGGGCACAGTCAAGGACTAGGATCATCCCAAGAGCTGGGTGCTACGTTAATGCCCCTGGGAGCCACGAACCCCAAACTTAACCCTGTGGCTGTGAGCACAGCTCCATCTCCCACCCTCAGCTCTGCCCCATGGACCCTCCATTTGTTTTAAGGCCTGGCTTGCAGGTTTTCAGGCCAGAAGACACCATCACAGCCCCCAGGATAGCCCAGGCTATGCCTTCACCCCAAGACTCCTGCACTGAGCTCAAGGCTACTGGTTGATCCAGAGCATGTCTTGCATGATGGTTTCATTGTGGACCCCCTGTTACCACGCAGCCCCAGACCGCACAGACCAGACCCCTTTCTGCAGCCTCCTTTATGGACCGGTTCCCCACTTATCCAGAGCTGCCCCGTCCCTTCGCTGTCATGTAGGAGGGTCACACAAGCACCTAGGACCCCAGACAAGGTCAAGGCCCCTCTATGCTCAGTGCTGTACAGATGCATGGTGAGTTCTCACCTTGAAGAGCCTACATTAGTGAAGCTCAAGGCAGACTAAGGGAAGGAGGGAGGAAGCATCATCTCCCCACATCTTGCACGTAGGGAGAGTGACTCAGAGAGATGCGGTGACTTGTCCTGGCCACAGTGTGAGTCACACACCAAGCCTGGCCTAGTGCTTTACTCACCAAGCCATTACCCTGCTCCTGCCACTGGCTCAGCTGCAACATTGCTGGTACCAGTCTGGTCCCTTGCAGCCCCAGCTGCCCAGAACAGCCTCTGCATCCTGCTTTTCCATCACCCCCTGCAACATCTCTTCCCTTGGCTCTGCCTCTTCCTCTCCGTCGTTAGTATTCCAGCCTCTGTGCGTCCTCATTCAAAGGCATAAATCAGTGTGGGTCAAGCAGTGATGCCACAAATTAGCCTTGTACTCTCCCCAAGTGCCACTCTGATCCCTTCCCCTGTCCAATCTGCTGCTCTGCTTTCTGCTCCCTGTCCTATTTGCCGTTCTGCTGCCAATCCCCTTCTGGATCTGCCGTGTGCCGCAAAGAGAGGCTGTCCATGCCACTTGTGGCATGTGTTTACAGGGTGGCTGCCCCTGGCAAAATCCTTTAGGGATGCAGAGATCCCTTTGGGCAGGTTGGGCCTGGAGGAAAACAGTGCTGCTCTGGTATTGCCACCGGCTCACTGCAATTGCCTCGTGCCAAAGGTCACCCAGTGCATGAGCAGCACTAAAATCATCACACATCATTCCTCATCTCAGCCTGGGCAGAGCTCAGTGATACGCCAGCACCTTGTCTACACCATGGCTTTGCTGTCCTAGCAGCATGGGACACCTGTATACAACCCTAGTGTAGAACAGGCCTAAATAGTGTGGATACCACCAGGTACCACGAGAACTGTTTCATGCGATGTCTTCCCCAGAGGGACCATGAACCCTGCATAAAGGAAAGAAACAGTCTGAGAAAGTGCAATCTGCACAGGAAGCAATGACCTCAGCTAATGAATACCGCGCTGTCCTAATAAGGGCAGGCCACTTCCTCCCTGCTGGGCCACGACAAACCACACATGCATAGGTCCCAAACTCTGCAGGGAGGACAGGCTGCATAACACCCAATGCCCAAAGCAAAGGATGGCAGGTTGCAGAAAGTAACTGGATCCTTGTAGCCAGGCCTCATCCAGCTGCCCCTGAAATCAATTGGAGGCAGTGGGAGCTAATCCAGCCCTAAATGCAGGGTGGTAGCCATGTGCTCCCCTGAGTACCATACAGAGTGCCCAAGCACAGGGACATGTGCACTAAGGTACTCAGAGACCCACGGACCAGAGATGGCCCCACGTGATGGTTTGAACATGCAAACCTTCCACCGGGACAGGGCTGTGCTGTGCATTGGCTACTCCGCGGTAACTGCTCATGTGCCCGCTTTGACCCGGTGGTGAGCGGGAGCAAAAGAGCAGTAAATTACTGCAGGTTAGTCTGCTTTTACCCTGGGCCATGACCTCATCCTTTTAACCTCATGGCACGGCACTTGCATGTCCACATCCCGATGCGGATTCCCGATGCAACCAACGTGGCTTACAGGGGCGGGTGAAACAAGCAGGGCGTCAGTGGCAACAAAGGGACCCCGGTGATGGAGGGGAAGTGGGGACGGGATGCAGCACATATCGCTGCAAAGCCCCTTTGTTTTTGGTTCCTGCTTCCCATGGAGATTAGGGTGCACCAGTTTGGGCTGCTGCTCATCCCCTGCACCAAACAATGAGCTGGGGCAAGGCAGAAGCCCCCTGGGTCCCTTCTGTGTGGGAAAGAGCATCAGTGGAGCAACACACGGGAGATGTGCCAGCTGCCCTATGTCAGCTCCGCTCCAACAGGGATGACACTGAGTTGGGGCCAGGCCCCAAACCAGGCACCCCCATGATGAGAGGAGAGGCTTGGCTAGTGGACAGGACTGACGTCGAGGGGACAGTGCTCGGTGGAGCCAGTCTCTGCTGCAGGCACCAGTGTCCTGAGGGAACTCAGCACCTCTGTGGCCTGGGAGGGGACCCGTGCCATAGTGCAAGACTATAGGGTCCCCATGAGACCCCGAGAGGTCCCAGGTGGCCTTGGGAGCCAGGCTAAAGAGATGTGGTCACCAAAGACAGAGGTAAGCATGACCCAGATGCTGAAATGTGAGCCCTGCTTTGCTGGGAGAGTTAGTTACCGAACAAAAAGCAACCCAAGATAGAGGGTTTGGCAACTAAACTGAAAGAAACCACCACGAAGGCCACAGGAGGCAGCAGGAGCTAGTGGGTAAAGATGATATTCTTGGCATCGGGAGACTTGGGATCTGTTCTCAGCTCTGCTGCTGACCTGCTACGTGGCTGAGCCAAGTCCCTTCGCCTCTCATTTTCTCTTCATTTTTGGGGTAGTTTGAAGCAAGTGACCTACCTGAAGTGTTTAGGCTCTATCCCAGCACACGATGGTAACAGAAAGGAAGAAATTAAAGGAAGAACATAAGCAGGAAATAGAGCTTGTCTTGCATTGCACAAGCTCCTATTGTTCCCCAAACCCTTAGATCGGGGAATGAGTGGGTTGTTGAGAGAGCGAATGCTCAAGAGAGGCATTTCTACAACTCGAATGTAGGTTTTTTCAGCAGACAACACACACTCTTATGCTAAGACATGCACTAGTTACCTTGCTAGCAAGGTTTGCTCCCTGTCCCATTGATCAGTCAGTTCAGGGTCTCGCTGGGACATTCAGGAGCATAGTCCAACGAAACTTTCTTCCCAAACTGTTTTGTTTCTTACATATTCATTATTTTTACTGGTACTCTTACTCCTATGACTGGCTACTTACAGGATACTTATATTATTGATTTCTTACTATTGGGCATTTCCCTAAAACCTTATATGCATAGACACACCCACACCTGCATACCTGTCTTATCACACATCCTCTCTCCCAGAGGGATGTGTCCCATTGACAGTGTTTAGGCTTCGGCAAAATGTATAATTACTTGCCTCGCTCTAACCAGACAGCGACGTTCTCACCCGCTCAGCTGCGATGCAGCACCTCGCAGGAGTGGACACTGCCAGCTTTATGGTCATGCTGACATCCTAGCTCATCTCAAGGAAAACTAAGCTTCGGGTCTAGAAAATTGTCATCAGGTCATGTATAATCTATGCCAGTCAACCCTGGCTTCTCTCACAAAGCCCCGTGACATTGCTAGATCATTTTGCAAGGAAGATTTTACCGAAAATCTTTGGTGTACTGCACAACATGATCCCATAACACAGGAATGTTGCATAAGAACCAGTAATGAGCAATATGGATTATACAGAGTCCCAGCCCCGACAGAAAATCAGAGCATGATGACTACAGTGGCTGAGCCATATTGAAGGGATGGAAGCAATCCGGATGCCAAAGAAATGGCTCCTTGGGGTGCCGGAGGGGAGAAGGCTGCCTGGATGAGCGAGGTTCATTACATGTCTTTGAGTACCTTTGTGTTTGCATGCAATGAATCCATGGACGCTTTAATTTATGGCGAGCCAAACAAAACTACATCCAAGGAGTTTTACTTTGATGCGCCAGAAAGACTTAAAAAACATCCAGAAAACCCACTCGTGCAAACAGTCACGCCGTTGCAGAGCAAGAAAGAGCAAAACATGTGCCGTGTACAGAGGCCTGGCATCAGCTTCATTAAAGAGCCCAATGCTCTTGGTTGAGGAGCTGCAGGTGACAGCCCTGCTCTTGTGGCACCATGGAGATTTCTACCACCCAGGTGAAGCTGCTGTATGCGTGGACAGATTTGGTCCCAGACTGTGCAACAAAACTCCCCCTGGGAACTACAGGCCGTCGCAGAGGCCAGGAGCACCCCTCCAAGAAAGCCATGGAGCAGCGAGCCCAGAGAGGAGAACTTGGCTCCTCTTCCATGCAACACTTCATGGTGCATGCTGGTTCCTGCCTCGGGAGACGTCCGACGGGAGAGACGGGCGCGCAGGTGAGAGAGGTGAGTCTCATCGCTGGGGGCACGACTGGCAGGCACTCGGATGCTGCCAGAGGGACTCAGCGTGGCATCTGCGAGGGTCAGACAGACTCTTCTGCAAAGCAAGGAAGCCCGTCAAGGACTTCTGACCCGACACAGAGCCCTGCCTTCCTCTGCTCTGCCTGGTCCAGCAGATCAGCTTAATCCACCGGGCTGAGCAGGAGAAGATCCTGGAGGTCTCCTTCCCAATCTACTGCCAAGCTGAGGCAGCCACCTCTCTTCTGCCACCTCTTTTACCTGCTTAGACTGCCAGGGCTTCCTGTCGCCTGCTCCTCTGTGTACGTACAACACCCAGCACAAAGGAGCCTGATCCTGGCCGAGCCTCCGGGGGCAACTATCATACAAATAATGCTGTTTTCAGGAATGAAGCATCAGCTTTGTTTCCAGGTGCCCATAGGAGAGATTTGTTTGCCCAGCAATGGTACGACGCCGCTCCTCTCTGATGATAAACCTCGCCTGGTGGGAAGATTTCAACCACCGTTGATCTATCTGCAAGACCCCGCATTGCTGTGGGGGACAGCAGTCCCTCTTTGAGCAGTCCCTTACCATCCTGTCTGCTGAGATGCAGGACCCTCACGGAGCAAAAGGAGCAACTTCTTCAAAGCTGTCCCACCACCGTGTCTCGACATACGTGGATGCCATCTGGGCTTCTAGCTGCTCTGCCCACATTAACCCCAAGTGCCAAGACAGCAAAAGCGACAGCGTCACAGAAGCCACAGTGCAGTCACATGCAGCCACCTCTTGGGTGGAACAAGACAGCCGTATAACACTAACCAACGCATAACAGTGTAGGACCAAAAAAATCAATCCCTGGAGATAATGCAGTGGACCAGAGCCCAGGTCTGGGAGTCCAGTGATCTGGATCCTCTGCCTCTGATTTACTCTGCAATGTTAGGCAAGTCATTTTTACCTCTCCATGCCTCAGTTTCCCTGCTTATAAACATGGATATTGATATTTCCTTCTACTCTGCCACACCTTTGAAATCCATAAATGACATTTCCAGAAGCTCCCAAGTGACTTAGTAATCTGAAACCCACCACGGACCTCTCTGCATTAGGTGTGAGCATGGAGGTGCTGGCAGATTGATATTCAGTGAGAATAAGGTTTCTAAATCATTCAGATACTTGAGATTATTATCTGGTATCAGTCACGTCGCCACCCCTCTTACAGCGCAGAAGCAGACAGTACACGCAGAGCCAAGAGACAGAAATCTTACCAGCCTATTGCAAAAATCACCCATGTGTTTGTTGCAGGGGCTGCCCCCACGTCATCCTCAGGCTGGTGATGCCAGCCCCTGCTCTCTGCCACGCTGCTAGTCACACAAGCAGGGACACGCTTGGGCAGCATCGAATCGCAGCACCGGCTGTTACTCGGCCCCTGAAAACACGCCTGCTTCCTCGGCGTTTCCAGCATGACGCTACCCCTGATGGGGCAATGCTTTCCCTTTTCATTCAGGCTGTGCTGCGAAATGGAGCAGGATGGGGAAACAGAAAGCGCTCGGCCATGCCTGGCAGCCTCAGCACTTCCTGAGCACTTCAATGGTTTCATCATCCTGAGAAACATGAGATTTGGGTTTCCCCTTCACAGAGCTGAGCCTGGAGCCGCATGCCTCAACCAGGCCAGTTGTGTAGGGGAGGTGGGGGCATGCTTTCATAAATGGGCTCTGATTTTCAGTGCCCAACTGGACATACCCAGCGCCTCATGCTCAAACATGCCAAGGCTCCAATGAAAGTCAATTAGCAGCTGCGGGGCTAAAAAAAATATCAGACCCTAAATGTCCACACTTGGACAAACAAAATTAATGGTCCTTTTGGGGTATATAGCTCTTCGTAGCTTGGGCCTGTGGGGGGCAGCAGTAGAGTATAGGGGGGTGCTCTTCTGCAGCAGGGGTTCGCTGGTCAGGTCAGTGAGCAGGACTGGGGCCCTAATGGGCCCTTGAGGAGTGGATGGGAAGAAGACAGCCAACGGTTGGCGTACAGTCAGGACTTTCTGCAATACCAGCCATCACCTATCCTGGAGTGCCACTGAGCACCAAGTATCACACAGGACTATCGGTGCACGATGCCTATACGACTACCTCTGCACCAGGCTCTGTTCATACTGGTTTCCATGTCATCTAGATCACTGGCTCAGGTCCCTGGTGTCCCTTTTCAAGCATGAGACTGACTGCACCAACACAGTTGCTTAGGTGGCACCCTGCAAACCTCGCAAACACCTTGTAGGATTATGTCCTCACGGTGTTTTGAACACAGACACACATGCACACACATCCTCTCCAGCAGCCAAAAGCTACCAAGTCAATTCAGAGTAACAAGCTGATGCATGACTGATGGGAAAAAAGCACCATTTAGGCAGAGAAGCCTGTTGGTTCCAATGTTATTTTAGAAAGGAATGAAAAATAACAGCACAATGAATGAAAAATACCTTGCTAGAGCCCTTTAAGGCCCTGCCCCTGCTTTAGCAGAGAAAGATATGGGATAGATGTGACGGGGACTGGAGAGAGGCTCAGATTTCAAGAAAAAAGCAGCTTTTTCCCAGTGATAAAATATTGCATGGCATACAATCCAAACTAGCTCCCCCCAGCTATTCCAAATTCCCTTCTTCATGAACTGCCAGTCTCCTGGATATATCGACTCCCAGCTTTGTCAACGCCTTGCATACGCTCAGGCTCACCCACCGTGCTCTGTCTCTTTAAATGTAGTTAACTAAGGCAGATGTTTTGCCAGGGCAAACAGCTGGAGCTAGATTTCCAGAAGAGCTCTGTGCCCTGGGTACCAAGGGCTTCGGAAACCCTGGCCTTCAGGGCTTGCCATGTTCCTTCAACTATAAGATGCCCTTGAATTGAAGACAGGCCTGAATTCCTCGACTCTCCATTTAAAAAAACAAAACAAATCATCAAGTACACGCTGATGATCAACACATGCTGACAAGGGGATACCCTGCATGGTGCATACAAGGGCCATTTCCTTTTTTTCATATTCGCTTTAAGGACATAGGCCAATTTCAGAAGAAATATTTTACCTTAAAAATCTCTGAGGAATAAAGGCTAGGACTCCTCAATCTAACCCAACATACCTGCAAAGGCCTCATCTTTACCTGTGGCCAGTTGTAGGCTGCTCTTGGAGTTTCAGCTACTGCACCATGTAGCTGTGGGCGAGGGATTAAAGTAGGGATCTGGGAGCTCCTTGGGCAGACGGCTGCCTGGGAATGCAGGGGGCTGGGTTTGATGGCCCCGTGTCCAATGTGGGATGGAGCATTTTAAAAAGAGACGCCACCTGGATGTAAAACCCCTGGCTTCTCAACACCTAGTGGGCATCTCTTCTGGTGCTTAGTTCACCTGCACTGCACCTTTCCCAGTCTGAACTCTGGTCCCACCAATGTACCCATGCTAGATCTTGGTCTAGAGTGAAGATCCAGTCTTGGTATCAAGCGTCTCCTCCCAGGACACTTGGTTATTTCATGACTAAATCACCCTCTCTTCTGGATGGAGCTGCTCTGGTCCCTTGTCACAACCCATGTCCATGGCCCTTCTCTTGCCCCTCCCCTATTTTTGCACTATTCTTATTGAAATTCAGTAAGAGATGCAGCCTCCCAGCGATGCTCCTACCAGCACTATGTCCAGGCCCTCCCCAGCATCCTCCTCCTTGTTGCTATATGGGTGGACATTGGGATAAGTTCAGCCCAGGGAATGACACCCAGGCCCTGAGACAGGGAACTTGCTATGCGAATGAGAGGAGGGCAGAGATGCAGCTCAGGGATATGCCCACTAGATGGTTTGGGGTGTTGATTGCAGCCGTGTTGATTTGGGTAAACGCGATATCTTTTATTAGCCCAACTAAATAGTTGGAAAAATTGTTCTTTGCAAGCTTCAGAGGACGAACAAGGGTGTTTGCACTCAAAAACTTGCAAAGAACAAATTTTCCAACTATTTAGTTGGTCTTATAAAAGATATCACATTTACCCAAAGAACCTGGTCTGCCCACTAGATGGTGTAGCTCAGATGACAATGAACAGAGCGGGCCAAGCCAAACGGGTCCCTGGCATCCCCTGGGCACTGCAGCTCCTTCACAATTCACAGCCAGGAGCCTGTGAAGGTCTCCAGCGTGATTCCCCTGACCTGCCTCGAGAGGCCCCCAAGTGCGTGCTCACAAGCTGGATCCACTTGCTTAGCCTGGGCTTTGCTCTCTCCTGTTTGCAAAGGGCGATGATTGTGCTCTGGCATGTTCAGCAACCATGAGAAACAGGAGGTACCAGGTATGGATAGAGCATGGGCAGGATTTAGAGGGAGGTCTGCAGCTGCTACCATAACACACCAAACAGAGGGGAAGAGGAGAGACGGGGAGGGGGCAAGTTATAAACGCCAAGCCAGAAAAAGAACTATTCAGCAAATAGAAGGTTTTCAAACGACATCTTATAAACATGTGCATACACACTCACACACACATGTGCACACATGAGCACACATACACACATACAAACACATGCACATGTATGCACAGGCACAAACATGCATGCACACACTTCTTTTTAACAACCCAGCTTACTGGAAAAGCATGGTGCTCTCATGGAAGCCATCTGATACCTATTTAAATGCAAAGGGAAGTCCCCCACTGATTTCAGTGGGAACTGGAGAGGTCTCGATGTGATCCAGGGGAAGTAGGCAGTCAGAGCTGGCACGTTTCCCTGCCATCACTCTCTGCAAGGCTCATAAAACACAGTCGCAAGTGCGATGTGCCTGCCAGTTTGCAGACAGGTCTCACGGGACTGGTACCTGCTCACTGGCAACTAGAGTCTGGCTGCATTCATTTTGGTACCTCCCTGGAAAGCCCCAGAGGCCCCGAGGCAAACATACTGCTGCCATATACTGAGGCAAGTCCTCTTCTGGAGGCAAAGCTGCCCTTGCCCAGGAAAACCCACCCCGGTTCCAACCTAGGGTAAATTCGTCCTGGGACAAGGTAGTTTTTGGCCAGAACAGCTGTTTCAGCACCGTTGCTCCAAAGCTCCCTGTCCTGGGGCAGACACGGCTCTGGTGTGCTGCAGCATGAGTTGAACCAAGGATGCTAGAGGTGCGGGGACTATGGTGGTCCACCCGGCACTCACTCGGTGCTTTCTGCCCTTTCAGTACAAGCTAATGAGTCTCCAACCAGAGCTCCGCTCTGTGCCCATGATGCCAGGACGGGCTGATCACCCACCAGCCATGCACCTCACAGTTGGCTGGTGTTCATCCTCCCTGCACCCCGATGCCCATGATGCCTGGACGGGCTGATCAGCCACCAGCCATGTTGGCTGGTGTTCATCCTCCCTGCACCCCGAGAGGCAGTGGAACATCATGCTCATTTCACAGATGGGAAAACTGAGGCACAAAGAGACCCAGGCACAGGCTGGGAGAGCTGGCAAGGGAATGCAGGTCCTCCCAGCCCTGGGAGAGCTCCCTCACCACTGCATAGAGTCTGATCCAAGTAAAGAGCTTTTGTGCCTGTAACGCGGAAGGAAGGGAGAAAGGAGCCTCTGGTCGATGAAAGCCAAAGGGCTCACGGGCTGCAGCTAGGAGTAGACGCTACTTCTCAGAGAGCCCTGCGGGTTCAAGCTTGTGAACACCTCCTCAAGGGCACATGCCACCCCCAGCTGGTCTTTGTCACCCTGTCCCGAAAACAAAGCCAGCTCCTTGCTGTTTCCTTCCCAGTGCAGGGAGTGTCTAGAGCGGGGAGTCAACCTTTTTGGCAGGCATGGCACAAAGTAGCCCCACACCTTCCCCGAAGGCCACTCCAACCCTCTTCCCCTGGCCGATCTGCTGCTCTGCTTTCTGCTCCCTCCCTCGTGCTCCCTGCCCAATCCACTGCTTCCTACCCATGCTCCCTGCCTGATCACCTCCTGTTTTCCGCCCTGTGCCCCTGTCTGATCTGCTGCTCTGCTTTCTGCTCCCGGCCCTCTCTGTTGCTGCTCGTTTTCTCCCTAAACTGCTGTGCGCCACACGCAGGGGCTGCCCATGCCACCTGTGGCAGGTTGGGCGCCCCTAGTCTAGGTCTTGGTCCATGCCCAGGTTTGAATGTGCTGAGTTATGGCTTCCTATGCAAGGTCACCCACCAGACTAGAGCATCTAATGCGTGCTCTGCTACTTACCACAGCTCACATCAGGGACAGCTGGGAAGGAAGCATGGCCCGTGGGGATGGCTTACCCCCCAAGTGACCAACTTGCAGAATAACCACCCTTCAGCCTCTGCTCCAGCGGACGGATGGTCCCCTATGTATCCTTGGCGGGATCTGGTGGAAGGCAAGAGGGTGGTAGGCACCGTGCATCATGCAGACAGATAAGACAACTGTAAAGGCAGCAAAGGGCTGTAAATAAAAGAAGCAGAACCGGAAAAGCAACTGGGTGACGCCCCGGGTGCTTGAGCAAGGAACAAAGCCCCAAAGTGATAGCATCAGCAAATCTGACTATCCGCAGGGTCCATTAACCACAGCCTCAAACCACAGAACAGGATTCGGGACTGACCCGAAAAGCAGGGCTGCAGCGCAGGCCAGAAGGAAGAGGACTCTCTGTGTTCATTGCTGACAGAGAGATCCTGACCCCCCTGTTGCCAGAAAACCAAGGTAGAGGGGACCAGGAGGGAGAGACAGCAGGACCTGGAGGGGGTCACACTGCATCAGCCTTATGACAATGAGAACCAGGTCCAAGTGTCAAGTGGCAGAGAGCAGCTGTGTGGCTGAGGGAGGCTTTGCCTATCCACACTGCCAACGGCCAAGCTAAGGAGAGCACGAGTGAGATGCATGGAGCTCGTTCCCTCCAGGGACATTTCTCTGGGCACAGACAATGGGAAGGAGAGCTCCTCATCCAGCGTGCTGGGATATTGCTACAGAAGGTGGCTGAAGAGCGCAGGTCCCACGCCGGGGCCGTGGTGCAGGGGCAGTCCACGCACTGCTTGTGGATGGTTTGCATAGAGCTGGTAGGCACGGCGGCTTCGGCCCTTGTTCCCAGCAGCTTCTGCAGCCACTTGTGCTTCTCACTGCCATGAACTGGGAAGAAGAGGCCTTGTCACCTCTTAAACGCTCTCCTTATTCCTGCTCTGCCAGCTTATTTCCCCCTCACCCAGCTCCAGAGCTGCGGGAGGCCGTGGCCAAGGCTTGAGGTGGCTCCTGCCACATCAGGGTGTCTGTGCTCGAGCAGTCTCTCCTTCAGATCACTGCATCCTCCTCTCCAGCCTTCATCGCCTTCAGTCACCGCATGGGTCCCCCTTGGTAACAGGCTGGCTAGGACATATCCCACCGCCCGCTTCACCTCCGTTCGCTTCCCCTGCAGTCAGCTGAAGGGCTCTCAGGGCTCGGACGGCACCACCCTGGCCTGCCTCAGGACCTCAGCTTCATGACACCAACACGACCAACTCCAGGGCTCTATCCGTGTCCTTCCCCCACTGCCCTCCTTGACCAGTTTCCCAGTGCCATCCTTATTTATGGGTTAATCTCCAACCCCAGTAGGACCAGCCTCTTCTGATGCCAGCCCCAGCTCAACACTCACTTCTTCTCTGATGGCCAGAAGAAGCCAATTTGTTGACCATGGCCCTTTCCAGATGTCCTTCACCATAGGATGGGATGGGAGGGGAAATGCCCCCCAGACATGACCTCCAATTTCTGCCTTTCCTATTGCATCCCATCTGCTGGGAGCTCTCTGGGGCTGGGATTGTTGTTAGTTGTATGCATTGTACAGCCCTGAGTTCAACCGCAGAATTAGCAGTATGGACTTGGATATCATGCGTGGAGCTCTGCTTTCAGGAGAGGCCAGGCCTGCTTCTCTTCCCAAAGCTTAGACACAGGCTTAGCTTCTCCTCTAGTTCAGTGGGTCCCAAATGAGGGGTCATGGCCCCAAGTGACAGCGCGGTAGTCATGAGTGGGGTCACAAGCCCGGCAGAAATCCAATGGCATGGCTTTCAGACCCTTGCAAGGTTTCCAATATGACAGGATCCAGACGCCTCACTGATGCGAATGAAGGGACCCTTCCACATCTCTGTGAGGTCAGAAAGCACTGTCTTTCCTGTTCCACACCTGGGGAAGTGAGGCACAGGGACCTGGCTTTCTAGTGCCTTGCACCTCATGTGAAGTTCAGCCAAGAAAGTTCTGCTGGAACGAACCAGCTCCACAAAACATTGCACCACTTCCAGCCCTGGATGCCGGTATCTCTCCCAGTGCGACACTGCGGGCCTGCTAATTAGCTCTGCTGAGAGGCAGATATTCTGTGCCTGGCATCATGTGCACGTGGTGCTTGGCAGCATCGTGAGGAGTCCTCGCAGCAGCTGCAGCAGGACGTTGCAATCCAAGACTGACTTTTCAAACTGGGGGCAAAAATCCCGTTTCAGGGATTCCTCAGAGGACACTAGGACGTGGCCTTACAATAGCACCCTGCTTCACTCCCCTGGAAAATTCAGGACCCCTTGGTCACTTCTGGTCTAAGACCCTGCTTTTTCCTCAAAGCCCTGACCCACGTGCAGTTCCCGCTGTCTTCCCTTAGAGACCCAGGGGCCAAGCACATTGTTGAGGACCAGGTTCAAGCAAGATCTTTCAAGTTGAGCAGCCAGTCCTGGAGAGGCATCCATGATCAAGGGAGCATTGTGGGAAAGTTTGGGGTTGGCCCCATTTTTCCATCTATAGGAGGTCGGCAATAGCTGTATAGCTCCCAGAGAGTCGTAATGAAGCTTAGTGCCTTCATGGACATGATTGTACCATTTATATGGCCTTTGTGACCATAGGGCCTGCAAATCTTGAATCTGATTTTCCTCACAAGCCTTCCTGTGAGGCAGGAGAGGGCAGGGACTCTAGGTCAGACTGGAAGACTGTGGCGGGGACCAGGGATTGAACCCACCTTTCCCCTGAGTTTGACTTAAGTGCCTTAAATCAGTGGTTTGCAATCTGCGGCCCTCAGGCTGGATCGGGCCCATGGAGCCACTTTATCCATCCTGTGGCATGGTGGCGGCAGTGGGATGGGCTGAGTTGGAAGCAGCCTGTGCTTTGTTTAGAGGCTTCTGCTTCACCAAGTGTCTAACCCCTGCTCCAGTGATCAGTCCATGCTGCGTTGGGCTCTATTACTCCAGTAAATGCTGGGGTGACCCCTCTGACATCCCCTCGGCATGGAAGAGGAACAGCTCAGAAGCGAGTCCTACCCCACATCTGCAAGGCTTCCTCACCAGAGGCCTCCCTCTGTGAAAACTCTTCTGACTTTTAAACCCTTTTGCCCGTGCAGTCATCTGCATCTTTCCCCCGTTTCCTCGTTTCCCTTGGCCCGTGCACATATAGGAAGTCACGGTGCGGCTGAAAAGTTTATTGGTGCCACATCCGTTCTCCACATGCTGAGTTTGCCAGAGCAACAAAGAGCCTTATTGTTTCCCGTGCTCATTCCTGTCCTGCCGTCATGAACAGTGATGTGGTCCAGACCCCTTTTCTTTCCCTCGTGCTACTCTAAAGAGCAAGCAGCGTTTCAGGACTTACCCCCCTGCTTCTGGCTTTTGGAGTCTTGGCTGCATACGTCTCTGCGGGCTCGGCTGTACGGCCAGCACCATCTCTGCTTAAGCCCTCCTCCAGGTCCCGGGCCCACGTGCCAGCTCCCGCAGCACCCTCTCCAAGCCAGAGTCCAATTTCCAGCCACTGAGTCAGTCGCAGAGTTTATTTGTTCAGTGGAATATCAATACACAGGAAAACAGCCCGTGACCTGCATGGGCTGAGGGGCTCTGCGGCTCTTGGCAAGTGCTCGGATATGAAGCAATTATTGATCTGCTGCCCGCTGGGATTTGCAAGAGTTCACAATTTGCGTTGAAAGTGTCAAGGAGACGCATCCATTTCCAGACGAGACCGGCAGTCACTCAGCCACATTGCCTTGGCCGTATCACTGGGGGCGCAGTGTCTTAGACCAGAAGTGACCAATGGTCCTGAATTTTCCAGGGGACCAAAGCAGGGTGCTATTTTAGGGCCATGTCTCAGTGTCCCCTGAGGACTCCCTGAAATGGGATTTTTGCCCCCAGTGTGAAAAGTCGGTCTTGGATTGCAACGTCCTGCTGCAGCTGCTGCGAGGACTCCTCACGATGCTGCCAAGCACCGCGTTCACATGGCACTCGGCACAGTTTATTTGGCTCTGCCTCTCAGCAGAGCTAATTAGCAGGCCCGCAGGGTCATATAGAGAGACATACCAGCATCCGGGGCTGAAAGTGGTGCCAATGATCTGTGCAGCATTAATTGTACCCTTCATGTTGCTCCCTGAAGCAAAATCATCTCACTTAGGGCTAGGTCTTCAAAGCCGGGAGGCACCAAACAGTTGTGGAGATTTTGGGATACATGAGCCCAGGTGATGCCTCAGAGGCAGGAACTGAACCCCAGTCACCCAATGCCGAGGGCTGCACATTAGCCTCAAATGCATCCTCTCCTGTTATCATCCATTATCCTAGGTGGCACAAGACATGCAAGTGAAGATGTCCCCTTCCCCATCAGGGAAAGGGGCCTGGAAGATGGGCTGAGCTGGGAGTGATTGCAACGGGCTGGAGAGATTGCAATGGGCTGGGAGTGCTTGCAATGGGATGGAGAGATTGCAATGGGCTGGGAGTGCTTGCAATGGGATGGAGAGATTGCAATGTTCTCCAAAAGATCCAGGGAGGAATATGGCTGAGGAGATGTAGGCAAACTGGGACGGGGAGCCCCATCTACATGTCAGGGTGGTGTGGAGACAGGAGGAAGTCATGGGGTGTCCACACAGGCCAGGAGGAGAGGGCAAGTGGATGGAGCTGAGAGCAACACCGGGGCCAGTGCAAGGCTGAAGGGAAGAGGTTTACTCTGGCCAGGAGGTGGGCAAGCAGCCAGCAAGAGGAGGAAAATGTGAGGGAGCAGGTCCGGATCAATACCAAAGCTTTCAGCCCATCGCTGTTGAGGGGAGGCTCCTTGCTGGCAGCTGGGGAGGTTTATGAGCCTTTTTCTTTGGCTATTCTCCATCGCTCAGGGACCGCATCCTGCAGCTTGTACTGACAGGCTGGGCGGACACCAGTGAACATGCCTAGCCCATCCCCGCCACGTTCAGAAGCCTGTAGCGCTGCAGAGACTTGATCCCATGGCCTCACACATCCTTGACACGTGCTCTATCCAGTTGATCATCCTTCCTCACCCAGCAAGAACGGGGTCCACCACTGCCCTCTAGCTCCCTGCTTTCTCCAAGCCAGACGTACCATGCAAAGAGACCCTAAAAACCGCGATGGCTCTGGGTGTGCAATTCAGACCTGAATCCAAACACCCCCCAAGAGGCCTAAGTCCTTCTCTGAGAGAAGTGCCTTTTCAGAGGCAAAAGCATCACTTTGAAAGGCACCATCAGTGGACTGGGGTGGGTGTTCAATAGTCAGAAAACTCCCGGGCTCCAGGTCCCATCCTCCAAGTCCAGCCTGCAAGAGGGGGCTGGATGAGCAGAAGGATCCCTTGCTAGCTGGCTAGAAGATCCTCATGCTAAGGAGGGGAAGGAGAAAGAAATGGAGAAGAAAGAAATGAGAAAATGGGAAATGGGTCCAAGGATCAGAGAGGGTTCTGCGATGCACTTGAAATCTCCCGACACACTTGGTATTTTCATACTGGGGGGAGCTGCTGGGTGTTTTGCCTTGGCGTTTCGGTGGGTTTTGGCCAATATGTCTCCAGGTTCTCAGGGTTTCAAGGTGCAAGGCTCTGCCTGGTCAGGCCCTTTCCAACACCCTGCAGAGAGGCACCGGTATTTCCTTGTTACACTCATCAGCCCTGATGGAGCAATGTAAAGGTTGCTGCCTTCATGAGTGCCTGCCCTTAGGTACAGACAGGTACTTAGGTGACTGCCCTCTGCTCCACGGTTTCCAGAGACAGGTCCTGGCTAGAGAAGCAGAGGGCACAGGGGCCCCCAGTGAAAGGAGCCTAATTTGGGGACTAACAGCCTGCAAGCACCAAGGGCAGAATCTATTGCATCTCCTTTCCTGCTCGTTAGCGAAGAGCGGGGAGTCTGGGTCAGTCCTGCTGTGTCCGGCTGTTACGATGGGGAGGCTAACCAGCGCAGTGCACGACTTTGATGAGGACGCCAGATCGTGGTGTTATCTTCACCCTACGGTTCGCCCCAGAGCACTGGGAACAAGCCACATGCTGGAAGCATGTTAGACCCCGCTGAAAGGCAGCAGCTGTTTGACAGCGCCGATGCACAACTGCACAGAGCAGGGAGTGAAGGCTACCCCGTCCAGTGGAAACCGCAGGGGATGGAGGTATACAGCCACCATGCAGGGGGCAGCTGGGGTGCCCTTGGACAGGGAGACACCAGAGCCCTCCTGACTGGAGCTGCCTACAATCATGGGAAAACAGGGCAGGAAGGTCTCGCAGGAGGGTGCCTCTAGTCCAATCCCCCTGCTCAAAGCCTCTCTCAGCCCTGTGTTTAATCTAGCCATGTAACCTGCTCTTGAAACTCCCTCGGATGGAGAGTCCACAACCCCTGATCCTGTCGCTGAACCACCCTCGCAGTGAGAAAGTTCTTCCTGACATCCCACCTCAATTTCCCTTGCTGCAAGACCTCCTCCTAGGTCAAAAGACAGCAGGCTGCAACACTGCAGTGCCTTATATCCTGCTGGGATTTTGATCCTTTTGTGGGTGACAGCGCTGCCAACACCTCTCTCCAGTTTCCTCAGCAGTCTCCAGTCAAAACGGAGAACCGGACAGGACCTCTGGTCCATCACATCCAGTATTGCATGCCACATGATGCCCTTCATAAACGGATCAAAGCTCTGATCACAGAGCACCGGCCCTGCCTGGCTTGCAGGCACTGAAGGGGTGACTCTATCCAAAGCAGTAGGGCTGAAGCGATTGCGTAAACTGTTTTCTTCCAGTGAACCCGGCTCTCAAAGGAGATTAAATTACAGGTGTGTTTGTGCCTGGTTGCACAATTCATCCCTCCTGCCGCAGGTGCGTCACAGGTGATGTCAGCTTCCTCAGCCAGCAATTGACCTTGACAGCTCCTTTCACACATCTGACTAGGACCTCAGCCTTTCCTTCCTGATCACTGACCCAAGGCAAATGCCAAGGGGAATTTATTGTTCTGCAAAGCATTTCTACTTGCCCCAGGGGAGAGGGGTCCTATACCTGGCCTCGATGAGGAAATGCCAAGCCTCAAAGTCAGCACTGCTCAATCATTAGGCTTTGCCTTCCCTTCCCTTCATATCTGACAGCTAGCTGAGTGGAGTGCCCTGCTGTGACCCAAGCCAGGATGCTGGTACCGCTCGCTCTCATGGCCCAGCTGTAATGCTGGCTCCCTGCTCCAGCAGGTCTCCAGGCAGCAGCCAAAGGTGAAGTAAAACTGATTTACAGCAGAAGAGCAGCGTTTACAGCAGTGTAAGAGCATTTCTGCAGCCTGGTGCTGCTTGGCCCATCAAGGCAGAAAACACATGGGAAGGGGACATCCGAAGCTCATGAGCAGCTCTGGGTGTTCACATCCAGCCTGAATGACCCGAGATACATCGCGTGATGGACGTCCCAATGGTTCCTCCATCCAGCTGTGCAGCCTCATAAGATGTCACAAGCTTTGCCCAGTCAACAGCCAAAGTAGTCAAGGAGACAGAGCGGAGTGGGTAGAGCCAATGACTTGGCTATTTGGATTTGGAAGGCAGATTGTCTGTGGTCTCTATGGGTTGCAGGCCTGGATCGTGGACAAGAGTAATGGTGCTTGCTTTGGACAACCAGGAGTTACGTGGCTGGGAGAGAGGTGAAGATGAGGCCATCATTAGTTTTACTGTCGCCAGTGTAGGTGTGTGTCTGCCATGTACCCCACCACGTTACATCAGGCGTGACTGGGGGTCTGAGGACATGTATTACCATGTTTACTCAAATACGAAACGAGGTTTTTTCTCCTAGCTCTTGTCTTATAATTGCAGGCAAGGAAACTTCATTAAATACATTGCATATCATTAAGCAGCTGCCAAAAGCAGCATATGCTCAGTAATGGAAAACAACTATGAAGTTGATTAAATGCAGCCAACATTGAGCATGGCTAGAAAAAACATAAACCATGTTGGGTAAACATATTGATTTTTTTTTCCATTTCCAGGGCCAAATCAGTTCTGAATCAAGTTCCAGATCCAGGTTTGAGGCCTGCACGTAGGATGCCTGACATGGATTTCGTAGCATCCGAAGCCCCAGGCTGATGAGTCTGGGAAGGAGAAGACTTGCCGGTGTGTAGTCTCCCTTGCCTCTCCCCTGTGCATCAGGTACATGTGGTTTTCTCTGACTTCGCCATTGCTTTGAGGAAAAAACAGGCTTGTTAGTGGGTGAACTCTAGTCAGACTACTGGTGGGGAGGGGGGGCTCACCTGCCATGCCTTTGCTGTTAAATGGTTTGTTATTGGGAGGAAGATGGTCGGTCCCGTCCCCCTTGGTGCCTTCGTTTGAGGGTCCCAATTGTCCTTCCTGCTTTGGGGCTCTGTTTCCCCTATACCCTGCCTAATGCCAACCAAAGATATCGTCATTTGGGCCATCAGAATTGGTATGGCGAGCACTTCGGTGCTTGGGCCCGCTAGATTTGTGATGGAGGGGATTGGGACGTTGTCTTGGCCTGAGCGTTCCCTACTGCCTTCTTGTCTTACTTATGTGTCTTCCTGATGTGGTGCCATCCTGTGCCCAGGCGTCTGACTCCCTACCGGGGCTCTACACTTGCTGTGGGTCCACCGGTCATTAATCCTTACTTCTCTTGGTCCTGCTGGATACCAGTCTGTGCCACAGATGTCCAGTGTCCACGAAGCTTTTGCTGGTAAGTCCCCGGACCTTTGCTGGCCCTGGGTCTCACCGAGAACCCCTTCCTGGGGCATCCACCAGGTCCTTGCATGGGGACCGGGTTTCAGATCTGGCCTCTCCGGGCCAGCTGGGGACCTCTCTTCTGGTTCCCCTGGTGGGTCTTCTGCTGGGCTTTTTATCCTGGTCTCAGGGGTCTGGGCAGCCAATCGGCCCTGGCATGCTGCCAGAAAACATGCCCACACCGACGTAGGAGCTGGTCCCGGCTCCTTCTGGCCTACCTGTTTTTTTCTTCTTCTTTCTTCTTTTGCTGCGGTGTCTCCATCTGCTGCAGTTTCATTTTTGCCGCACTCCGCTTCTGGTGTGCCGTCCTGTTGGCTCTGCTCCTTGTCTAGCGGAGGCAAGTTTTTTCCACACAGTGGTAGCACCACACAGACATGAGCAATTGAGCGTTACTCAGTTGATAGAATTCAGAGCTGATTTGCTGAATTTAGCCCGAGACACAAAGTTTAAAAAGAAAAAAAAAAGAGATCTAGGTTCACCTAAATAAAATATATAAGGAGTACCCAGTGTGCACAGTCCCCCTCAGCACCAACTCTTTTCGAAGTCATGGTGAGCCACTATATTGCATACATCCCAATTTCCTTTTCACTCCCACAGCTGAGCTGTGCCTTTCTTTCCCATTTCCAATGATTCCTGTTTCTTCACCAGCCTTAAATGCCTGGCAAACATCACTAAATGAGACCCCAACCAGTTCATCCAGAATCCCTCTGTCAACTCCTCTTTCAGCCTTTCACATATGTTTAATGGGGCCCTGTCCTCCATCACGTGGAGCCAAACCAGGATGCCCTGCACTTCACCTGCATATAAATTTTTGGATGATCCCAAGACTCATGACAAGAACACCCAGTTCCAGTCATGATTGGGGGCTCATTAGCACATGGAAATTTTGTGGTGGGGATCTGGAATACCCACACATATTGAATAGGGTTGCCAACTCTGGCTGAAGCTATTCCAGGAGATTTGTTCCCCAACATGATGTAATGTCATTAATAGGGGTGTATGAATAGAGATTTTTTGAGCTGTTACCAACGGCCGATTTTTAACAAGCCATATTGGCTGATACCAATTCAATAGCCGATATGCAGCTGGGCAGCTTGGAGAGCAGTATCCAGCTGCTAAGTCTGTTGTGGGGGAAGGGTGGAGGGAGGGAAGGCGCATGGAGGGGCAGATCAAGGACCTCTCAGTGAATGGGGGAGTTGGTCTGGGGTAGGGGTAGGTACAGGCACTGCACAGCCAGGGCAGGGAGCAGGATGGAGCTGCGAGTGGCTAGTTCGGGGGGCATGGGAAGGGGGGGGCAGCTACTGCCGCTACATACACCTCAGGAGGGCATGGGGGGCATGTGCCCCCAGATCTGCAAGCAGGGCAAGGGTGGGCTGTCTCTGCAGGCTGGGGTTGGAGGCGGTGCCAGGCTCTTGCTGGCAGGGGGCTGGGTTGTACTTGGGGTGGGCAGTACAGCTAGGAGCAGGGGTTATGGGGGGGGAGGCTGCAGCTACCCCGAAATTCATTGTAGCCCCCCTCCCAGAGCTGCCACCACCTGCCCCGAGTGCAGCCTTGGGCCAACCCCGCTGCCAGGAAGAGCCCAGCACCACCCCTGGTCCCAGCCCGCAGCAGCAGCCCACCCTGTAATGCAAGCAGATCCAGGGGGCACACGTCCCCCATGCCCTCCTGGCGCGTGTGCAGCAGTAGGAGCTACCACCTCCTCCCCACACCTCCTGGATAAGCCACATGTGGCTCTGTCCCAGCTGTGCAGCACCTACCCCTGCCCCAGCTCTGTTCCCCCTCCCACTCCCTCCCTCCACCCCCTCACACCCCTTCCCTCACAACAGACTTACCAGCCAGACCTGGCTGCTCTCCATGCTGCTGGGCTGCACTCCTGGCTGCCCACATGCGGCGGGTATGCACAGGGCATTTATCGGCGACATTATGGGCCACATCAGCCAAAAAAGAGCTGATTGGCAATACTGTCAATTTTCCTTATATCAATGCCAATCCGATATGGGACTGATGTATCAGTACACCTCTAGTCATTAATTGTACGGTTCAACCCGTTCACAATATCAATCTCCCAGATTGCTTTCAATAGTCACCGACCTCCCACACTTTCATCACCAACCTCCCCCACCTCTTCTTCTGCTCCCAGATCTCAAGAGCCGTCTTATCCCATCAAGCTATGCCAGCATGAATTCACGTTGGTGTCAAAGGCTCATGCTGTGAGCTGACTGCCTTTATTAGATCTGCCTCATCGCTAATGGGGGGATATTACCCTAAGTAGATTCATTAAAAGCCCATGTGGGAATTAGATCAGCCCTGCCAGGAGCAGCTCATTGCACTGAACAGCTGCTGTCCTGCAGCTTGCCTCAAGTCCCAGACCCCCTGTGATTAATGTCACCCATTTGGAGGGCACCACATGGCTGTGCTGCAGCATGCGTCCGAGCGGTGTTGTGTTGTAATGAAAGTCTTCTGGAACCTCACAGCCATTTAGGCTGTGCTTCAGTACAAGACAGGCCAGGGCACTTCACCCACTGCTTCCTGCACTGAGCCTCTCATCAGCGAGAACCAGAAGGACATGAGCTCCAGACTCACGTCTGCAGCTATTTTTCTATCTACCCTGACCCTATTTTTTCCCTTGGCTTTCTGCACTGGAAGAGAGTCCATGCAATGTTTGGGAACCCGGGAGCTCATGCCTCTAAGACGGTGGTGATGTTTTCTGGCATCCAAATGGGTGTTGGGAGTTAGAGCTGGGACAACGCATGGAAGTGGCTATGCAGGAAGGTGCTATACAAGGGTTATAAAACCAAGGGGTTTTTGCCGGAAAAGAAACGGTGGAAGAAAATGATGAAGAGTTGTCTACATTAGGAAGCCACTGCAGCCACAGCTTTGCTGGCAGAGCGAAGTCAGCAGCTTCCCCTAGTAAAGACATTGCATATGCCAGCAGAGGCTAGTTAGACCACCTCCCCAAAGGACACGAGCGAAGGCAGATGAAGCCCTCTTTTGCCAGCATGGCGATGTCCAGACGGAGCGTTATTTCAGAACGGCTGCATCAGCAGGGGTGTATCTCCTCTTTGCCAGGTGTGCCACCCCCACTCTGTTGTGTAACCACAGGAAAGATCACAGTTGCTCAAGAGAACAACCCAGTGCCCATGGAAGTCTATGAGACTAACAGCCCGAGGGCCCCGACCAGCAGACAACATGCGCCTGCAGCATGTCCAGGATTTCCTCTTCTCTTTGCCGCACACTTCTCTGTTCTCGGGGGTTTTAATTCTACCGAAGGGACAAAGAGGAAGAAACGAGAGGCCCCATTAGCTATGAACGCTCAGCCTTGCTGCCCAGGGGCACGAGGCTGCAATGGACCGGATCGGTTGCGCAACCTTGGTTCAGGGGAAGAGATGACTTTCCCCAGTGTTACACTGGTCAGGGGTCAAAGCAGATCTCATCCTGCAAGTCAGGCTTGTTGGGTGCACAGGGAGACTGCCCCTTCTCAAGGTCCTGGGCACCGCAGGGAGTGGTGCTGGCGAGTTAGCGAGGCCTGAAAATGCCAGGAAAGGTTGATGCACAAGAAAATCTGGGCAGTGCAGGCACAGGGGGATCTGCCTGCTGATAGTAGAGGCAGCAGCTGAATTTAGCGTGGGGGGGATACTGTCCGCAGCCTGGACTCAAAGGGGCACTTCCTAGGGAAGGTGTGAAGGTGGAGGACTGGGTTAATCCAGGTGACAACCTGGGGAGGAATTTGCTGACCTTTGCAAATAAAGCTGCATAACCCAGAGACCCACGGGCCCATTTCCTGTCCCCACAGGGTGAGGCTCTGTCTTGGGAACCCTGCTGGATTGGATGCTCTGGGGAGAGCAAATGTATTTGCTTATTAAATAGTCCCAGAGTGGAGGCTCGTGCTCTGAAGAGCACCCTTGTCCCCCAGGGAGGGGGTACGGGTGCAGCACTGCTTTGATTTGGGAAGGGGCGGCTATGGAGTCCCAAGAAGGCAAGTGAGCCTCCTATTCCAGTATTATGTTGGGGGTTTTTTTTTAAGAAAGTCTATTAACAAAAGCCTGGCAGAAGCTGTGGGCTGAGCGTGATAGGCAGATGGCCCAGCAGCAGCAGCCGCACCCCGACAAACTCCCCCTGCCGTGCACCGCGGAGACAATAAACACGAAGCGAATTTCAGCCTCGCACCTTGGAACAGCGCACACTTTGGAGGCGGTTTTCTAAGGAAGAAACAATGCAAGTCGCTAGCAGGATACAATCATAGGGCTTTTTCTGCAAAGGGGGCTGACTTAA